>NC_080188.1:98223656-98577778 GCF_030028045.1 Hippopotamus amphibius kiboko | reverse complement strand
GCCGCTGCGTCACTGTAGCACTTGTGCTGAATGTAGGCTGCTCCCAGCACCTGCAGGTTGGGATCTGAGGCCATGAGGTACTTGACTGCTGAGGGCAGGTCAATGTCATCAAAGCTGCAGAGACAAGAGATGGGTCAGGCTGACCCATCCCGGACCAGGGTCACGGCCAAAGCCCCTCCCCGCAGCCAGGCCCAGCTCACCCGCTACTGAGCCTTTGCAGGGTGCGGTGGCCACTGTAGCTGTCCAGCCGCCGCATGTCTGGCAGGTGGCCTGAGTCGCCCAGGCTGAGGCTGAGGCTGCGCACAGATGGCGCCCGGGTCACGGGCTCCAGGATGCCCCCTGCCACTCCCCCAGCCCCCACACGGCTGCGGTGGCCGCTCTGGAACCGCTGCAGGGTCCGCATGGCGGGGGCACGGATGGTCCGGCTGGGTGGCCCCTCAGCAGCCTCTGGCCAGTCCAGGCCCCCAGCCCGGCCCGAGCTGGAGCTGGCCTGGCGCACGTAGCCGAAGGCTCTGTAGGTGGAGGTGGGCGCTGGCTCCAGCTGCTCGGACACCACGCTGTAGCGGTCGTCCGGGCCCCCGGGCCCCAGCCTGAGCGAGCGCAGGGAAAGGGTGTCGTAATCCGCCCGGCTTCTCTCCCCATGCTCGTGGAAGGACTTAGGCCGGGTGGGCATGGGCATGGCGGGCTGGGCACCCCTGTACCCTGTGGCCCCAAAGGCACTGCCCCCATTGTGGGCTGAGCTCAGCCTGTGACTGGAGCTCAGGTCCACGGCCGAGCGGGAAGACCAGGAGGCATGGCTGTAGGTGGGCTTGGCGATGGGCCGGAAGGTCTGTGGGGTAGGGAGGGGAGGGCAGTGAGTGGGCGCTGAGTTTCCTGACCCTGGAGCCCCCCCGCCCAGAACCTCCCTCACAGGACTCCGGGCTGTCACTCACCGAAGTATCCCCGCTCAGGCCCTGGGAGCGGGAGCTGAAGCCCGCTTGCAAGGTGTGGTGCTGAGCCCGGGACGCGCCTGCGGACAGGGACAGGGCAGCCTGGCTGGGTCGATGGTGAGACTCCGGCCTCCTGCCTCCCCTCCTCCCCTGAGCCCTGGCGGGGAGCCCAGTGGGCGCGCGGGCAGGTGCCTCGTCATCCCTCCTGTAGCCCCGGCCCTTCCAGCTGTGCCCCCCGGGGGGGGCAGACGTGCTCACCCTGCTGACCTCCCGGCTGCCTGGCGAGCGTGCCAGGGCCTCCTTCACCAGCTCCCCGATCCCTGCTGGGGCACCACGCCTGACCCCCGCCCCAGGAAGCCACACTGACCCCCTGGGGGCCCACCCCGTGCTGCTGGTCACACAGATGTGATGCTGTGCTCGCCGAGGACACACAGCCTCCCTGGACCAGTGCCCCGAGGCGCAGCCCCCGACCCACCTGGCAGAGCTGCACCTGCCCCAGCCACACACAGACCGAGGGCACTGGTGCCCGCCCGACTGTGTGGCAAGTGGATGGATGGGTGGGTGAGTGGCAGGCTGAGGGTAGAGAGATGCGGGGAGGGCAGCTTGGACCATTGGAAGGATGGGTGGTTGGATGAACAGATTGACTGTGGCATGAAGGGCTGTCTAAGTTGGGAGGATGGAGGGATGGACAACTGAATGAGTAGGTGGACGGACAGGCGGGGGTGTGGCTGCTTGGGTGTGTAGGAAGAGCTGAGAACACCCTGAGCAGAGCTGGGCAAAGGTCAGCAGGCTGAGCAGAGAGAGCAGACCGGGATGGCATCACCCGGGCGATGCCAGGGGCACAGTATTTGGATGGGGAGGGTGTTCCTGGGCTGCTCAGCCTCCGCTAGAGGCCCTGCTGTGGCCACACCTGGAGGGGAAGAGTCCTCTCCCAGAAAGGCCAGGGTAGAGAGACTTGACTGAAGGGATTCAGGGTGGTGGTGAAGGGAAGGGGGCCCTTGAACCCTCCCCCAACCTCTGCCCCAGGTGCTCCGCAGACCCACCCCGGTTAATGAGGCTTCTGGGCAGGGGCTATTAAGCCTCTGACTCTAGTGAGGCTCAGCCTGGGGGGGGGCACGCCCCCAAGCCTGGGGACCTCACCCCCACCCCCAAATTATAATCCTCTTTCCCCTAATTGCCAGGGTAGCCAGGGTGGTAATTAACCCCTCCCTGCTCCTCTACCCCATGACCCCTGGGCACCCAGCTCGGCCACCAGCAAGGCTGAGGCCCAGGGACGGGAGGACACAGGAATCCAGGTGGTCCCGGCGGTCCCTGTGCTGGCTGACCCGCTTCTCCCTGACCGGCAGCTGGCCGCCAGTCCTGGAAAGGGCCCCTGAACATGACGGGAACTACTGTGAACTGGGGTCTTGGCCCCTAACATCCTGGAGGCTCCTCTTACTGTCTAAGCTTGGTGTCTGTTGCTGCCTCCTGGCAAAAGAGGACATGGCATTTCTAGAAGTGCCCTGAACTCGCTGCAACACGCACGCTCACACACACTCACACACTCAACGTACACACACACACGCGCCAGTGGAACCAGGATTCCTACATGGGGCTGCCTGGCCCCAAGGGGCAACCCCCACCCGCTGCTCTCACGGGAGAATCTGGGTCACTCCTGCAGGGCCCTCCCCTGCAATTCCACAGGGAGACCCTGGCCCAGACAGGCAGTGGCTCCCCTCCATGAGTCCCAGACCCCACCCCTCACCTGTCTGCTCATTGCTGTGGGGGGTGGACCCTAGAGTCTGGAGGTCTAGGGGACTGATGTGTGTGTCTGCGTGTCTCTGAGACCGTGTGTGAGCCCATGCAATGTGGGACCGGATGCGTCCGTGTTCCGGGTTTGCCAACAGAGGTGGACCTGGCTGGCGGCCATGTGCCGCTTCTCCTGTGTCCCCCCCAAGGGGCGGGAGGCTCAGGGCCCAGGGGCAGGTGGGGCCCGACCCTGCTGGCTGGCAGGGAGGACCCCAGGGCCCCTACTGGGAGCTGGAGGCCCCACCCACGGCTTCTCCCACGCCTGGCGGGGTGGGGCGGTGACTCAAGGCGGGCCTGGGTGAGTCAGGGAGCTGAATCCAGAGTCGGCCCCACCGCAGCCTCTGGCCCTCACACCACCACGCCCACTGGGGCCACCTCCGCCTGCCATCCCGTGCCCACCCGGCCGGTGTCCACCTACCTCTGGCCACCTCGGCTACCCCGTCGGGCTCAGCCAGCCCGTTGTGCCGAGCCTGCTGGCCCAGCTGCAGGAGGCGAGCGCGGACCTGCTCCTGGACGCGGGCCGCCCGCAGCCGCTCAGCCTCCGGCCCTTCGGCGCCCCGTCGGTCCAGCTGCAGGTCTGAGGGCAGCGCCAGGGAGCACACGCCCGTCTCGGGCTGCAAGGCCGACAGCAGGAAGTTACCGTCCTGCATGGCGGTGGGCACGGGGGCCGGGTCTGCCTGGCCTGGGCCTGGTCGCCACCTCCAGCCTGAGCTGTCTCTGCCGTCTCTTCCCGCGCAGCCCTGTCCCCGAAGTCCCCTCCCCGCTGGCCTCACCCAGGGCTGGCCCGGAGACCGACGCCGCCCAGCCCTGAGCTCAGCTAGGGGCGGGGACACCTGGGCCAGGTGGGAGGGAGGGGCCACCGCCTGCTTAAGGTGGAATCTGGGAGGAAGAACAGGCCCTGTGTGTTCCCCCTCCTTCCGCCCAGCCCAGGACAGGGCAGAAGGGGTCCAGGCCCTTCTTTGTTCCCAGCCTGTGAAGGCACAGCCGGTTCTTGGGGCCTGCTGTCCTGAGTGTTGGGGAAGGGCCGAGGGAGGCCACCTTGGGGAGTCTGAGGGTCGGGGCTCGCCGTCCCTGGGGAGCTGGCAGCTCCAGGTAACTCCAAGGACCAGCACAGCCATGAGGATGGAGAGAGGCCTGGCCGGGGCCGAGGGCTAAGGGACAGAGCTGAGGAGAAAGGGCTTGGAGTGGAGCTTTCCGGTGGAAGGGGGCTCTATGGGGCCCTCATCCTCCTCAGTGCCCAAGAGACCCCCGAAGCAAGAGGCTAGGTGGGCTCATCCCAGGCTCGTGGCCCTACAGACCCCCATCCTGTAGGCCCCAGAAGTCCCCCCAGGCCCCCTCTCCTGCAGAGGCCTCCAAAGGGCTGGCTTGGCTCTCTCTGGCGCCCCTCCTGGGTTCCTACCCCCCAGGCTGTGGGGGTGGGCAGCTGTTCCCAGCACGTGAGTCAGGGCTCGGCTGGGCAGGGGCGGGCGGGGCTGCCCCAGGGGACTGACTCAGAGGGGCCCTTCTGCCCTGGCGGGGGGCTCAGGGCCTGGCATGTGCAGGGAAGAGCCCAGGAGTCCAGGCGAGCAGGGACCAGGAGGGGTGGGCTTGTGCAGGGAGGGGAGGCCCAGGAGTCAGAGGTGGGAGCGGGAGGGCCAGGCTCAGGGGGCTTCGCCCTGAAAAGTTCTCCCTGGAGTGCCCCCACCAGCTGGCCCCGCACACTCCAAGGCCTCCTGGGTGGGCCTGACTTGCACCCAGGACAGGCCCCTGGTGGACTGAGTGGGGGCGGGGGCTGAGCTCAGGAGGGCTGCAGGGGTGGTGGCCGAGTGGCCTCATGGGCCTCCTGGGTTCCCCTGGAAAAGCTGCCATGGAGACACTCTAACAGGCCCTCCCTCCCATGAGAGGCCCTGACCCTGGGCCCTGGGCCCCTGAAGGCGGGAGACATGGTCCCAGGTGGGAATGGGGCTGGGGGCAGTGGCCTGGGGGTGAGGCGGGGTCCGAGTCCGGAGGCAGCCCTAGGGGTGAGGTCAGTGCTGGGATGTGGACTGGGGGTGGGATTCAGAGGCCAGTGTGGGGGGTGAGAGGGGGAGGGGAGAGTCCCCAGAAAGGTCAAGGTGAGGCCTGGGGTGCAGCCACCAGGCTCAGGGGACGTGCATGGTGGGCAACCTACCCTGCTGGTGGTCCGGATGCTGCCGGCCCCCGGGCTCTTCCCGGAGGCTACTGCTGCGGGCTGAGGCGTCCCGGGCTGCATGCTGGGCCCCGCACAGCTGCCCGGCGCGCTGTGGGGCAGGACTGCAGGGGCCCCGGGAGGGCAGGGTGGGGACCTGCACACCCAGCGAGCTCATCAGACCGGTTGCTTCCCTGGGAGATGCGTTTTGTGTGGAAAAATCCCGGGAGACAAGTCTGTGCGGAGCCGAGAGCGCCTGGAGGCGCTGGGCTTGGGCCGGCCCGCCCTGCGCTCGAGTCCACCTGGGCCCACCTGACCGGGCGGCCTGACTGGGGAAGCTGGCCTTGGGGGGCAGACAGCAGGGGGGGTGCGGAGGGCGTGTGGAGGGGCCCTGGGTGGCAGGACAGGGCCTCAGAGGAAGGGAAGGGGCTTTGGCGGGGTCGGAGCCACAGGAGGGAGGGGAGGTGCCAGGCAGACCCCCCTCTGCCCGGCTCTCCACAGCCTGCAGGGTCCCCAGGGTGTTCTGTGGAGCTGCCCCCTCCTCTTGGCAGGGAGGGCTGCGGGTGTCCCCAAACGGTGCCCAGCCTCCCTGAGGCCCTGTGGACCCTCCCACTCCCCACCTCGGATCTCCTGCCTCGTGGCTCAGCGTCCAGGGAAACCCTGGGATCCTGGGCGAGCCTTCTATCAGCACTGCAGGGCCCCACGGACCCGCTGTGGCTTGAACCTGTCCCCACCTCCGGCGCAGAGCCCGACCTCTGCTCCATCCTCCCTGAGAGCTCCCCTCTTCCTGGAGCCAGTGCCTGGGGAAAGAGCACAGGGAGGATTCGGTGCTGGCTTGACGGTGGACTTCCTGGAGGAGGGGCGTCTGTGGCCGATGGGGGAAGATTCACCCAGGGAGCTCAGAAGACAGGCGGCAGGGCTGGGGAATCTGAATTGGTGCATTATTGGGTTTGAGATCCCAAGACCTGAGGGCTTGGAAGGCTGAGAGATGCTCTTATTTGGGAGGTGGGTGGGTGGGGACTGAAGGAGGGCTACGGGTTAGCATTTACACCCTGACAACCGACTGGGCTTAGGGGTCGGGCTGGGGCATCTGCTGGAGGAGGGGACCCCAGGCAGTTGTAACAAAAGTGTCTGGTGGAGGGGGCGGGTATGGGGCGGGGATGGGGTGGTTTTCAGGGCCAAGGGCCAGAGTAGTAGGGGGCGGGGCAGGAGGACCCCCTAGTGTGGACTTGGAGAGCCAGGCACTCACTGTGAAGGGGAGAGGGGCTGCCAGGTGCAGGCGGGTGGAGCTACAGAGGGCACCCCATCCCACCTCGGTCGGGAGGCTGGTTATTAGGGGGCAGAATTGGGAAGAAAAGCTTGAAGATGTAGACAGCAAAATAATATTCAAAACAAGACTCAGGAGCGCGCTGGAGCACAGAGGGGTAGATCTCTGGGGCCACAGAGCCTGCCGGGGTGGGGATGGACCTGTGCGAGGCGACGCACCAGGCGTGGGGGTGCAGCGTGCCGGCGGGGGGCCCCAGTGACGCGGGCCTCCCTGGTCCCGCTCCAGACCCCGTGTCCTGGTGCTTCCTGTCAGCAAACTGTCACCCCTGCTCGCGAACCTTCCAACCTTCCGAGGGCTGCGCTCCCACCAAATCCAGCCCAGGGCCCGCCTCCTCCATGAAGTCTACTTGGATTTGCGCCTTGGGCACTGCCCCCTGCTCCCCCTGGGGCGGGGCATCCTCTGCGCCCCCCTGGTGACTCGCGCCTTTGGCGGGGGGGATGGTCGCCAAGGGTTACAGGCCGCATCCCCACCAGTCCACCACCTTCCCTCAGCTCCTACACCCACTTTGTTGGTTCTGAGCTCTTCCATGCGCTGCTCCGGGGCAGGTGTGTGACCCAGACGGATGCAGCTTCTCGCAGGGGCTCGCCTTCTGGGGTCTGGTGGGGACAGACACAGGGGCCCTCATGCAGAGATGCTGGTCTGGCTGGTGGAGCAGCTGAGAGCCTCTGGGACCCCTTACTTCTCTGGGCAGAGCGGGGAGCCCTGCAGAGGCCCCAGAGAGGACCCAAAAGGAACAGGGTGGCCGGAGCCCATGGGCAGGGGGTGAGTGTGGGGAATCTTTCGGGCGCTCCGGCAGGGGAGGAGGAGAATGAATTGACTGCAGGGAGACAGGGGAGGTGGTGGCTGGTCCCCGGGGTGGCCTGGACCAGGAGACGGCCCCCAGGTGGCAGGGAGGCTGGAAAGAAGTGCTGAGTTCCCGGTCCTGGGAGGAGTGAGCGGTGGTGCTTCCTCCCGCAGGTGGCCTGTGTAGGAGGCCTGCGCAGGGTCCCGGAGAAACAGGAACCACACTGAGAGCTGCGCGTGCTGTGGGCTCCCTGGTGGAGGCAGGGTGGTGGGTGCTTTGTTCACACTCTGTTCTGAATCCTCACAGGAGCCCCGGGGACCGGCTGTAGTGGCTCAATTTTACAGCCTGGGAAGCAGGCTCAGTAAGTTCCCAGAGGTTACAGAGCAAGTCAGGGCGTGTAGGGAAAGGCCGCCCCAGCAACAGCAGGACGGGCGGGCTTGGGGACCCGTGCTGGCCGGTGGGTGGGGGTCCTAGTAGAGCCCCCGACAGTCCCCCACTAGGTCTGGGACGCTTCCTCTACTGCAGTTAAATGGGGGTGGGGTGGGGGGGTTGCTTGCCTTCTCCTGGTGGTTTCACTTTAGTCTTGTTCTAAAGGGGGTCCCGCTACCCTGGGTCCTTCCCCATCTCTGCCCCAGGAGCCCCTTGCTCTCACCCTCTGCTAGAGACCTGCTGCTGCCTTTCTGCTTGAACAGTCGGGGCTGGGGAACCCTTCAGGCTCCGGCCCCCTTTCCGGCAGGACCTGCACCCCGAGGAGGGGTCAGAGTGGGCCCAGCCCAGGCGGAGGGCAGGGCGGTGACCAGGGGTCTTTCCTTCCGGGGACCAGTGACTTCATGTGCACATGTATGGCCACCTTTTTTGGCGTCACTGCTTTAGACGTTTGATTCTGGCCCGTGTTTCCTTCAGAAATGCTCTCTCCTGCTGTGTCACTTGGGTGTTTTACTCTTTCACTCCTTCTCTCGTCTTCCTCTCGCCTGTGCTCCAGGAGCTGCTGTCTCCTCACATCATTTTTAGCTGCTCTTTTCCATCTCCTTTCGTGCTCATTTCTCAAACCCGTCTTCTGTGTTCCTGACTGGGTTTTAACAACAGCGATCTGTATCTTTTGAAACTCCTAGAGTGGTTTTTGTTTCCGGAAGGATTTTGTTTTTCTCATCTGTTTTCCCCCCAAGTGTTGTCAGATAGTTTTAATTTTCTTTGTTTTTGTCACTCATTTTTTTAAAAGGAGACTTTCTTTTTTAGAGCAGTGTCAGGTTCACAGCAAAACTGAGAGGAAGGTACAGAGAGTTCCCATATACCCCCTGCCCTACCCCCCAGGCAGAGTCTCCCCCCAGTGATTGCCGCAGATGGTACATTTGTTACAACTGATGAAGCCACCTTGACACGTCATCATGAGCCAGGGTCCACAGCTGACATTAGCGTTCATTCTCGTCGCACACTCTGCGGGTTTCGACAGATGTCGACCGACAGTGCCCCACGTCGCAGCCCCACACCGAGCAGTGTCACTGCCCTGAGGACCCGCTGTGCTCTGCCTGTCCGTCTCTGCCCTGCCCCGTCCCCGAGCTTCTGTCAGCCGCTGACCTTTGTATCACCTCGCTGGTGTTGCCTTTTCCAAAAGGTCATAGAGTTGGACGCGCACAAGATGTGGCTTTTTCTCGTACACTTCATACACTTAGTTACATGCATTTAAGGTTCCTACATGTCATTTTGTGGCCTGAGAGCTCACCTCTCTTTAGCTGGGTGATATCCCACTGTCCCGTGGACCAGTGTCTCTACCCATCGCCTATTGAAGGACGTCTTGGTTGTTCCCAGGTCTTGGCAGTTATGAGTAAAGCTGTTGTATACATCTATATGCAGGTGTGAGTGTGGATGTGTTTTCAATGCTGTGGGTAAATACCAAGGAGCACATTGCTGATCCCATGGTGAGAGTATGTGCAGTTGTGTAAGAAACCGCCCAGCTGCCTCCCACAGGGGCTGCACCCTTGCACCCCCGCCAGCGCCGGATGGGCGTTCCGGTTGCTCCACGTCCTCGCCGCATCTGGTGGCGTCAGTGTCTGGATCTGAGCTGCTGCGATAGTGTGTAGAGGTGTCTCATTGCTGCTTTGTAACATGCGTCTCCCTGGTGACATGTGGCGTGGGGCACCCTTTCATGTGCTCGTTCGCTGTCTGTGTACCTTCTCTGCTGAGGGGCCTATTAAGGTCATTTGCCCACTTTTCAGTTGGGTTACTCATTTTCTTGTTGAGTTTTAAGAGTTCTTTCTGTATTTTGGATAACAGTCCTTTCTCAGATGTGTCTTTTGCAAATATTTTCTCCTAGTGTGTGATTTATCCTCTCACTCTCTTGCCATTGTCTTTTGCAGAGCAGAAGTTTTCCATTTTAATGAAGTTCTGCTTATAATTATTTTTGTCATGGATCTGCCTTTGGTGTTGTATCTACAAAGTCATCACCACACCCAAGGGCATCTAGGTCTTCTCCTGCGCTATCGTCTAGGAATTTTATAGTTTTGTGTTTTACATTTACGTCTATGATTGATCTTGAGTTAATTTTTTTTTTTTTTTTGGCTGCATTGGGTCTTCATTGCTGCGCATGGGCTTTCTCTAGTTGTGGCGAGTGGAGGCTACTCTTTGTCGTGGTGCGTGGGCTTCTCAGTGTGGTGGCTTCTCTTGTTGCGGAGCACGGGCTTCAGGCGTGTGGGCTTCAGTAGTTGTGGCACATGGGCTCAGTAGTTGTGGCGCACAGGCTTAGTTGCTCCGCAGCATGTGGAATCTTCCTGGACCAGAGCTCGAACCCCTGTCCCCTGCATTGGCAGGCAGATTCTTAACCACTGTGCCACCACGGAATCCTGTGAGCTACTTTTGTGAAGGGTGTGAGGTCTGAGTCTAGAATTCATTTTTTGCATGTGGACATCCAGGTGCACCAGCACCATGTGTTGAAGAAACCATCTTTGCTCCATTGTATTGCCTTTGCTTCTTTGTCAAAGATCAGTTGACAGCACTTATGTGGGTCTATTTCTGAGCTCTCTTTTCTTTCCCATCGATCTGTCTTGTCTAATCTTTGCCAACACCACACTGTCTTGATTGCTGTAGCTTTATATTAAGTCTTGAAGTTGGATACTGTCAGTCCTCCAAGTTTATTCTTCTCCCTGAGTATTTTGTTGGCTAGTCTGGGTCTTCTGCCTCTCCGGAAAAGAATCAGTTAGTCGACTGGTGGGATTTTGATTAGGATTGCATTGAATCTACAAATTAAGTTGGGAAAAACTGACGTCGTGACAATATCAAGTCTTCTCATCCATCAACATGGACTCTCTCTCCACTGATTTAGGTCTTTGATTTCTTTCACCACAGTTTTGTAGTTTTCCTCATTTAGAAAAGTTTATGTATAGTTTTCCTTATACATATTTTGTTAGATTTTTTACCTAAGTATTCATTTAATTTTTTAGTGCTAATGTAAATGGTATTGTGTTTTAAATTTCAAATTCCAATAGTTCATTGCTAGCATATAGGAAAGTAATTGACTTTTGTATGTTAATCGTGTATCCTGTAACCTTGCTATAATTGATTATTAGTTCCAGGAGTTTCTTTCTTTTTCTTTTCTTTTTATTTTTTGGCTAATTCTTTTGGACTTTCCAAAAGAATTAGATGATTATGTCATCTGCAAACTAAAACAATTTTGTTTCTTCACCCTCAATCTGTATACCTTTTATTTCCTTTTCTTGTCTTGTTGCACTAACTAGTACTTCCAGTAAAATACTGAAAAGAAGTGATAAAAAGAGTTTATCATTGATTTCTAAAAATTTCCTCAAATGTCACCTCTGACCTCCTCCCCTCCCCTATCTGTGTCCTTGGCAGTCTCACTACCACCTCAGGGCTTTGCTGGGATGTCACCTCCCCAGGCTTTTTCTGACCACTATCTTCAATGGCACCTGCACCCAGACTCACTGTTCTCTTTCCGGCTTCATTTTCCTCCACGACAGCTGCCACCTGCTCACGTACTAGAGATCTCTTTGCTGTGTCTGCTGTCTGCTCCTCCTCACCCTTCACTGGAGTGCACGTTCTACACGGGCAGGGGTTCTTGTCTGCTTTCTTCACTGCTTCTTCCTCAGTGCCTGGCACACCGTGGATGCTCAATAAATAGTTATTAAAATGGCTTAATGAATTATGGTATACGTATAGTCCAGATTAGACAAAATGTTGTCTGAAAATTTTTTCTGCTTCCAGAGGTAATTACTTTTCTGATGTTCATGCTTCCCTTACCTATTATATTCCCACCCACCGCCCCACCCCCACCCCGTGCTTTTCTGGAGTATATATTCTTAATTCCAGTGCTAGTCCTTTTCTTGTTATGAACGTCTGTATCTGGAGATCATTCCTTCTGAACTAGGTACTTAGGGAGGACTGGGCAGTAGGAGCCAGGGCATCTGGTAGCTTCTGAGTCAGCGTGTGGCAGGTCAGCTGTGTCTTCCACCCTGTGGGCGTGCACCCTCTATGGACAAGCAGGACTCATGGTGAAGCCCACATCACAAGTGACTTAGTGTCCACAGGCACCTCTGGCTGCCCTGGTCATCAGCTGCAGAGCTGAATGCCCTGGGCCATCTCTAGGGTCTTCTCAGGGCCCGGCTGGAGTGTCCATCTGGTTCCTCTTTCCCTGCTGTCCCGTGTTCATGGTGAGGTATATCCTGCGAGGATTGTTTGGAGTGCTGGGCAGACGTACTGCTTTCCCACGGAATGAGGAAGTACGGAGTAACAGCCCCAAAGATGTCCATGCCTTAAATCCCAGAACCTGTGGCTATCACAAGAAAGACTTTGCAGATTAAGGAAAGGATGTTGAGATGGAGCGATTATCCTGGGTTATCTGGGTGGGTCCAATGTCATCACAGGTGTCCTTATAAGAGGGAGGCAGGAGGGTCAGAGCCAGAGGCGATGTGATGATGGTAGCAGAGATGTGAGAGAGAGACAGGGAGAGTGACATGAAAATGGCAAGCTGCTGGCTTTGAGGATGGAGGAAGGGGCCACGTGCCAAAGAATCCAGGTGGTCTCTAGGAGCTAGGAAAGGAAAGAAGCAGATTCAGTCCTAAAGCCTCCAGAGGGAGTGCAGGCCCGTGGAAACCTCGATTTTAGGACTTCTGACCTCCAGAGCTGTAAGACAGGAAATTCCATTCTGTGTGTGGAAGTTTGTTACAGCAGCCACAAGGAACTCATACAGCAGGCACACCCAGTGCCAGGCAGAGCACTGGCCTCCCTGCCACGACTGAGACCCCAGGGAAGAGCGGGCCCTTGACAGCATTGTCCAGCCTGTGTGTGACTCTCCGGGGAACTCCTGACCCTGAACTTCCAGTTACATGACAAAAGTCAAACAAGCAAACCCCCCATTATATTTAAATCAGTTTGCACTGGGTTTTCTGTTTACGGCAACTGAGTCCTAACTATACCCCCCAACCTGGTCATAGGACATCACTTGCCACCCAGGGGTGCCGAGTGCTCCCGCATCTTCTAGGAGGATGGGGCAGGACTGACACCCAAGCTCTGTTTTCACAACGAAGGGGACTGGGCAGACAGTTGAATGTTCTTTGCTCGCAGGTGGAAAGGCCCTGTGCCACGCTAGTGATGGGCAGCTCCACATAGGGTGGTGAGGAAGGGTCCAAAGCCCCCTTCCCTTCAGAGCCTGATACAGAAGCTCAAAGGGAAAGTGTGGGAAGAGGTGAGTGGTCTCGAGGGTGGAGGAAGGTGGGGTCAGCGTGGCAGCTGCAGTTCAAGTCAGGAAGGGGCATCAGGAGCAGGGCCCAGGGCTGCTGGGGGCGCAGGGGGTCCTGCTGCCACCCAGGCCCACCTCCGCCCTCCCAAGAGAACCAGGCACAGAGGGCAAGTCAGAACTAAAAAAAATATTTCATTTAATTTTGAATAAAAAATGGAACAAACAGAACTCTTGGAAATCCTGAAAACAATGTCATCGCTACAGCAAAATTTCACAGAAATCATCGCACAGGGCATGGGGACCAAGCCCGGGCCCCGCCTGCTACAAAGGCCGCCTCTCTGGGGAGGGGCACAGAGGGGGCAGCAGCCTGGGGTGGGGGGGCCAGAGAGGGGCAGGCACGGGTGGTGGCTGTGCCCCTGGGATGCCCCGCTGGGTCCCCAGGGTCCAGACTCAGAGCCTGGCCTCCGGCTGCCACGGCAGCACGGCAGCTGGGGCTGGGAGGGGTCGCTGGTCCTCAAGCGGCCTCCTTGCGGGCGGCCTTGTGGCTGCGCGTGCCCCACATGCCGCGCTTGGAGTGGAAGTGGTGGTAGAAGTTCCGCACTCGGAGCCGCTCCACCTCCAGCCCTGCCTGCAGGACCCTGGGTGGGGAGGGGGAGTCAGGGCTGCCCCTCAGCCTGGAGGATCTTTGGGCGGTGATCAAGACTGGGGGCGTGGGGTGAATGGGGCTGCCCTGATTCTTCAGGACCCTGCAGGGGGAGGGCACGCGTGTCAGGGCTGTCCCTGACCTTACAGAACCCTAGGGATGTGATGGAATGGAAAAGATCAGGCCCTGCTCCAGGGGATGGGGTGTCAGGGCTTCCACTACTGTCCAACCCTGGCAGGAGGAGGGGTACCCAGAGCCACCAGCAGGCCTGTAGGATCTGGGGGCAGAATTGGTTCAAGGGCTTCCCTGAGTCTGCAGGACCCTGGAGCTGGGAAGGGGTTTTGGGGAGTGGGGTGGGGTCCAAGGGTCTCTCTGGGCCTACAGATCTGGGGGTTGGAGGAGGAGGAGGAAAGCAGAGTCCTACCAGCATGTGAGCCCCCCACCCCGCAGAGAAGGAGGATATGGAAGTCTCAGTCTCTGTGGGGGGGGTAGGGGGGGTGTGGTCACCTGTCCAGGAGCTCCCAGTCCTCGCCTCCCCACTGGTCCCGGAACTCCTCAGTATTCATGCCTCCAACGCGGTCAAAGTCGGACTTGTAGATCCCAAAGAGGCCGAAGCCGTTCACCTCCCAGTAACCTGGCAGGGAGGGAGTGCCCTTCAGACACCAGGTCCTGCAAGCCCTTCCTCAGGAGGGCCTCTTGGGGTCACGCCAACTTGTTAGTCATAACCTGGGAGCCCTGTGCGTGACCTGGGTGTGGGAGGAGGTTCCTAGGGGCTGAGCAGGACCCTGGGGTTACTAGGGGGAGGACCTGGGGTCCTGGCCAGTACGGGGGTCCTAGAGGCCACAAGGAGTCCTGGGCACTACAGGGGGCCTTGATGGGGCCCCAGGCCTCCCTTGAAGGTTGGGAGGTGTCCGGGAGCCTGGATTGTACCCTGGCATGGGTGGGACCCCTGGCATTACTGCGGGGGCACCCAGGGCATTACCGTGCGGGTCCCCCGGCCAGCTCCCGCAGCCCAGTCGCATGACCACAGGCGCAAAGGCCAGCTTGCCCTCCACGCAGTGCTTGCGGATGCCGTCGAGGATGCTGGGGGGGAAGTGGATGTGCAGGTCGCAGAGGAAAACGATGCTGCTGGCGTCCTGGGGGTAGCGGGGAGGTCTAAGCCCCGCCCTGGCCGCCGGAAGGGCAGCCCCCACCGCAGCCCATCTTGCTCTCCCACCATCCTGCCGGCTCTCCCACCATCCTCCCCACGCACCTCCACCGCCTCCACTCCAGCTTGCAACCCCGCAGAGCGCTCAAAGTTTCCAGTTCGCCTTAGGTATTGGTATCTGGGGGAGGAGGGGAGTAGGAGGTGGAAAATCACAGCCACCCATCTCTGGGGGAGGGCGCGGGGCGCAGCCGGAAAATCCGCGGCTGTCCGGGAGGGAAGATGTGCTCGACCCTCCCGGTAGGCGGGGGGCACCATTACCTGGGCAGCCGCGCCGTTCTGAGGGCCCGCTCCACATCCATGTCCTCGCTCTCGAAGTCCACCAGGACGACACTGAAGCGGGAGTCCCCCGTGCGGGAGTGCAGCGCGGCCATGTCCACCAGGAACTGTACCACCCAGCGCGCCTGGTTCTTCACTGGAGGAGGATGGAGACACTGAGCCCATCTGGACCCGACCAGGCAGTGCCCCGCCCAGGGCCGGTGGCACTCATCGCTCCCCATGAGGCCTGCTGGACCCCCACCTCCACCCCGCAATCCCAGGTGGCCGGCCGGCCATCCTCTCGCACACCTGGCACAATGAAGTGCACCATCACATCCTGGCGCCAGGCCAGGCGCAGCGGCCGGCACAGCTCCGGGCGGCCGTCGGGTCGCAAGGAGGCAGCAGGAGCCGGCTCGGGACTCTCTCCGTCTGAGTCTGTGTCGCCGGGGCGCGCCCCGGGCAGGCGCAGGAAGACGTACTCGGACAGACGCACGCGGCGCCCGCCGCGTTCCTGGAGCTCTAGCTCCAGGAGGAAACGGCTTCCACGCGCGGAGTCCCGGCGCTTCTCCACGTTCACGATGCGCAGAAGAGCGTACCGCCTGGGGGGTGGGGCCGGGTCAGCCCCCTCGGGCTCCGAGGCTGCATCCCCGCCTCCAACCCCATTCTTCCCCAGTCGCCCCAGCCGCAGAAATGAGGTGGCCACTCAAGCGACTTGGCGAGGGTGGGGGGCATGGGGATGGGCTGCCGCACATCCCCCGTCCCCCATCACACCTCAAGGCCTGCGGGGTGAGGGGAGCTCCCTTCTCAGAGCCTCCCCCTCCCTCAGGCAGCCCACAGGGAGGAGTCCCTAAGCCCAGGCTGGTCCTCTCCTCTTCTCAGTGCCACCACTCCTGTCCACAGCCACACGCTCAGAAACCTTCAGCGGCACCGACTGCCCACAGGCTGAGGTTCAGGTGTCTGAACTCTAAACTGGTACAGGAGTCTACCTTGTGGCCTCAATATTCCTCACGCTAGATGAGCATGCTTCCTCTTCTCGTGGGGTCTTTGTCCTGGGCGTCCCCTGCCGGGATGCTCGCCCCATCCTCTCTGTTCCTCCTCTCCAAGGTCCCAGGTGCCTCCTCTGAGAAGCCTCCTTTTTGCCTCTTGCAGCACCAGCCCAGGGGCTACCCTAATCTCTGGGGAAGAAGCCTCTGGGCCTTCAGCCGCTGGCCCTTCCCCAACCCCGGCCTGCTTTACGCTGCCTGCGAGCAGAGGCCTCTCCTCATCCTGGGAAGACAGGGCCCTGCCCTTGACCAGCTCACTCTTCCTTCTGTCGCATGCCCGCCCCCCCCACCTTTGGAGCCAGTATCCCTCACCCCCGGCGCCTACTGGTGTGACCTCCCAGGGGTCTAGGTTCCTCCCCTCACCCCCTGCCCATCTCCACCATGCTCTCCCCAAGTGTCAGGGAATTTCTGCCCCAAACGCCGTGGGTCTGAGCTCTCTCTCCTTGGGCCACCCACATCCTTGCAGGCCTTGGGGAAGGTGGGGCCACAGCCATGACTTTTCTGCTGGACAGACCCGTTCACACCCATGGGACGATGAACTGCTCTCAGGAAGCTCAGAGTCAAGGGTAGGTGTGCTTTCTCAGCCACCTAAGATCAACCGCCCCGGCCCCTACAGAGGGTCCAGGCCATCCATCGCTGCCCTGGACCAAGTCTGTCAGTCATGGGTCCCCCTTCCACCCCTCCTCTCCAAGGCAGCCACACTCCTGCCTACGATCCAGACGGGCCAAACCCGTGTCCTGCTCTAAACTTCGTATGGGAGGCAAGACGAGCAAGTCCTTCACTGGCCTTCAAGGCCCACAAGGCCCGTCCTCTGCCCACCAGCCTCCTGGACAGCCTTTGCCTGTCACTGCTGTCTGCAGGTCCTGCCCCTCCTTAACAGCTCAGCACAGCTCTGAGAACCCCTGAGGCCAAATTGGGGCCCACACTCCACCCCCATACCTGCTTGGGGTGGAGACAAGGCTGGATTCCTGGGGCCTGGGGGAGACCAGAGGGGCCAGTGGGGCAGGAACCCTGAGCCCTCCCCTGATGACCAAGGCCCCAGCCAGTGCCGTGCTGGTGGGGAGAGGGATCCAGCGATTCTTAACTTGACCTTCGTGTGTGTCTCTGAAGGAGAGACCTGGGTGGCTCAGATCCATCCTCAGGTCCAGGTCCAGGCCCAGGTCCAGGTCCAAGGTGGGGTTTGAAGGTGCAGGACAGGGCAGCCAGCCCTGGGTGGTGGGGGGAAGGCTCCTAACACCCAACGGGGGCGCTGGGCAGTAAGGGGCCCCAGAGCGACAGAGGATACTTCCCGGGGGGAGTGTACCACTCCCAGAGCAGTGACCTGTTAAGCCCTGGGGAAGATCTGAGGGTCCCATGGAGGCCAAGGTCATCACTTTCCATACGCACCCCTCCCCCGTACCCGTCGTGGCGCGCGTTGAGCCGCTCCATGTACTGAGCCACCACCTCCACAGCCTCGGCCTCACGCAGCTGCAGGTTCCCCGACACGTTGCAGCGCAGGTCGTTCCAGTCCGAGCGCAGCATCTCAAAGTCCACGTTGCCCACGCTGAACGTGCGCTGCCAGTCGATGGCGTCCTCGCGCCAGCGGCCGCGCACAGGCCCGGCCGCCTCCTCGCTGTCCTGCGACACAGCCTTGTTGCCTGGCGCCCTTTCCTCGTCGTCATCCCCTTCCTCCTCCTCCTCGTCGTCCTCCTCGCCCTCCCCAGGCAGCTGTGGCCTGGACACCTGGGACAAGCTCAGGAAGGAGGTCACAGGTTGCGCTTTGGATGAAGAGTTCAAGTCTGCCGTGGGGACCACGAGTCCCGGCGCGCGTGCCTGGCTCTCCCAGCTCCCCTGGGTGGTCGGCGCCCGGGCCGGGGGCCTCAACTCTGTGGCCTGGGGGCCGCCGGTCCTGCGGTCTCTAGCTCGGGGTGGGCGTGGGGGCGCGCGCAGCTGCACCTTGGGTAGGGGTCTGGGGCGCAGGAAGACGCCAGGGAAGGGCGGCCGGGGTGGGCTGCGTGGGCTGAGCGGCGCTGGGGCCCCGGGGGGCGCCCGAAGTCCCGGCCGCACCCGCGTCACGTACACCTTTGGGGGTCTCTCGGCTGCGACTGCGGGGCGGGGGGGCGGGGCGCGACCCAAGAAGAGGGGAAGGGGGCGGGCGGCCCAGCTCAGAGCCCGCAAGCGCCGGGGGGTCGGCCTGCCCAGCGGGGCGGGAGGCGTTGGCAGGGCAGGGGTGGCTGGAGCCTCGGTGGGGGCCGCGGGGGCGGGGAGCCGGCGGCCGCCCTGCGTTCGGGGTGCCTCGGTGGGCTCCGCACCGTCGGGCAGCTCTCCGTCGTCCTCGTCGTCCAGGAAGTCTGCGGGAAGCGCGGGTGAGCCGCGCGCCTGGGCAGGCCCAGCTGCGGGGCGGGGGGCCGCCGGGGCACTCACCGTCCGCGCTGAGGAAGAGGAAGGCTCGGCGCTGCACCTCCTCCTCTTCGTCCTCCTCCCCCTCCTCCCGGTCCATCTTCATGTATTTGTAGAACCCAAACCTGGGGAGGGGAGGGGCGGGGCGGGGCGGGGCGGGCCGGGCCGGGCCGGGCCGGGCATCAGAAACCCTGCTCGGCTGAGGCCCCGCCCATCCTTCCCTGGGCGCCACCCACCCAGGCACCCACCCACCTTTCCAGATAGAGCGGAGACTCGCGGTAGAAGCACTTGTTGTCCGTCTCCATGTGAGTCAGGCGCGTGTGGTCATTGGGGTAAACGAAGGACAGGTACACCTGGGGCGGGCAGAGGGCTCAGGGCAGGGCGTCTTCCAGAGGGTCTGGAGGACCCTAAGGAGAGGGAGGCCTGGGTCTCAGGGAAGACCTTGGCGAAGAGCACTTACAAATTGCAGTCCCTGGTATCTTGCGATGGGAAAGTCCTTGACCACGTAGGTGGGGGCGTAGGCGCAGGGCTCCAGCACGTTCTCCAGACTAGAGGGCTCCACCCGAGGCGCTGCGGGAGGGGTGGTCATATTGTGACCTGGAACCCCTGCACCCCCCCTCCCCCCCCACCGCGGGCTCCCTCTCACTGAGGAAGAAGGTGTCTCGGGGATCCGGACGCAGCATGTCGGCTCTGGGCTCATCCTGCAGCAGTTGCCCCCCAACGTGGCTGGCTGGAGACTGGGGCACATGGGCTACGTGGTCCATCTTCAGGGTTGACTCGTCTAGGGGCAGAGGATGTGTGGGGACCCCAAGAATTCCTAGAGACCCCTCCTCACCCACATCCAGACACCACCCCAAAGAGACCACCCATCAGGAGCCCCCCCTTCCCCAAAGAGGCACTGGGTTCCGCACCTGTGTACAGGGAGATGTGAGCAGAGCCTATGACCTCAAACTTCAGACCCGGCAGGAAGGCTCGCCACTGGGGGTTGGAAAGGGTGGTCAGGACCAAAGGATGGCGGTCAAGGTGGGAACATGGCTGGGTCAGGGAGGAGTGAATTTTCCCCCGATGTGGGGTGGGGAACTAGTAGGGGCAACCCCTTCAAAGATGCAGGAAGCTCGGGGTGGGGGGTGGATGGGAGAGGGGTCCCAAGGAGGTGCAGCAGGGAAGCTGGAGAGGCCCAGAAGGCTAGAGTCCCTGGAGACAGGTGAGGACGTTCCATGCTCCCTTCAGGCCTCTCCTTGACATCCTGGTGCTTCCTAACCTTCTGTTATGACTTCTGCCCCCACCTGCCCCTGGTTCTGCAGCTACTGCCCTTCTGGAGGTCAGAGCTGGCCCCCCAGCTCCCCACTGGACCTCCCTATCCCCTTTTCCCCCATTTCTGTCGCTGTGCCTTCTCAGTCTCCCTTGAAGACTGGGTCTCTCCCCAATGCCTGTCATGGTGGGGTTCCTGGGGGCTGTCAGGCCCTCTTCCCAGCTCATCCTGGGCCCTTAGTCACCCCCTCGGCTTCCACAAGATTACCCCAAATCTTCATCTTCAGCCTGGACTCTCTGTCAGGCTGAGCTGGGTTGTGGCCCACCACACACAAACCAGACACCTACAACATCCCACCACCTCCTAGCCCACCCTGGTCACCACCCCACACCCAGCCAGGCTCAGGCTCTCATCGCTGGGCATCATCCCCTACCACACACCCCCCCAACCTGCCACTTATTCCACTCCCACCTCCCTGGTTCAGGGACTGATGGCAGTGGCCAGAGGGTTTTCCCTGAAATGCAAATCCAGCTGCCTCATCCCCAGGAGGAAGCCCTGCCTGATCTGACCACCAGGCTGCCTGGAGTTCCAGAAGATTCTGGGAGCTTCCATTCCTCTGCTGTTCTTGAGACCTGGAATTCATCTTCGCACCCAAGTTCTCTCCCCACTGGTCTCCCTGTGAGTGTCTCTCATCTCTCAAGAACCTGCTCCAGGGCCAAGTCCTCCATTAAGCCCCAGAGCCCCCAGCAGGCACAGTGCAGCACAAGCCCCGTCCCTGAGCATCTGCCTTGTCAGCTATCCAGGAAGCTCCTCTGGGGCAGGGTCCACACCGCTGTCCTGCGGGGAGTGGCCAGAAGGCGGAGGGCAGGGCAGGGGTCTCTAGAAGCCCTCGGAGGGCAGCCGCACTCACGCCCACTTCCACGTGGTCCGAGCCGCGGTCGTCCTGCTTGTGCAGCAGCTCAAAGTAGTACCTCCGGGAGGCCATGAGCCTGGGGACATGCGGAGTCAGAGGGCAGGCCTGCCTCGCCCCAGGAACCCCAACAGATGGGGAGCCCAGACGAGGTGGGGCTCAGGGCTGGCCCCTCAGGGGCTGCCACAGCAGCAGCGGTTTCATGCATGCACACATCACCCGGTCCCCCCCCCCCCCACACGGGTACACACTCAGCACACACTCCCACAGTCACTCACCGTCGGGGCTTGGACACCTGGGAGCTGAACTTGGTGAATTCTCCAGGCGCTGTCCACTCTGAGCCAGTCTGGAGGGTGACAGAGAAGGGGCAAGGGGCTCACCCTCTCCTTGGGGCACAGCCCCATCCAGTTCAAATTCCTGAGCAGCTGGAGGGGATAGGTGACCGAGGCGGCAGGAGGCCCGTGAAGACAGAAGGGGTGTGGATAGAGGGGCTGGGCTGTGGTGGCAGTACCTTGCCCACAAAGGCCACCAGCTGGGCGCCCGCCGGGCTTTCATTTGGGCTCAGCCAAAACTCAGAGTTGTCATCCGAAGCCACAGAAAACTGGACATCTCCTAGGCCACAGGAGAGGGCTCAGGGGTGTGTGGGGCCTCTGTGACACCCCTCCCCCCGCATCCCCACCCCCGCACCATCTCTCGCTGGGTGGATGAAGCCGAAAATCCGGAGGCCATAGTTCTTCCACTTGGGGGACACAGCCAGCTTCTTCACGGTGGTGCGAGTCTGGGGGGGCAGAGGCCTCTGAGGTCAAGGCCCCTGCCCACCCCTGCCTACTGCGGGGCCAGCCGCCCCGCCCCACAGCACTCACGTGAGGGAAGAGCGGGAAGTGCAGGTTCCTCCTCAGATGGCCCACGGCGCCCCCACACCAGTCCTCAAACACGTGCAGGTTCACCTGCCCCTTGTACTGGGGGTGGGAGGAGGGCTGACCTTCTGCACAGCTGCCCCCAGCCCTCCCCCAGCCCAAGCCGCCGAGCAGAGCTCACCTCCTCCCGCCATGCGGGCGCCTGATGGGTGAGGTTGAGTGACAGGGGCCTTCCAGCCCCTCCAGGAAACAGCACGTCTAGGTCCCGACCTCCAGGCTACGGGAGAGAAAGGGCACCAGGGTCAAAGCTGAGAAATGTGAGGGCAGGAAGAAGTCACATACCCCCACCTCCCCTCCAGGCTCCAACACAGTGCGTGACACAGCCAGCCACATGCGCCAGTTCCCTTCCCAGAGATCCCTTCCATGTGTAGCCATGAAGCCCCGAATCCACCACGCCCCAGCCACGCATGCCAACCCGGGCAGACCCTCGGCCACCCCACGTGCACCAGCTGCATCCACCCAGGCTGGGGCCAGGCTCGCTGCTGCAGCACATTTGTGCTGCTGTGTCCTCCATCCACGCAGCCTACAGGTCCTGAGGCCACCAGCATACAAGTGGCCTTGGTCTCATGTGCGCTGTTCAGTGTCCTTCCCCACAGCCCTGCTCACCACCTGCTCCTCCTCACGGCTCTCGCTGGAGTCCTCTGTCCTCTTTGTGGACAGCGCAGCCCGGACGCCCCGGCTGTCGGTCACACTGCTCAGCTTCTCGCCATCTGCCGGGGACACGTGGGGAGTGAGTGGGGTAAGGCTCTCCGAGGCCACAGCCCCTGTTGCTGGGGTCAGTTGGGGGCAGGACGGCCAGCAGTGTCTCCACTGAAGCTCTCCCTCCCCACCTCTGCCCCTTCATGCCACCCGATGCCCCACGCAACAGCTGTAAGTGCTCTCTGCTGGGCCCTTCCCCCGCATCCCACCTCCGTGCGGATGGTCCCTGCCAAGTCCTCTGCCTGGCTCTTCCCAGCCCTCGCTGGCATGAGGGAGCAGTTACGTGTGCTCATGCTGGCGTATATGCATGTGTGCGCACACGCATCGGGCTGTCCTCATCAGTGACTCTGCCTCCAGGAAGGCCCCCAGGATTGCTCTGTGCCCTCAGCACTTTTCCTGTGTGCTGCTGGAGTGTTTTGTGTCTGCCTCCCTTACCAGAACTGAGAGCCAAGGATTAGTGTTTAAGCTCGTCAGGGGAGCTGGCACCATGCTCTTGAGGCTACGCCAGCCCCAGCCCATGGCACATGTGCCACCTGCTGCCCTTGAGGCCAGGGTCCAGGACCAAAGGAGCCCTGGCACCCACCTGGGCAGAGGGATTGGCATGCTGGTCTGGCTGCCAGAGAACCTGAGGCCAAGGTGGCCCTGGAGGGAGACTGTCCCCCTGGGGATCCCTTCTCTGGACATCTCTAGAGTTTCCCAAACTCCCCAAGCCTGGGGCAGACCACTTCCACCCCCCCCAACTCCCTCAACTTCCCAGACCTCCTCCCTAAGCTGTGGACCTGGGGGTTCCACACCCTGGGATTTGAGCCTCTGAAGGCGAGGCTTCACCATGCGCCATGTGTGCCCCTCCCGGTGCACCCATCCAGGGACCCCCCAGTCCAGGAACCCCTCTGCTCCAGGGCCAGTCTGGGCTTCAAAGTCTATGCCCATCCCTCCATCCAGACCCCAGGAGCTAGATTCCCGTACTGACACAGTTGGCCTAGGTCCCATCTCTGGGGGAGGGGAGCAGCCCATGGTCTCCTGCCTGTGAGACCCTGTGGTGCCAGCCCACTTGGATCTCCTCCAGTCGTTGTCCTCTGTCCAGCTGGGAGGTGAGCCCCTAAGAGGCTCCCAGCCAAATCCCCACAACCTGGCCCTAACCCTCCCTGCCCACCAAGGTGACTCTGTGGGTATTGGGAACCTTCCGCAGTGGGGTCCCCAGTCAGGCTGCCATCGCTGTCCTGCAGGGGCTGAGCCCCAGCACAGCGAGATCCAGACAGGCCTCCTGCCTCCCCCTCCTCCGGCACCTCTACCTGCACAGGCTGCTGGACACTGGGAAGGTAGCCTTTCTGGTAGGAGTGAAGGCAGTGCTGACAGGACAGTCAGGAAGGCCTCAGACATGTCCAGCTGCTCAGCTTCCCCTAAGCCCTGCCCTGGTGGCAGCCCAGGTAGCCGGGCAGGAGGTGGGGCTGCAGCCCAGAGCGAGACCCCCGCCGGGGCGCCTCCTGGCAGGAACGCACGAGGGTTTGATCTTCCATGACCTTGAACAGCTCCCGCCCACCAGGAGCAGCAAGAACAGCTACCTGCTGGTCCAGCTGAGAACAGAGGAGGCCTCAGAAGTGGGGTGCCCACACCTCCGCCCCCTCCCCGTTGCTGAGATAGGCTCCCTGGCTGCTCAGGAAGTCGGGCTGGGGAGGCCTGCGGTTGCTCAGAAAACCGCAAGGCAGCCGAGCAGAAGGCTGGTTGTGTTCTGTATGACTGGGTCACGCTCTGGGGTCCTGTCTTGATGGTAGCTGGGGGGCCTCTGTGAGGGACTGAACAGTGCTGGGGGCCCCTGGAGGGCGTGGTAGCTGCGAGACGCATGGACTCTGGGGGGTGGGGTGTGTTGGGATGAGCCTCTAACCCCTGGCCTGGGGTGTCTGTGGAGCCAGGTGTGGCACTGAACAGAGAGCTTGGGACCCCTTGGTGAAGTGGCCCAGGGCTTCATGGGTCTAAATCATTGTTCTGAATCTTTGGGAAGCAAGATTCTCACCACCCATCCTAAGGACACCCCGCTGCCTTGAGAAGGGCCAGGAGCAGCTTGGCTGGGACTGTCTCTGCCCCGAGGTGCTTCCTTCTCACTCTCTCATCACCGCTCCCTTCCCCCCCCCACCCCTTTCTGGGCACTCTGCCCCTCCTCCCCCAACCATGTGTCAAAAGTCACCTCCGGGAAGCTCTCCAGGACTCCCCTAGCTAAAGTGGCAGGACTCCTTCCCCACTCTTTCCCACAAGGCTCACCAGGACCTGATTTGTGGGTCCACTGTCCCCACTGGAGTGTGAGCTCGAAGATCCTGGGAGAGTTCACTCCAGGCAGTTCGGCTGGACCCCTATCCGCAAACATCAGCCCTCAACACACAGGCATCTCAGTCCCTGATCACAGGTTTACCTACGGCACCTCCTCCAGGAAGCCTTCCACCTGCAAGGGTCAGCTCCCTCCAGCAAGTCCCCTCCCTCTCCGTCCTGAGGCTGGGGCTCTGCCCCTCCTCAGCAGATAGGGAAACTGAGGCTCCGCCAAGAAGGGAAGTGTCGGAGGCGTAGCCAGACTTGGCCTCTCGGGAATCCCAGCACCCAGGGCCCAAAAGCCTCCCCCCCTCCCTCTCTCCCCCCCCCCCCCCGCTAACCCATTGCTCCCCGCTCCACGGCAGACCCCGGAGTCCGCCCGTGTTCGTGGGCGCTCCCCAGGAGGGTCGCGCACATCACTGCTGACGTCATCGGGCGTTCCGGCCGGGCCGAGCCGAACCGCGCCTCCTGCCCCAGCATCGCGGAGCTGGGAAGGGCGCACGGGGTCTCCGGGCGGGTCTGGCCCACGACGAGACCTGGGTGCTAGGGGAGGGCGCGTGCCCAGCGCCGCTCGGGGCCCTGACCGCCCGCCGCCCCCAGGGCGCCCGCCGCCTCGCGTACCTCGCCCGTAGCCCAGTCGCTGGCGCAGCGCGCGGCCCTGGCGCACCAGGCTCAGGTGCACGTACGTGAGCCACGCGGCGCAGGTCAGCAGCACCAGCACCAGCAGCAGCTTGATCTGCTTGCGGATCTTCTTCACCGGGAACCACGGCATCGCGGCCGCCCCCGCCCCGCCCCGGGCCGCACTCAGCGGCGCCGCTGCGGCCCCCCGCTCCCGCGCGCCCCGCGCCGAGTTCCCCGGCCCCGCATGGCCCTTTGTCCGCCGCCCGCGGCCCCAGGGTGCGGCCGAGGGCCGGGGTGGGCGGCGGAGCGGCTGCTGGCGGTGCCCCCGCCCGGCCCCGCCCGGCCGCGCCCGGCCGCTCGGGCTCCACGCTCCTGGGGGCCGCGGCGGGACCGAGTAGCATCCACGCTGCGGTGCTACCCACCGTGAAACGGGCCCGGCCACCGCGCCGCGCGGGCCAATCCGGGTCCGGCCAGCCTGGGGGGAGCCAATCCGCGGCGCGGGAGGCGGGGCCGGCGCGTTAGGGTGTGCCGGCCGCTGGTCTCCACGCAACGCGCGCGCATCCACCTGGGCGCGCCGGCCCGCACAGCGCGGGGGCGCGGGAGCGCGGGGATACGGAGAACCCTGTGGCGTATGGGGACGTGCGGAGGACCAGGGACAGGGGACATGGGTCAGAGAATGCACAGGGCACGGGGTGATGCGTAGGACGGGGGGCCTGTGACGGGGGTGCGGGGAACAGAGGGACCCGGGGTCACGGGGTGTTGTGATGGAGGCCGCGGGAGGAGTAGGCTCTGGGTCGGGCGGGCAGTGGTGACACGGGGAACAAGGGTGTAGGGACGCGTGACGGGGAGACACTGGGAGCTTGGGGAATGTGGGAGGCAGGATGCGGGCAGCCTGGCCTTGCCGTCAGAGTGAGCCTCCTGCTAAAAATGCAGCCAGGGGGAATGGGGCTCAGAAGATGTGGAGAGAAGAAAAAGGAAGTTTGGGGGAGAGACACATGGGGGTAGGTGATGACGGTGGGTCGGGGGGCTTGGCTTCACCCTGAGGGGCATGAGGAGCCACAGAAGGCCTTAGCTTGGAGGGGCAGGAGGAGCCACAGAAGGCCTTAGCTTGGTAGGTGATGACGGTGGGTCGGGGGGCTTGGCTTCTCACTGAGAGGCATGAGGAGCCACAGAAGGCCTTAGCTTGGAGGAGCCACAGAAGGCCTTAGCTTGGAGGGCCTGACCTGGCTGCCAGGCAGACAGGGGCAGCAGAGGGGCACACTGGCGGCCTCCACTGAGGGCAGAGTGAAGATGGAGAGGAGGTGCACAGGCAGGAGGGGCAGGGCTGTCTGGAAGGGGGTGGGAGGGAACCTGGCTCTCCCATTTCTCACCTGAGTGAGGTCCGAGGTGCAACTCTTCCTGAGCTGGAGGTGGGAGAGGAGTGTGGGCTGATGCTGGGCTTTGCCCACTCCTTCGCATTCCTGCCTGGGCCACCGCCACCCAGGCCGGCCCAGCTGCCAGCCTGACTCTTCTCTCTGTCCCTGCCTCCATCCGTTCCACTTTGATGTTATGGTGTATCGAGCCGCCCAGCATCAGGGTTGCAAGACAACTGTTGGTTACGCTCCTGGAGTCTGTGGTTCAGAAATTTAGATGGGGCCCTGCGGGACAGCTCTCCGCTGCCCCAGGATGTCTCGGCCTTCAAGTGGGAAGACGTGACCAGCTGGGGGCGACGCTGGTGGCCAGGCTGGAATCATCTGCGGGCTTCTGAACCCTCGTGTCAGGGCCTTGGCAGGGTCAGCTGGGCTCGGCCGGTGGTTAACCAGAGCACCTGGGTGCGGCCACTCCAGGGCAGTGGCCTCTGGGCTCCAGCAAACAGGGCAAAGCACCTGGAAAGTCACCACACACCAATTCCATCACATGCTGTCACAAGCCACCCAGGCTTGAGAGGAGGGCACGTGGACCCCCTTATCTCAGAAAGGTTGTCCAGGATGCTACAGTGTTAACACGGACACACTATCCTTTTCTCTCTTTATGTTAACCTTGGGGCATAGAATCAAGTTGGCCACTTTGCACTGTTCTGTCATCCTGTCATCTGTCCTGTGAGCAACACACACACCTCTCCAAACCTCCCCCCACCCCATTTTTGTCCCTTCCCTCCTCCAATCCACTTTTCACATCCATGTTATCTGCACATTCATTAAAAAATAGGTCAAATTGTGTGTGTTTTAATCATGTCAATAGTTTTGTGTGTAAATCTCATGTTTCCTCCAAGCATCGTATATGCAAATGTATATCTCCATATTGCTGTGTGTGCAATGCTTTCCCTCTGCCCCCTGATCCTCCACATTTGCCCGTTTGGCCAATAGATCCCTGGGGTCCTATGAGCCAGAGACTTAAGGGCACAGTAGCAAACCAGGCAGCCACGGTCCCTCTTTTCGTGGAGCTTCTATTTTCCTAGGTAGAGGCACACGTGAACAAGTAGTGGTTTCCAATGGCGCTAAGTGCTGTGAAGACAAAGCTTGCTGATGGCCTAGAGAGATTAGGGGGAGGGTTTCTTCCGCCAGAGTGATCACTAGGGGTTCACTGTTTGGGGAAGTGACATCTGATCTGAAACAAACAAAATTGTTAGAAAGCAAGCATCAGAAAGTGGGTGCCAGGGACTTCCCTGGTGGTCCGGTGATTAAGACTCTCTGCTTCCAATGCAAGGGACGCAGGTTCGATCCCTGGCTGGGGAACTAAGATCCCACATGCTGCAAGGTGTGGCCAAAATAAATAAATAAATAAATAAAGTAAGTAAATATGTAGATTGTCTTTAAAAAATGTAAAAAAAAAAGCTACTTGAACATTTGATAAAAAAAAAAGAAAGTGGGTGCCGGGAGGGAAGTGTTGGGGGCACAACTGCCTGGGAGGGTCCACGAGGTCTCCTCTGTTGGTCAGGAGGCCAGCAGGTGGATGGAGGGCAAGGGGCAGAGAGTGAGTGAGAAGGCAGGTTGCGTTTGCTGGACGACCACGTGTGTCCACGACAGCCTTTCAGAGAGTAGCAGCCACTGCCCACTACTGCCTCTCCAGCTTCACACAGTTCCTCTTTTGCCCGACTCTGGCCTGAACCACATGGGGAAGGAAACGTATTCCCAGCTTAGCAGCAGGACCCCCAGCAGAGGCTCCTTGACACCTCGGCCTGCACACACACTCCCCTCTAAACCACAGTTAACTTCCAAATAAAAACAAAGGCAAGACCATGCTTCTGCTTAATATGATGCGAGTATCCCGGCCAAAAAGAGGCCAACGTCTCCAGAAGAGACTGATGAACATTTCACATCACTTTATCCATCTTTGGGTGGTACCCACTCTAACTGAATAACGTGTTCTCTTTAAGAATGTTGAACACTTGGACACTCTCAGAGAGAGGGTGCGAGTATTAATAACAAACACCGAGATGTAAGGTCAACCCTTGTTAACAGACGTTAGACAGAAGCGGTGGGAAAGGAATAAGGAAGAAGGAGGGCAGGTGGAACTAGTGGAGGTGGGGACGAGGTTCTCGTTACCGTGGCAGCCGTGTGGCTGTAGCTGGCGCCTTCTCCCTCTGCCCGCTCCACGTTCCCTGTGTCCTCAGCCACAACCTCAGCTGCCCGTGGTTCTTTGTCTGGTGGAGTGACCCCAAGGGTCTATGCATGTATTGGGTGGTTCTAGTTTTCTGTTGGCGTTTACTCCAGGACTGAGGGGCACTCAGAGACACCCTAGAGGGTATCCTGCCTTCCAGACACTGCCTGCTTACCCAGCTCTGTCATGAAAACTCAGCCCCACCACGGCCGTCATTCCGGCCTGCGCAGTGACCCTCTGTCGATTCCCTGGTGTGAGGAGCCCTGAGTGGCCAGGTGACCATCGGCTCCAGTCTGCTGTGCCCCCTGGTGGACATGCTCTAGGGCTTGCCTGGGACTGGGGATTCTTGGATGTGGGACTTTCAGTTTTAAACTCAGGAAAGTCCTGGGCTAACCAGGATAGCCGATCACTCTAACGCACTCCTCCCTGGAATCTGAGACCACTGGCCCAGCAGAGCCCAGAGTTGCAGGGATGGGAAGCAGACATTTCACTGGTGGACCCTTTCGGATAGTAGAGCACTGCGTTCCTACCTCTTGATCTTGGCTGTGCGAGACCCCGTAGGTTGCTGACTGAGAGCATTAGTCCAGCTGCATAACCAAGTCTTTCAAAGGCCATTCCACCCTCTGTCCACTGTTCTACCGGGCCAGCTGCCCCAGGGAGGTGTGGACATGCAGAGCCAGTGGGTTCTCTGAACACGGACCCACTGCTGCACTTCTTGCTGTGAGGCAAGTCCCTGGTCAGAAGCGACGCCGCCTGGAGGATGGTGTAGGTCGATGGGGCACTCTGTGAGCCCACGGCAGGCGGTTCCAGCAGAAGCATTGCAGGCACGGAAGGTACATCCATACCCGGAGGAGGTGCCTGTTCTAGGAAGAATGAAGCATCGCCCCCCCAGCCACCACCCCCACGGTGGAAGAGGGGCTATGCTGGTCTCTGCTCGGCAGCTGGGTCAGCCCTGGTGGGTGGAGCCTCCCCCCCCCCCACCCCAATCTCGGCCACTTGGCGTCTAAACCCTCTGGCCGAGGGGTGAGAGGTGCCCCTGGAATGGCCACTTTGTCCACATGATTGTTAAGGCCCTCCTCGGCTGAGGCAGCTCTCCAGCTCACAGACTCTGTATACTTTCACACATCCGGGAAGTCTGTCTGCATACCTTTCCCCAGGCGTCCTTGTCACAGCTTTTCCAAGAATCCAGCAGCTGGAGACCTAGTCACTGCCCATCACCAGGTAGGGCCATGCCTCCTGCCTCGTCCTTCAAGGCGGCATGAACAGCCGGGGCACTGCTCATCGCCTGCGCTCTCTGAGGGCCCCCCATCTCTGTCCTGCAGCCCCCTCCCCATCCATGTCTGGGCAAGGCCCTCAGCCCCGTCTGTAACCAGGCCCGAGGTCCTTCCTTCTCAGGCACCTGGTCACGGGGATGCCCCATGAAGCCTTGCTGCAGGTCGAGAGGGTCGAGGCGATGTGATGGCTACCTGTTTGTGCTTGATCATGACCTTTGTGGCACTTCCTTGGGCTTCAGGACCTGCCTGAGGGCAGTCGTATACACGCCACCTGCACTGAGGATGGGGCGCCGCTGCTCGCCCAGCCTGCGATGGCAGCTCAGGTGGTGTAATAACCGCGGCTTGTGGCTGAGTGCTCTGTCTCCAGGTGGTTAGCTTCAGAATGTTGCAGAGCTTTGTGACACCACGGGGCCACATTCAGACACCGCGGGGCCACATTCAGCTACCGTGGGCTCCGCTGGGTGGTGTGGCCCCGACGGCAGAGCGGCCTGGGTGGCGACCTAACCTGCTTCAGGGCTTCTTCTTCCTGGGTCACTCGGCCCTGGGTTGGAGTGGCACAGCTACCCAGTGTGGAAGTCACCTCTCAAGACCAAGCCTCGCCAGGAGTTATGCCTCTTTCTTTGTGGTTGAAGGGACTGGATGCAGCCCTCGCTTGTGAATTGGGAAGGGATGTCTCGACGTGCACTGGACTGCCGACCCCTGGACATGTCCACGGTGGTAATCCCTGGACTTGTTGTGGAGTGTATCTCCCACTCTCTGGCATGTGTTTGTCCTCCTAGAGGATAGTTGCTACTTTCTGCTGATGGAGCTCAAATGACGCGGCCTCACCCGTGTCAGGACCAGCGTGAGAGCTGTGGGGGTGGGCCCATGAGCCGGGCCCCCAGGGACTTGGTGTGACCGGGGTTGCTCTGCCTCCGAGGAAGGGCAGCCTAGGGGTGTTACTGCCTCCTGAGAGCCAGCTCTTCTGATGGTCTCTACTAGCAGGTATGGGAGGCTGCCTCCGTGCTAGAAACCAGCAGGCTTGGCTTCAGCCATGAAACCACGCCAGGAGCAGCAGCCGTGGTTGGAGTCACCGCCCGACTGTTTTCGATCATTGTCTGTTGTCCCCCAGGACCCTGGGCCCAATAGGAGAGCTGGATGGGGCTGTGGCGGGAGGCCCGCTCCTGGGCCTCAGGTCCTTGTGGTGGCACTGACCTCCGCAGCCCCACGGGGAGGCGTCATGGCTTTGGTTCACTCTCTGCCTCAGTGGAGGAGGTCCCAGTGGCTTCCCCTTGGCCTTTCCCATGTGACAGCCCCGACGCCATGGGACAGGGACCACTGTGGGATGCTGCCAGCCGCTGCACGGGTCCGCTCCAGGACGGTGCTCTGTCACAGGGGTGCCCACAAGACGGGTTTGTGGCCCCAATGGGCCACCCTCAGGTGAACGTGACTCTGGGCGCCATGAGCCCCTGCTCTGGCTTTGCCCACAGTGGTGGTCTGGGCACCCCGAGGAGCCTGGGGTTTCCGCTCCCCCATCCTCAGACACCTGGGGAGTGTCCCTGAGGGACCTCAGGGGAAGGTTGGAGGAAGAGTCACAGTACATTTTTGGCCATGTGACAAGGACACAAGCCTCGCCCTCATTCAAGGATGCCTTGGGTCTGTGGACCAGCTCGGCCTGGGACACTGGTCGGGGGTCTGTGGCTTTTCTGTCACAGTGGTTGGAATCAGGCTTCTTGTCATGGACTGAATATTTGTGTCTCCCCACCCCAAATTCACATGCTGAAACCCTAACCCCCAATGTGATAGTGTTTGGAGATGGGCTTTGGGGAGGTAATTAGGGTTAGATGAGGCCGTGAGGGTGGGGCCCTGGTCTGACAGGGTTAGTGCCCTTACAGAGAGACACCAGAGGGCTAGCGAGCTCTCCACACACACACCAAGGACAGCCTGTGTGCACACAGAGGTGGCAGCTGCCTGCAGCCCAGGAAGAGGGTCTCAGCAGGAGCTGGCCACGCTGGCTCCCTGACCTCTGACTTCCAGCCTGCAGGGCCTCAAGGCAACAAATGTCTGCTGTTCACCCCCAGCCTGGTGACTCATTGTGGCAGCCTGAGCAGACAGTCTCTCATGTTCTCCCTGCCTGGACCTCTTCTGCTTTATATGGACTAGTGGGCTGCCCATGGCTTCTGTCCTGCGGGTACCATGACCTCTGTGTGTTGGGACCCTCAGAGACCCCATCTCAGTGTCATTCCTGGTCTAGAGAACTCCTCGAGGACAGGCTGCCCTCACCCAGGCATTTATCAGAGTCTCAGTTCACGGGGATGGCCCTTTGGATCCCCCAAGGACACAATTAGGGAGGAGGAGAGCAAGTAGCAAATACAGCCAGTCCAGCACTTAAAAACGGTGAATAGACTTTATTTTTAAAACCAGTTTTGGATTTACATAAATATTGACCCTATAGCATAGAGAGTTCCCGTGTACCCCTGACCCCAGGGTTCCCCTCTTAGTAACATCTTGCAGTAGCGTGGTACCTTTGTTACAACTGGTGAGCAATATTGACATATTATTCAGTAATGTGAATATACTCAGATTTCCACAGTTTTTAGCTAATGTCCTTTCCCTGTTCCAGGACCCCACCCAGGGCCCCACATGACACTCCTCATATCTCCTTAGGCTCCTCTGGGCTGTGACAGGTTCTCAGACTGGCCCTGTTTTGAGGAAGACTGGCTAGGTATTTTGTGGAATGCCCCTTAATGAAGGCTGTCTGCTTTCTGATTAGAGAAGGGCTGTTTACGATTAGATCTGGGCTACAGGACTTTTGGAAGTGAGATCACAGCTGCTATGAACCATCTTCACATCCTAACAAGGGTACATGACCCCAACCCCCGGCAGAGGTGTGTCTGTTGGGTCTGCTCTATGCCTTGCCCTCGGGAGGGAGGCCCAAACCTTCCGTGCGGGAGGTCTGTCTCTTCTCCCCGACTCACTGGTGTGTTCAGTCACTTCTCACATCAACGGGGACTCGGGCATCCATGTTACACTCTGGGGTATAATTCAGTACTTGATTGATTTTGTTACTCAAATTGTCCCAGCTTTGGCATCTGGGAGCTTTCATTCAGCTCCTGTATCGCTCCAACACGCCCCTTCTTTGTGGGGTTTCAATTGTTTTTTCTGAGCACCTCCCTCCTTGCTGGTGCCAGAAGATGCTCCGGGCCCATCTTGGGGGTCCCCGCCATTTCTCCAGGGAGCCTGGTTCCTTCACTGGAGAACGGGTGGTCTTAGGAACCAAGATCTGGGAGCCCATGTGCTCCTTGCCTCTGGGTCCTCTTGGCCGACAGAGCAACAAGTTATGTGCGTGCCACCCTTGCACACACACACATACGTCACGAATGTTCCTGTGTGTGCCCACCTGTCTCTACAGTAAAGTGAACTTGAGCTCTCACTGTGTCTCCAACCAGCATCTGTTATCCAAGGACCATCCTCCCCTTGGTCGCCTGTGACTGCTCCGCAGTGACACTCCCGGCCCCACCATCCGTGCACTTACCTGTTCAGTCCCAGCAAAGGTGCCCCGTGGGAAACGACCTCACCCCTAGAGCACAGTGCTGTGTGCACGCCCTTGGCCTTCTCGCCTGCAGATCCCAGCTGTTTCCAAAGTGACCGAGGCTGGCACCTGTCCTCCAGCCCCTCCACAAGGGGCTGCACACACGGTAAGGCAGGTACATTCTCCTGCCACAGCAGGCACTCCTTCCTGGGGTCCTCCTCCTCCTAAATGGTTTTTCTTGAATCTGCACACTTGGGTTTACCCTTTGTGTTGTTCAGTCCTATGGGTTTTGACAAACACACGGGGCCAGGTATTCACCATCACACCGACAGAACAGTTTTAAGACTTTAAAAACCCCACACTCCACCCACCTCCCTGTGTGTCTCTGGCAACCACTCATCCTTTTACTGTCTCCTTGGTTTTCCCCTTTCCAGAATGTCCTGGATTTGGAACCATGTAGTGTGCAGCATTTCAGACTGGCTTCTGTCACTTAGCAGCATGCATTCATGGTTTATCCATGGATTTTGTCACTTGATGACCATTTTATTTTTATCATTGAATAATATTCCATTGTATGGATGTATGATAGTTTATCTGTCTATCCTCTTGAAAGACATCCTGATTGCTTCCAGTTTGGGTCAATTATCAATAAAACTGCTGTAAACATTTGTGTGTAGGTTTTTGTGTGGACATGAGTTTTCAACTTATTGGATAAATGTTTTCAACAATTGGATAATTACCTAGGAGTGCAGTTACTGAATTATTTAGTAAGATTATATTTAACTTTGTAAGAAACTGCCAAATGTCTTCCAAAGTGACTGTGCCATTTTGCATTCCCACCAGGAATGAATGAAAGTTCCCGTTGCTCCAGATCCTTGTCTGCATTTGGTATTGTCAGAATTTTAAATTTTAACCATTCCTTTGTTGTCTTATTGTCATTTTACTTTAAATTCCCTAATGACATGTGACGTTGAGCATCTTTGCAAATCTTATTTGATGTGTACATTCTCTTTGGTAAGATGTCTGTCTAGATCTTTTGCCCACTTTTAAATTGGGTTATTTGTTTCTTTATTGTTGAGTTTTAAGAGTTGCTTGTGTATTTTGGATACAGTCCTATATCGAATGTATATTTTGGAAATATTTTCTCCTAACCTATGGCTTGTCTTTCATTGTCTTAACAGTACATTCAGCAGAGCAGAAATTTAAATTTTTAATAAAGTCCAACTAATCAGTTTTTTTCTTTCATGGGTTATGCTTATGTTGTATCTAAAAAATCATCACCAAATCGAAGCTCGCCTACATCCTCCCTGTGGTCCTGATCTTGCTCCATTGGACTTTCACCTGTTTTGTCTCCTGAGGGCAACACTGCGAGGATAGGATTCACTCCTGATGGAGGGGTGGGGACAGTGGTTCATTCCTGGCTTGCAGCTCAGCCTAAAGCAAAGCAAAACAAAACAAAACAAAATCCAAGCTCGCCTAAATTTTCTCTTATGTTATCTTGTAGAAGATTTATTGTTTTGGTCTAGATAAACTTTTAGGTGACTTGTAAAATGTCTAGAGTCATTTTTTGCTTAGAATTGTCCACTTGTTTCAGCAAAATTTGTTGAGAAGACTGTCTTTCTCCATTGTATTGCCTTTGCTCATTTATCAAAGATCAGTTGACTATATTTGTATGGATTTATTTCTGGACTCTATTCTGTTCCATTGATCTATTTGTCTTGTCTTTTGCCAAAAGCAGGCTGTCTTAATTACTGTAGCTTTATAATAAGTCATGTAGTACCAGTCCTCCAACTTCTTCATTCCTTTCAGTATGATATTGGCTATTCTGGATTTTTGCCTTTTCATATAAACTTTAGAATCAGTTTGTCAATATCAACAAAATAACTTACTGGGATTTTGATTGGGATTGCATTGAATCTATAGGTCAAGTTGGGAAGAAATGACATCTTAAGAGTATTGAGTCCCTACCAGTGAACATGGAATGTCTCTCGCCTTATGTAAATTTCTGATTTCATTCATCAAAGTTTTGTAGTTTTCCTCATGTGGATCCTTTACATATTTTTTTTGGATTTATACCTAAGTATTTCATTTTCTAGGGTGCTGATGTAAATGGTATTGTGCTTTGAATATCAAATTTCCATTGTTCATTGCTAGTATATAAGAAAGCAATGTACTTTTGTTTTCTGTAAACTTGCTATAATTGTTTTTGCATTCCAAGTGTTTTTTTTTTTATTTTTTATTTTGTTAATTCTTTGGTTTCCATACATAGACAGTCTGGTCATCTGTGAACAAAGATAGTTTTATTTCTTCCCTCCCAATCTGTGTATGTTTTATTTCTTCTCTTATTTCATTATCCTGGACATGTAGTATGATAGGAGTGATGAGAGAGCACGTCCTTGCCTTGTTCCTGATCTTAAGGGCAAAACATCTTGTTTCTCACAGTTAACTATGATGTTAGGGGTGCATTTTTTGGTAAATGATCTTGATCAAGTTGAGGAAGTTCCCCTCTGTTCCCAGTTTGTTGAGAACTTTAATTATGAATTGGTATTGGGTTTTGTCAAATGCTTTTCTGCATCAATTGATAAGATCAGGGACTTCCCTGGTGGCACAGTGGTTAAGAATCCACCTGCTGATGCAGGGGACACGGCTTTGATCCCTGCTCCGGGAAGATCTCACGTGCCGTGGAGCAACTAAGCCCGTGCGCCACAACTACTGAGCCCATGAACCACAACTACTGAAGACCACTCACCTAGAGCCTGTGCTCCACAACAAGAGAAGCCACTGCAGTGAGGAGCCCATGCACCACAATGAAGAGTAGCCCCCGCTTGCTGCAACTAGAGAAAGCCCTTGTGCAGCAACGAAGACCCAACACAGCCAATAAATAAATTAATTAAAAAATTGAAAAGACCATATTATTTTTCTTTCTTAGCCTGCAGATGTGATGGGTTACATTAATTGATTTAAAAAATATTAAGCCAGCTTTGCACAGCTGGAATAAATTCCACTCGGTAGTAGTATCTCATTGTTTTGTGGTGTATAATTAATTGTTGGATTTAATGTGCTAATATTTTGTTGAGAATTTTTGCATTTATATTCATGAAAGATATTGATCTGTAGTTTTCCTTTCTTCTTATGCCTTTATCTGCTTTTGGTTTTATTAGGTTAATGCTGGCCTCAGGTGAGTTAGGAAGCCTTCTCTCTGTTTCTATTTTCTGGAAAAGATTATAGAGAATTGGTATCATATCTTCCTTAAATGTTTGCTACAATTCACCAGTGGAACCATCTGGGCCTGGGGCTTTCTTGTTTGGAAGATTATTAATTATTGATTCAATTTCTTTAATAGATGCAGGCCTATTTAGTTTATCTATTTCTCCTGTGTGAGTTTTGGTAGTCTGTGTCTTTCAAGGAATTGGTCCATTTTATCTAAGTTATCAAATTTGTGGGCATAGAGCTGTTCATAGTATCCCTTTATTATCCCCTTAATGTCTGTGGAAACTGCAGTGATGGCCCCTCTTTCATTTCTCATCGTAGTAATCTCTGTTTTCTCTTTTTATTTCTGGTTAACCTTCTTAGAAGTTTATCAATCCTATCTACTTCTTTCCCCTCAAATAACCAGCTTTTGGTTCATTGTTTTTTTTTTTTTTTTAATTAATTAATTTATTTTTGGCTGCGTTGGGTCTTTGTTGCCACACACGGGCTTTCTCTAGTTGCGACTGGCAGGGCTCTTTGTTGTGGGGCATGGGCTCTAGGTGTGCGGGCTCAGTAGTTGTGGCACACGGGCTTAGCTGCTCCTCAGCATGTGGTTTCTTCCTGGACCAGGGATCGAACCTGTGTCCCCTGCATTGGCAGGCGGATTCTTACCCACTGTGCCACCAGGGATGTCCCCATTGGCTTTTTTTAAATTGATTTCCTATTTTCAATTTTATTGATTTCTATCCTAGTTTATATCATTTCTTTCACTTTGTTTTCTTTTGGCAGCTGCAGGTGCTGACAGGGGCCAGGGAGGCTGCAGTTGTGCCTGGGTCGTGGGCTGCTTAGCCCTTGCACAGGAGGCCAGGCACCCAACACTGGAGCAGCATAAGGCAGGCCTCACCACTGCCCCTCCCGCCCCGTCCAGATCTGGCCTCCGACCACTTCCTCTCTGGACTCGCTTCACTGGGGGAACTGCAGCCCTTCCAAGCCCAGGGCCCTTGCACGGCTGTCTCCTCTAGCCAGAATGTTCCCCTAGGCTTGTCCCTCAGGGAATTTCCTCCTTGGCTCTCACTAACCTAGATCAGGAGAGAATCCTCACTTCCTCCCTCCTCCTCACACTGTTTCATAAGCTTCCTAGTCCTAACCAAATCCTGAAACTATCCTGCTTACTTTTTTTTAAGTAAAAAAATTAAGGTATAGGGAATTCCCTGGAGGTCCAGTGGTTAGGACTCTGTGCTTTCACTGCCAAGGGCTGGGATTCAACCCCTGGTCCTGGAACTAAGATCCCTCAAGCCAAGGGGTGGGTGGGGTTGGTGATGGTGTGTGTGGGTGGGGGTGTGTGTGGGGGTGTGTGTGGGGGGGGTGTGGGGTGTGTGCGGGGGTGTGCGGGGAAATTGACGTATAGTTGTCATATATCCTGCTTTAAGCTCCACGGGAGCAGGGCCTGGTCCTTCCTCCCAGGGCGTCCCCAGCTCAGCGTTGGGGAGGGCCTCCTGCCCCGCTGGCCGGCTCCCTGTGGGACATCAGCAGTCCCCTCCCGCAGACCCTGGCCCTGATCCCACAGCAGCCGGGCTCGCCCCGCCACCGTTCCTCCGGCCATCTCTGCGGGTCCGTGTCCATCTGCTCTGGGGCGACAGCCGAGGGTTAGAACACGCTCCTCGACCTGGGTCCCGCGACTCCCCGCGCCCGCCCCGGCCCGCCCCGGCCCGCCCCGGGCCCTGCAGCCCCGCTGCGTCCCGGCCGCCACTAGGGGGCGCCGCAGGCCCACGCACGGCCCGAGGGCGGGGCGCGGGGAGGGGAAGGGAGGGCGCGGCGCGCGGGGCGGGGGGCGAGGGTCTGCACCGGCGGGCGGCCGAGGGGGCCTGAGTCGACCGGGCGGCTCGGGGGGCGTCTTGGGAGGGGGAGACAGGTTTCCTGGTGCGCGCCGGAGACCGCCGGAGGCCCTGCGGTGGCCGAGAGGGTCCCTGCGAGAGCCCCGTGACCCCCGCCCGCTCCGGGCTGCGGGAAGGGGCGGCGACTCCAAGGGAGCGGTGCTGGGGACGCAGGCCCCGGGGGCGCCGAGCGGGGCGGAGGCGAGCGGCGCGGGGGCGGGGGGACCCCGGGGCGGGCGGGCGGCATCCGCGCCTCCCATTTCCCCGAAGTGACCGGAGGCCGGGGCTGCGGCCGGAAGCGGGGCGGAAGGGCGGGGTGGCCGCAGGCCCTGGGGTCAGATCGGCCCTGCGGTCAGCAGAGCTTTGTGTACGAGAATCGGCGAAAGTAGAGAGACGTGGGCGGGTTTGTGCGCAGAGACGCGCTGAGAAAGAGGATGGGGTTGGGGTGAGGGAGAGGAAGCGGCGCATCTGCTGAGGCTGGTGGCGCATCTGCTGAGGCTGGTGACGCCGCTGGTGCCGGCCCCAGCTTAGAGACGCTTACCCTCAGGTCTGCGCCTTAGGGAGGCCGCCCCAGCCTCCCCGGTGGGAAGGCAGCCCCCTCGAGTGTGCCCTGAACCTTAGGCCCCCCACCCCCTGAGCCTGCTGGCGGGCAGAGGCCGGCCGCTGACGTGCCGGCGGAGTGAGATTTCAGGGGACCCTGACACCCTAGACCAGGGCCAGCTCGTGGGGCCAGCGGGGAGATAGTGTGGGGGGGCGGGGTGTCGTCCTTGCGGTAGAGGTGGTGCCAGTGTAGACGCGTCAGGCTCTCTGCCTGGGCCTCCTCTCCGGGAGCCCAGTGCCTCCACACCCCTGTGGGAGGCACCTGGGGATTTGTTAAGGGAAAGGAAGTGTCCTTTCTCTCTGACCCAGGAGTCTGTGTCCTCTGAAACGGCGGTGGGTTCACTAGGCAGCTGCAAGGTGGGTGAAATCTCAGACCTTTCAATTCTTCACAGAAGAACCCTCCATATCCTCCGAAGAGATCTGCCCTGGCCCCTCCTCCCAGGGTTTTACTGGGATCGTCCCCCTCCCCCCACCACACCCTCCCCTTCCCCCAGGCCCTGACCTTTGTTTCTCTTGACCAGTTAGACCTGATGCCAAGGCCACCACCAGGCTGCCCCTGCTCAGAAGCCTCGTCCATCAAGGTGGGGCCAGGCCTCCCTGCAAGCAGCCCTGTGGGTGTCCTCTGACCTGGACAAGGACAGTCTGTGCATCAGATTAACTCCACCTTGCATTCTGGCCCCCCATTCCCATCCATCACATCTTGCTTTCCACCCAAGATTACCCTTAACCCTGTTCAGCGCAACAGAAATTACACTTTCAGGTCAAAGGCAACAAAGAGGCTATGATGCTGTGATAGCCTAAATATGAGTATAAATCTTTCCCCAATATCCAGTATCCCAGGAGAAATTATGATACAGGATTAATCATTTCCAGAAGTAATATAAGCCACAAAGAAACTGAACTAAAATTCTTAACTTCAAGTCCAAACAAGTTCAAGCACTAGGAAGGGAAACAATCCCAAACAAATCATGTTCTGTGTTGCAGTTTCTGATAAACAGGTCACGTGACTTCCCGGCTCCTCTGGGTGGGTGGGGGGAGGGGCGGGGCTGGCAGTCAGAAAGGCGGGATGGATTCCAGATGCAGGAGCTGGCCTGAGTTCCCAGGTTCCTGGCAGCAAGAGCTCGCAGTGTAGGCTTTGCTTTGATGACTGTAAAAGGCTGTTTTGTTGTGTGGGGAGAGAGACTTTCCCCCTCTTCCCTTCTAGGGTCTTCAGTTTGTGTAATTGTTGCAGAAATCGGTCTGTCGAGAAACCAAGCACTACACTTGGAGGGTTGGAGAACTCAGGTTTATTAAGTCGGCGGCCTCAGACAAGCTAACACTCCAAAATTCTGGACCCCAAACTCAGGGTGAGCTTTACGTTTATAGTGCACGTGTTTACGGAGCATAGAAGCTTCCAAACATAAACTTGCAAGAGCAGGTGCAGAACATTCCCTTTTTTTTTAGCAAAACATCTTAAAGTTACATTGGATTGCTAGGTCATCCTGTTTTTTTGTTTTTCTCATGGCAGCAAGCATATTTCACAAAAGCAGAACAAGCATGGAGTTATTTTTAGCTGAGTGCAATTTTCTGATTTTCCTCTTCATAATAATTAAACTGATGTAAAACAAGGTAGCAGCAGAAAAACAAATTTTGTGCAAACAGGAGCCCCATAAAAGCATGAGATCCAAAGGGCAGCCTGATAATTGCAGCTTTTGTAACTTCCTGAGCCAAGGAGAGGGGTGGGGTCTAGGGGTACAGAGGCAGGCAGGCAGGGATGTTAGTGCAGAAAGGCTGCCCTGCAGTTAGTCTCTCAGCTCGCTTCCTGGTCCAGCCCCCTCTCCATGTAAATTAGGTGGTTGGGGGGGTGGGGGTGGGGGTGTAAAGTACTTTTCCTGAATCTGCTGGGCTTTGATCACCTTTAGCTCAAAATAATCCTTATGCCAAAGAGACATAGTGAAACCCAGCAGGACCTTGTGGGGCTCCTCGGCACAGAAGCCTTTCGTGTCCCCCATTTCTTCACCTTCCCTGATTCCGACAGTTGTTGATTGGGGGGGGGATGCAGAGACAGGGGAGGAGCAGACAAGACACCCCAGTGCAGCCTTGAGGCAGGGCCTGGGTTTGCACCAAGGGACACACATAACAATATCCTTGGGCTCTTCACAGAACTGAAACCATCTTCCCCATCTAACAGAAGATGCCAACTGCTGGATGAAGCATTCTTCACTCCAGACAAGGCCACAGTTTGATAACCTCCAGGAGCTCATCGGAGACCACCTGCGGCCAGACTAAAGGAGTGCAGGCCCTGCACACACACTGACCCTTATCAGCAACCCCACCCTTGAACCATCACTACAAAACTCCTCACCAAATCCCCCTGGGTCGGGACACACAGTTCTGAGGGCAGGAGCCCGTTGTGTCCCCCTTTGCCTGACAAAGCAATAAAGCTGTTCTTTCCTGCTTCACCCAAAACTCTGTCTCCAAGGTCCAATTCAGCACCGGTGCATAGAGGCCGCGTTTTCAGCATCAATGTTTTGGGCAAAACCGTTCCCCTTCAGTTTAAAGAAGAAGACCCTTCTCGAGGCCTTCCGTGGCTCTACCTGTCCGAGGCCTGGAGTTGGCAGGGTGAGGGGCTGGGGTGTCCCCTGAGGACCTTCTGTCCCACCTTCCTCTCCCTGCCTGGAGTTTTGTCAGCCCTCTAGGGTTAAATCAACACACCCAGAGTCTCTCTCCTTTAAAAAGGCCCAAGAGTTACTAGGATGAATGTGATTTTCACTGCCAGGTCTACAACCACACAATTTAGAACACAGTTCTCTCCACTTCCCAGAGATTTTCTAGGAAAACCCCCAGGACTCTCAAGGAGCAGAGACTGGGGGTGTTCGAGGGAGAAAGATGAGACCATGGAGGAGACCTTCTGGCCAGTGGTCAGTTCAGGTGGCAAAACAGCACAGGCTGTTTATTCCTCCCCCTGCTCCTCTGAAAGAGGCTGGGCACCAGGAATCATGCTCCTGCCTGGACCCCAGGCATTGGTGAGGAGGAGCCCAGCCTGGCAGGAGGGCTGGAGGACAGTCACTCCCATGCCCAGGATCCCCAGGAAATGGGAGCAGCTCCCCCACAGCAGGAAGTAGAGACTTTGAAGAAAAACAACCAGTTGACCTACACAGTATGTGATCGAGTCATCACACCAGATGGACCCAGCACACTGAAACATGTGGTTAACATAATCTACATGATCGGATCTGGGTGTGCTGAGACAGCTGAGACAGACCTCAGAATGGAACAGGACTAAGCCCAGCACAGAGGGAAGCCAGTGGGGTACACACACAAATGTTGGAAGAAAACAGGGGTGACTCCCTCTTTGATCTCAGGGTAAAAGAAGGCTTTCTAACTGGTAAAGAGAAAAGCACAGGCCCCAAATGGTGTCACTTGTACTAAAGTCCATGATACCAAACCTGGCCTTCTACTCAACTTAATTGCATTTCAGCCTTCCGCAGAAATCTGATCTCAACCAACCAGCCTGGAATCTCCTGGTCAGCACCGAGGAGGTGATCTGTCCTGCGGGTGCTGTCCACCCCCGGGGATGAAGGGCATCTTGCTGTCGCCCCCCCCCGGCCCCCCGCCAAGAGCAGACGTCCTGGCCCCAGTACCCTTTGTTTTCTTTGTCAAATGACCTCCTGGCCCCACCCTCCTTCCATTTTGTGCTGCTCCTCTGAGCTCCCTGGTACTTGCCGGTCAAGATGCTGGCAGTTCATGAATCACCAAAGAAAGCCGATTAAAGCTTCAGATGTGCTCAGTTGAATTTTTTTTTTTAACATAATTAAGATTTAGAATCCAGACAAAAACTAAAGGTGAATAAATTTGACTATATAAACAGTTTTTAAAGTCAGATGACAAAAATGCCATATACTATCTACAAACAACTGATAAATTGGGAGAAAATATTCAGAACATACACCCAGAAAAGGGGCTAATATCCCTAATATGTCAAGAAGTCTTAAAAAGCTGAACAAGGGAAATGGAGAAAATACATGAGCAGACAATTTATGTTAAAAAAAAACCCCTAAACATATGAAAAAACATTGAAACTGTCACCGGGAAGAGCTAAACTGGACTCCATGTTGGATCTGTTTCTTGGACTTTGACCTTTGCTTTTTACTGCTTTTGTTACTATAATCATATGTGGCGGCCTGCCTCAGGGAACCTGGCCCTGTGCCTGAATGTTAACTACAGCGCCTCTGTTCAGTGCACAGGCAGACATTCTGCTCCGCCCACCTGTGGACGCTGCGGAAAAGAAGAAATGAACACATCCCCTCCCGGAGGCTGGTCATTCCCGGAGATGTTTTGTTAGACTGATGGCCCTTCCACTTTACTTCCTCACAGCCTCTCCCTCTCTGATTCTATAAAACTGGCATCCAGACTCCGATAAGATGGTTTTCTGGAGACATGAGTCTGCCATCTTCTCCGTCTGCCGGCTTTCTGAATAAAGTCGGATTCCTTGCCTCCACACCTTGTCTCCAATGCATTGGCCTGTCGTGTGGCGAGCAGAGAGAGCTTGGACTTGCTAAGAAAATCACTCATCATTAGAGAAATGCAATTAATATAAGACTGAGGCCCCACTTCTCACCTATCAAAAGGGCAAGAAATTAAAAATTATGACCCAGTCTGTTGTTGAAGCTGCAGGGAAACCAGCTGTGGGGGCCGCAAATGGGAAATCCTGAAGGGACATTGGGTCAGACTGGAAACAACGTATATGCACTTACCTTTGACCAAGCAACCCTGTTTTCAGGAATTTACCCTGAAGATGCACTTCAAACAATGGGAAATAGATATGTAAAGGGGATTCACTGCAACATTGTTTAACCACAAAATATTAGGAACAACCTAAATGTCCGTACCTAAGAGAGTGGTAAGATAAATGGTGGTACCTCCCGAGTGGCAGGCAGGCCAGGAAGGAGGAGGAGAAGGGTTCCTCTAAGTGCATGGGATGTGATTTCCAGGCCATCCTGTTAAGGCCTTCCTTCCTTTCTCTTAAGAAGGAAGATGATACATGTCTGCTCACTTGTGGAAAAGAGACACAGGAAGGATGGACCAGAAACTGAAGAGGCGGGTTGCCCACCAGGTGAGGTGAGGGATGGACGGACAGGGCGGTGTGGACCCCATTGAGTACATCTTCTTGTGGAAATTCAACCGCTGGAACCAAAGTAACACTTCACATACCCCAAAAGTGAACAGACAGTTCAGACTGGTCAGGACTGGGGAGCATCCAAAATGGGATCCGAACCTCAGGGGTGAGTCTAGTGCAGGTGAAGGAGGAGGGCAGGGTGGAAAAATCTAGCCAAGTTGTGTGGAAACAGGAACTTGATAGGAAGCCACGAGGCTGACAACAGAAGGGATGCCGGTGAGCTTGTGGTAAGAGGACTTCCCTTGGGGCTGCAGTCTGGACTGCATGTGAGAGCTGAACAGATACGTAAATCTTTGTAGATAAGAACTGGCGTTCTTGCTGTTGGAGGAAGAAGTTAGGAGCAGGGAAGGGGGACGTCTTGCTCTGAGCCCTGCAGGGTTGGGTAGGGGTCCCACCAGTCTGTGTAAACCCGTGGTCTGTAACCTACACACAGAAAGATACAGAGAAAAGGATGTGTGTGTGGTTTGTACATGTACACGTATTTCCCATCTCTGCTGAGAGGCAAGGAGCACACGGGCGCCCAGATCTTGGTTCCTAAGACCGTTTGTTCTCCAACAAAGGAACCAGGCTCCCTGGAGAAGTGGCCGATTCCACGGCTGGGGTAGGGAACACCCAAGGTGGGCCTGGAGGGTCTTGTGGTGCCAGAACATAAGGCAGTCTCGAAAACACAAGCAAAATCAGGTAAGGGCTGTTGACAGACTGTAGGAGCCAACGTGAGGCGCCTGTATTAGTAAAGGCTGGGACTGCACCAGCAACAGCACAATGAGAGCCACCGGACTGTAGGCCAAGAATAAAACAAATGTCCCTGTATCCTCGCTGATGCAAACAAGGAACTTATTAAATAGATAAATGGAGGATAAGAGAAAGTTCTTCTTTACAGTACAATTCCAGTTAACAAATAGAGGAGGAAAGCAGAAAATAGAAAAGCACCGTTGCACAGCATCACAGTAACAATTGTCGTTGACAAGATCCACAGGGAGATGCCACATTTGTGGGTGAAAGTTGGAGAAGAAATGTGATTTGCACAAAGTATCTCCCCAAGATACTCATTATCTACAAAGAAAACCGTGATCTTCCCCGCAGGCCCCTGTAGATACCGCTTCAGCCAGCGGCCAAGGTCACAGCACTGGTGCCAAAAACGTGGCCTCTGTGCGTGGAATCGAATCTCAGAGACAGAGTTTTGGGTGAAGTAGAAAAGAATAGCTTTATTGCTTTGCCAGGCAAAGAGGGACACAACGGGCTCCTGCCCTCAGAACTGTGTGTCCCGACCCAGGGGGATTTGGTGAGGAGTTTTGTAGTGATGGTTCAAGGGTGGGGGTGCTGATAAGGGTCAGTGTGTGTGCAGGGCCTGCACTCCTTTAGTCTGGCCGCAGGTGGTCTTCGATGAGCTCTTGGAGGTTATCAAACTGTGGCCTTGTCTGGAGTGAAGAATGCTTCATCCAGTAGTTGGCATCTTCTGTTAAATGGGGAAGATGGTGTCAGTTCTGTGAAGAGCCCAAGGATGTTGTTATGTGTGTCCCTTGGTGCAAACCCAGGCCCTGCCTCAAGGCTGCACTGAGGTGTCTTGTCTGCTCCTCCCCATCTCTGCATCCCACCCCCCCACCCCAATCAACAATGGTTTGAATCTGCCCTTTGGAGCTCAGGGAAGGTGAAGAAATGGGGGACATGAAAGGCTTTCATGCCCAGGAGTCCCACAGGGTCCTGCTTGGTTTAACCACTGTTAGTAAGTATATGACGTGTTTATAACCATGTCAAAGAGCTCCATGTTATGATACACTGAAAAGGTCCCAACATCATTTCTGTAGTATTTCTGCCAAAAATTCATAACCTCTGTTAAAAAGGGGACAACAGCCCTAAAATGGAGGCACCTGTGTTAGACCACATGGCAGCAAACCCCGACTTAATGCCCAACCTAACTGCCGTCTCAGCCTTCCCCAGGAACGTGACGTTTAACCCACCCCGCCTGGAATTCCTGGCCAGCACGAGGAGGAAATCTGCTGGGAGACCCCCTTCTGTTCTCCTAAGAGGGCAACCTCGCCCCCAAAATGCATTCTTTGCGAATAATTTCCTTTTTCTTGCTCCCTTTCTGCAGCTGTAATGAAGCTGCTTTCTGTTGCTGGGTGGGGTGTGGCCTGACTCATGGATTGCTTCATGAAGCCAATTAAGAGTCTCAGAGCTACTCAGGTGAACTTTTGTTATTTAACAGATTCGGTGGCAGTGGTAGCATCAAAGGAAACTTCCAGCAGCTCTGGTGTCAAGGAGAAAGGCAGTCACTGTACCGTGAATCCTTTTGAGCTCACTGTCTTCCAGGGGCCATGGTAGGTCACAGCTCAGCTCTGAGCTCTGCTCTCCGTGTGTCAAGCTCCCAGTCGAGTTGACTTACAGGGCAGAACAGCTCATGCCAGCAGCCAGTCCTTTTTTTTTTTTTTTTTTAAAGATTTTTTGATGTGGATCACTTTAAAGACTTTATTGAATTTGTGACAACATTGTTTTTGTCTTATGTTTTGGTGTTTTGGCCCTGAGGTGTGTGGGATCTTAGCTTCCCGACCAGGGATTGAACCCGCACCCCCTGCATTGGAAGCTGAAGTCTTAACCACTGGACCATCAGGGAAATCCCATGGCAGCTGGTTCCGCCCAGAACTAAGCCCCTGGCCTTTCAGACCCCACTTCCCAGGTTTTTGTGTGGATCCCTCCCCCATGGATTCTGTCCAGGTGGAGCCCCCAGTCTGCAGGCCCCCTCGCTGAGGTTGCGGGTGCAGCCCTCTCCCCAGGCTTGGGTTCCCTGGGCACTGGCTGGGGTGCACACAGGGCCTTCTCTTGGCCAGGATGCAGTCACAGCCCTCGGTCGCTGCTGGCATGTTAAGGAACACGTGCTTATTTGTCTTCTTTTGTGTAGATAGAAGCTATTGCTGATGGGTGTCTCAGAGGCCAAAAAGCTGCAGACATTGGTGAACACAAGCTGAACACTTAAGAGCGGTTAGCGCACTTGTTACTGGACCCAAGGGCCCGCGTGTTAGGATCCATCAGTTACAGGACAGCACCACCGACTCTGGGTCACCTGCAAACCTCAAGAAAACTTCCGAGTAGAGAGGCTGCCACGTCACACGCACCGTCCACAGCCCAGCAGCACATCCCTTTGAGGAGCTGATTTGGCTGCAGGAAACCCGAAGCCTCAGCTCACGGGACCCTTGGACTCGGAACAGTCAGGTGCTCCACCTTCCGAGGCCCCCGCTGACTTCACGTCTAGTAACCACAGGCCCAGGAGCTATGAATACCGAAAAAAAGGCAAAATCTTACTAAAAACAACCTAGAATTACAGTGGCCATCATGGGGAACATTCCAGCTAGACAAGCTCATTCACTTAAGAGGTGCGCTGGAGAGCAAGGGTCCCAAGTCCAACAAACAGAAGGACGCCTGTTGTGATTGGTGTAGAGAAGCCTCCGAAAGCCCTCCAGATTCCGAAACAGCTCCACTAAGAGCCTTGTCACAGAAGGTTAATGAAAAGTTAAAGACACAAGTGGTACCTGGGACGGCGACAGGACTGACATGCCCCCTTTCCCTCTACCCATCACCTGGGCACTCACGTTGTACTAACCCTCTGTCTGGACCGCCTTTCCACCTGGATGACACCGTGATGTGGGTACCTTTTAGAATAAAGCCGCCCAAGGTTGTGGGTGTCCCTCCTCAGTTAGCGTTCACTCTTTGGTCAAAGCCCAAACCGAGGGCCAGAGTTAAAAAGTTTCCTAAACTAGGGAGGGTCCCCCAAAGTTTTTTGGGTTTAGAGTCCTTATTGGGGCTTCTAACCCTGGCTGCCCTGTGTGTGCATGGGTCGTCCCCTGAGATAAGAGGGTGCATAAAAAAGCAGAAAATAGCATAGGGGGAGGCTACCCATCTGATGGAACACGTAACCATGGCTGAGCACTTTGAAAGGACTTTGGATCGAGGTCATAAACAAAGGTCCTTCAAACTAATGGCCTCACAGCTACAACAGCTCCAAGGCCAGAACCCTAAAACAATGCCCGGGACCTCACATTGTTGCAGAAAAAAAACTGATCCCACTAGAAACCAAGCACAACACTCAGAGAGTTGGAGAACTCAGGTTTATTGAGCCGGCGGACCCAGACTAGCTAATGCTCCAAAATTCTGGGGCCCCGTTTCAGGGGAGTCTTCTCCTTATATAGGTTAAAACATACAGCTATAATTGGTACAAACTGATTGGCTACAAATTACTATAGGTCACGGGCAGTTACAGAGCTCGGGAGTTGCCATGGGTTACACACATAGTAGGGGGTCCTAACAGGAACTTGTAGGAGCCGGACATTCCATTCCTATCAGGACTAAGGTCCCAATTTGCATTCTCACATTGGTTGCAGGTTGAAGTTAATGGTCACTTAACAAGTCTATGTGCAAAGGGTCTCAAACAAAAGCTTGTGGTGGGTGCCTGAGAGTGAGACATTCTTCCCTTATCTGATCACTCTTAGTAATTCATTTTACTGTTTAACTGAGAGTGGCAAGCAGGCCTTTGCAAGATAGGGGAGAGTAAGCAATTACAAGTATGGAAGTTTCAATTTCCTCATCAACATCACACATGTGGGGGTCACCGTCAAAAAGATGGCCCAAGGATGATCTGATGTTTCATTTGCAACCAACTGAGGCACCCAAAAAGGTCCCCAATTCATCAATATGCACTCAACTGACCCAAGGGAGGGGCCCCCCACACTGGCCGCTCCCGGGATGGACAGGACCCCAAGGGACCTTCCAGGAAACTGCTACCAGGGAAATATCCTCAGACAGCCAAGGGGAAACCACAATGAAAGCTAATAGGAAGGCTTACCCAATTCTAGTAGATCTGGGGCTGCCTTTCTACTTGAAGCCCCACCTCACAGGACAGCAAATCTCAGAGTGAAGACGAGTTTCCACAGTGAGGGATCCGGTTCAGCGAGAGATTCCACCTCGACCAGTACAGGCGGCTCTGGGACCTTTTACTGGAAACACTCCCTCCTGCTACGTGACCCAGCCCCTGTCCACCTACGAGGCAGGCGCCTCTTTCTAAATGGAAAGCGCTGATCACCTGGCAGTGGGGGCCTCCTCACCTTATAGTTTCCTGACCACCCTGAGCCTGATCTTTTATGTCCCTCACATTCTGTCCCTGACACAGAAGAGGACCCCTGACCGGCAGGCTATGCCTCATATGGACATTGGGAGAACAGGAAGGGCAGAACCTAAAAAAATCCAGAGACACAACTGAACCTCTCCTTAAACGGCCTTCCTGTCCATGAAGGCCTCAGGCCGTACGAGGCCTCACACCTCGTAGAAGACCTAACCGCCAGGGGCTTCCTGCACCAGGCCCTGCAGCTGCCGGACGGGAAGCCTGACGGTTGGGGATGGAGGTTTGCCCAGGGTCTGAGCACTACCAACAAGTCAGTGGGGCCCCGTCTCCAGTTGTTCAGAACCTGAATATCCTTTGCTGCATGTTCTGTTGGATTCAAAATGGTTCACGGCCTGGGCCTCTGGTCAGCCTCCTTCCACATCCCTTGGACCCCAATGGCCACTATCTGTCTGCCTTTGCTTGGAACAGTCCATCAGCAATGGGCCTGGAAGGTCGTGCCTGAGCGGTTCACGGAGGCCCCTCCTGGTTTCTCCCAAGGGCTCCACCAAGACATGAGCAGACTCCAGGCCCCTTTCACAGCACGCAGGTGGCCTGCTGTGCTCAGTTACCAGAGGTGTCCATACAAGACTCCGCGTATTTGCGGCAACAGTTGGCTGGAGGAGGACACAAAGTCACCAAGGAAGAATTACGACGATTTCTGGACACTGCTTGTGGCCTGGGTCCTCACGTACACCCTGAAGGCATTCAGCGCTCTCCGGAAAGAACTAAGCTAATCCAAGTACTACGTAGACCCACAAGGAAGCAGCAGCCTTGTGGACCGCGAGGCCCGGCAGAAAACTGTGGGCTCTGGGTTTCTACTTTTTCTCTATTTGCTTCCCTACTTTATGAACTTACATTTCAGTCCCTGAGCCCCTTCCCTGGGAGGATAAATGTGAGCAGGGCTTTCTAAGACTAAAACGAGCAGTGAGGACTGCCTGCCCTCGCCAACCCACCTCTCTCAAATCTTTCACCTTGTCTGCGCAGCAGCGAGCGAGCCAGGCCCTGGAGATGCAGGCAGAAATGGCCGTAAACACCGGCCTGTGGCTTCACAGGCTGACGGCGTGCTGGTGCCTTCCCAGCAGCTGCAGACCTGGTAGAAGCAGATTTGACCTGAGGAAATCACGTTTATTTATAAACTCCCCACGCCGTCCAAAGTCTCAACTCTGAATTGACTCAACATTTCTCAGCAAGGAGACTAACCCCCTGGGAGATCCCTGTGCTTCCACCTCCCAGTCTGCACCATCCGTAACCCAGACTCGTCGCTGCTCTGCCTGACGAGGGGACCCCATGGCTGCTGGGTGATGACGTTCCGTTTCGGGACGCCATGTCCTGGTTCATGAGACACCCCTTTAACCAATCCTGATCTACTCTTGTTTGCGGACAGGCCACACTGTGGAAACCAAAGGGGATTTTCAAGCTGGTTATGCTGTTACTACCCTAGATGACCTACTGGAAAGCAGAAACCTCCCAGCAGCTAAATCAGCCAACAGGCAGAGCTTCGTGCCGTCCCCCAGCACACCAGCCATCAGAAGGACAAACTGTCAGTATTTATACTGACCGCCAGTGTGTCCTTGGGGTCTCGCATGATTTGGGGATGTTATGGAAACAAAGGGATTTTCTTTTATCTACTGGGACCCCCAATAAGACATGGGCAGAAAGTAAATGACCTTCTTACTGCTATTCTCTTATCTTATGCAGTTGCTGTCATCAAAATTGGGGTTCCCACTGGAAAGACTGACCCTGAGCATCAGGGAAATGCACCAGCTGACCTTCAGGCAGGCAGCAGCCCAGCATCTGTAAAGACTGTGGCACACGTGGGTGAAGTCCATTCTGCTTCTGCAACAGTGGCCCTTTGTTGCCAGAATGTTTTCATCCTGATGTCCTTGTAACACGGCAACCATCTACTCCTGCATCAGAGTTATTAAGATGGCTAAACAATGGCTGTGAGTGAAGTGGACAGGCAGGGCTGTGGGAAACCCGAGAGGGCCTCTGTGTTTTTCCTGGCTCCCCGGCAAACCCATTTTCAGCTTTTGCATTCCTCACCCCCACAGTGTATTTAATATGATTCAAATGATAAATAAACATTGGTGCAGAGACATCTGTAAAATTGTGAAGACAGTTTACCATCGATGTCTGACCTGCCAGGTCCATAAACCTGGGAAAATGACTTTTGTTCCCAGACGCCTCAAGCCTCCGCCCTCTGGAGCCTCTGAACACCTGCAGCTGGGTCCACTCGCCGGCACTGAGTAGGGCGATCTGCGTTCTTGTTTTCATTTGTGTGGTTTGCAGGGCAGATGCCCCCACGGTGGCAAAGACGCTGTTAGAGGATGCGTCTCTCCAGCACGCGGGGTGGACTTCCAGAGTCTCCAGTGACGGAGGCACCCCCTTCACCAGGCAAGTTGGAAGCATGCAGGACCCTGTGGAGCCTCCCTGGGGCAGACCCTTCCACTCTATCCTCTGCTGTAGCTCCTCTCTGAAGTACCTGGACAGCAGTGCCTCATGCATGTTCTTGAGCTGTTTTAGAGATGTGACCCCCGCCCCCCACCACCGCTGGAAGATGTTAACTACTTGGTGATCAAGAGCCCCCAGGCAGCCTGGAGCCTCGGGACTGATAATGTGAACCTCTGTGACCTCACCATCAGCCAATCAGAGAATTATGCAGAAGCTGATCACATACCCTGCGACCCCTTACCCTCACCTGGCCTTTAAAAATGCTTTGCTGGGGCTTCCCTGGTGGTGCAGTGGTTAAGAATCCACCTGCCAATGCAGGGGACACGGGTTCGAGCCCTGCTCTGGGAAGATCCCACATGCCACAGAGCAGCTAAGCCCGTGCACCACAACTACTGAGCCTGTGCTCTAGAGCCTGTGAGCCACAACTATTGAGCCCATGTGCCACAACGACTCAAGTCCACGTGCCTAGAGCCCGTGCGCCACAACAAGAGAAGCCACTGCAATGAGAAGCCTGCTCACTGCAACGAAGAGTAGCCCTGCTCTCCGAAACTACAGGAAGCCCACATGCAGAAACCCTTCGGGGAGTTTGGGATTTTGGGGGCACGAGCCACCCGTCTTCTTGCTGGGCCTGCGATAAACCTCTCTCTGCTCCAAACGCCGATGTTTCAGCTTGTCTGTCTTCATTGTGTATCAGGCACATTGACTCGGGGTCGCTCACAAAATCACAAAAGCCTTATTGAAAGCCTTGCAAACTTCTTGGAATTAATGAAACTGGGCAGGACCCTGTGGGGCTCCTGGGCACGAAAGCCTTTCGTGTCCCCCATTTCTTCACCTTCCCTGAGCTCCAAAGGGCAGATTCAAACCGTTATTGATCAGAGAAGGGGGGGAGATACAGAGACAGGGGAGGAGCAGACAAGACACCCCAGTGCAGCCTTGGCGCAGGGCCTGGGTTTGCACCAAGGGACACACATAACAACATCCTTGGGCTCTTTACAGAACTGACACCATCTTCCCCATCTAATGGAAGATGCCAACTACTGGATGAAGCATTCTTCACTCCAGACAAGGCCACAGTTTGATAACCTCCAGGAGCTCATCAGGAGACCACCTGCGGCCAGACTAAAGGAGTGCAGGCCCTGCACACACGCTGACCCTTATCAGCACCCCCACCCTTGAACCATCACTACAAAACTCCTCACCAAATCCCCCTGGGTCGGGACACACAGTTCTGAGGGCAGGAGCCGGCTGGGTCCCCCTTTGCCTGACAAAGCAAAAATCTGTTCTTTCCTACTTCACCCAAAACTGTCTCTGAGGTTCAATTTGGCACTGGTGCACAGAGGCTGAGTTTTTGACGTCAAATTTGGCGCCCAGTGTGGGGCTTACTTGGGGACAGCCCCACGGGGGTCCCCTGGCTTGACTGGATGCTCCAAGCTTTTCTCCACACCAGCCTCTTTTGAGAGAGTGGAGGGTTGGGGAATTCCTTTAGAGGCCAGATAACCTGGGAGCCTTGCCTGGAAAGGCCGAGCCCGGGTCATACTCCGTCCACCATCCCAGCCGTTGGAACTCTGAGGAGGGAGTGGATGGCAGAAGAGGGTCCATCCTAGCAGCTGCCGTCTTTGCTTTCAGGATGTTCTTCTCTTCCTCCTGCCCATGCTAGCCCAAACACCCTACTCTGAGGAATTATTTTGGGGAAGCAGAAAAGTAGCACTTGGGACACTGTGATGCATCGTCCAGCGTCCGTGTACGTCCCCTGGCGTGCACTCTGAGGCCCCTTTGACCCTGTCCATTTGGGGGGAAACTTGGTTCACATTTGGGGAGTTTTGCACTCCAGGAAATCCCACATGGAAGGTATGCCACTTTGACAGAGCTCGTGGGCGAGTGGGAACTGGGAGCCAGTGTGAGCCTCGTGCTCTTTGGCCTTCGGTTTCTTTGGTTTGAGGCTTCCAGTGCTGGAGAGGATTTTGGTCTGTTCTTAGTCTGCACATGAGTGTTCTTTCGAACAAACATGGAAAGTGCTTCTTCTTCAGTTCTGTCTGATGCTCCTTGGGGAAAATCCTGGCAGCCTGGTTGACCTACAGCTATGAACCTACGAGAAAAAAGGAATGATATTCTGCTGTAATTCTGGCCCGCGTACATTGTCAAGCGTGTGGTGGGGTGGCCTTTGTGCGGCGGTCCCAGCGACTCTGCTGTGCTCCAGCTGGAAGTGCTTCTCCATGGGCGTTCTCTCCACTGCATCGTGGTGAGCCACTCTGGAGCCCGCACTGGGTTTGTTCTCTTTCAAGAACGGCATCAATCTGTTTGGAGGCCTCCGTCTGGGGTTGCAAGTGAAGTTTTTAGACTATACCTCTTCTGATTTTGTCTGTGCGACTGTAGCTTATCTGTTATTTGCGTTCTGTGTGCTGTTTTGGGGTGAGCCACTCTGGCTGCACAGGATGGGAAGATTCTACCCACTCTGGGGACCACTGGGAGCCCTGTGTCTGGGAGTAGAAATGGAATCTCCGGGCCACATCTTGTCTGATCTTTTGTTTGTTGTTTGTACGTATGTGTGTCAGTACTTACACTGTACACTTGAGACATCTGTGGTGAACAACAGGGTTCACATGTGACATCAGGGTACCTTCCCTGTTGCGCGGGGCTTTGCCTGTGGCAGAGGGCTGGTTGGGACGTTCCCTTCTGGACTAGCCTTGTTGTGGGGGACCAGGGATCTGTTCCATCTCGTACCCTGCCCCACAGGGTATTTTTACAAAGCCGGGAGATATTCAGTTATGCTCCCATGAAAAGGAATTGGTATTTCTGTCTCCCTGTGCCCAGGCCCACAGGAACACATCTTATCTAGACCATCTCTAGCTCCTGAGACTGAAGAAAAGGGGGGCAAGGGAAGAAAGTCTTTTTAAACTGAAGCAGAAAAACAGATCTCTCGTTCTTCATGTAAAAGTTAACTTGTAAATGAGCTCTATTTAATTGACTTAAAAGTAAGTGCTTACAAATTAAATCTAAATATTTAGAAAATTGGCCAAGATGAATTTCAGGGCCACGTGGTCTGGGAAATATTCAGTATTCAATCAGTATCTGGTATTGAATCTAGCTTTATTAATGTGGACGTGTCTTTAGAGTCATCAATGTTAAGTACAGTACTTCTGTTTTACCTAGGTTTTTTAAAGCTCAAACAGACTTTACATCTTTTGCAAAGTTGTCAACAAGGAAGGTAATTCATGTGAAAAAAACCCTTTTCAGTAAAGTAAATGTAAATGATAAGCACTTTCAGGTACAGTCTATAGGAATAATTATGTTTTTGGAGTGTCTACCTGAGGATAATCTCTCCAGGTATTTGGTAACATGAAATTTTACAGTTGTGCTAAATTAAGTGAAACGATGGAAGTTTACTGGATAGTTAGGTCATTTCCAAATAAAATAAGATACTGTGGTATCAATTACTAAACAGAGAAACTAAAGGTATTTAGGACTATTAGCAAATATATTTGGTGCCCCCCTGAGATGTTCTTTATAAGGAAGCACGTGTGTTTAGAAACTGCTGGTATTTGCGTCTCTGAGGCTACAGAGTGCTGGTGTAGCAGGCAGTTTGTGGTTGCTTCAGGAGAGGAGGCTGTGTGTTTTAAACGAAAGAAGTTGTGAGGAATGGCATTGCATTTTCTCAAGGAAAAGAGTGTGATTTTTTCTGCTAGAACTTGTTAAATGAAAAAGAAAATAAGGGACAAAATAATATGGATGCAGAAAGCTGATATCGGCTTATGGAAAAAGGAACACTAAGAGCTGTGCACCGTCAGGATTTTTTAAGATTGGATTAAATTTAGTTGGGTAAATGGATTTTGTTGGGAATGGGCTGAGACAAGATTGGATTTGGTTTCTCCCTCCAAAGTTTTCTTGGAATGCTGCTTTGCATAACAGCTTGTGAGTTCTTTTGCCTTTAAGTAATGTGAATTTGCTTTTAAACTCTCTTCACTTTGGTTAAGTGAATAAGTACTGTTTGGCAGATTCTAACAATTCTTTTGGTCTCCAGCCAACTCTGAGGTGCTTCAGAAGGCCCCTGAGGCATCTTAGAGAGAAATATTTCATTTGTATGTTAAGTTACATGGAATTGCTAAAAACCTAGCCTGTTCTGGTAAAACGTTTGCCACAATTCCAGTTATTTTAAAATGTCGCCTGTCACAGCAATAACTATTTTTTTCATAAGTTACATTGTGATCAAATGTTTAACTATGACTCTAAGTCTTTCTGTGATTTATAGACAGTTGTTGTTGTACTCTGACAAATCACAAATTATACTGGAGAACTGGATAAAAAAATTATAAAATCCTAATGGAAAACCTGATGACTTCATAAAGCAGATAACAACAAGGATTGGTTACTGAGTTAATTGGTGAATACGGTTATATTGTTAACAGTTTTTTGACTGTACTATGACTACTTTTGATCTGTGTTTTCCAGACATAGGGAAACCCTTCCCCCAGGCTACTTATGACTTAGAGCAATTGGGTAGATTACACCTCTGTAGGTAAAATTCAACTATTTTTCTTTTCTCTCTGCCTTGTCTCTCTAGAAATTGGAGATGCTTGGGTTCTGAGCAGTCTTAGTAGGGGAGTGGGAAAGACTGTCTCCTGGCATGTACAGGAATCTTGGTATTTTGGGGGACTCCTAGAAAAGAGAAATCCACCAAGGCAGAATCTGACGGCAGGCCCTTGGCATGGCTTCCTTGGCCTCACGCGGCCCTTTGGGAATTTGGTCTGAGACTCCTGAGGAATTACATCAGAGTCAACGTGGAGGAGTCTGTGTGGTCAATGGACAAGATTTACTTTGGAAACAAATTAGCCTTGGTTTGGCTGTGTTTGATGGAGATGAGGGTGATTGCAGAGAAAAAGACCATGCTTCATTAGATAGGAAATTCTATGAATTGAAGTCTGAATTTGTGGACATTATTGTGTTAGCCACAATTTTGCCCCAATGTTTAGGAGGAGAGAAAAATTAGCTAGTGAAGTTATCAGAGTGTAATAACTCATGTTGTACCACTGTTTGCTTTTGGTCTACTGCTAAAAGCATATGTATATTGCTTGTGTGTAATGCTTGGCTATAGGTGATAAAATGTGTGGCCTGTAAAGCATTTGTTCATTAACATACCTCTGAGCTTGCTCACGATACCTGAGCAGTTTCCCCCCAATGTGGATTAACCAGGCAAATATAAAGGAAGCCTAGCACCAAGGGACAGGATCTACACCTGGTACAGACAGCTGAATCACCCTGGCACTGAGGGTCAGATACTTTGATCATCAGTGTTTTCTATTGAAAGACTTGCAATCAAAAGGCAAATGATGAAAAAAAAAAAAAAAGAAAGAAAAAAAATCTGCCTATACTGAGGTATGGGGAAGTCATTCTGGCTTATATATGGTTTCACTTAAACCTTACTCACCAAAGTAGCCTGTTTTATGACCTTTCGGACAGGCATTGTACATCTGCTTTGGCCATTGAGAAGGGAAATGCATTTGAAAGTCAAAAAGGAGTAACTGTGGTTCAGACATCCAAGGTAAAACTAGGTGACCATGGTGGATGGGATTTCAGATGCATTCCTGTATTGCTGAACTTGAATTTCTGAGCTATGTCAGACTCAGGACGCCACTAGCCATTCTGAAAACAATGTCTGCTGGTAGCTGCAACCTTACGTATTCAGGGTCTGCTCTCTTAACTATTAAATTTTTAGACGAGGAAATTATATCAGATATTAACAGAAAGTGGAGACATATGTGTAGTGGCCAAAAGCTCCTGATATGTTAATACTAAATCAGAAGTTAAAACCTACTTAGGTAAAATTAGACAACAGGCTACAACAAGTCTCCCCGAAGTGCCAGTTCCAGACTGGGTTGCAGCTTACTCTCCTGAGTTCCTCAGTGAATGAGATCTGTTTTGTCTATTAAAGTTCCAGTTGTCACTCCTCTTACTTCTACCTGGGTCTTTTGCGCCAAAATGGCAGACCAAGGGATCGAGATCTTGATCATACAAGTCTTGGATCCAGAACTTGGAACTCAAATATTTCTAATTCAGTATTCATTCACTGCCAAGCACAGGCAGGACCGTGCCCCATTGTAGCAAGAAGTATCCAGAGCCGTTGTCACCCTGTTCCCTAAAAGATTTGGGGAATGATACAACAGCCCCCCTAAAACCAAATTCCTCTGCTGAGTTCATGTTTAACGTCCCTATCCAAAATGATTTTTTCCTTTCTTGTCCAACACCTGTTCTCCTCAATATTGAGAAGTATCAGAGAAAAGCGGGAGTGAAACTGAGCAGGATCCTGTGGGGCTCCTGGGCACAGAAGCCTTTCGTGTCCCCCATTTCTTGACCTTTCCTGAGCCCCAAACTGCAGATTCAAACTGTTGTTGTACAGGGAAGGGAGGGGATGCAGAGACGGGGGAGGAGCAGACAAGACACCCCAGTGCAGCCTTGGCGCAGGGCCTGGTCCCACCTCAATGGATACACACAAGAACGTCTTTGAGCTCTTTGCAGAACTGAAACCCCCAAGAAGTGGAAGATGCTGACTACTTGATGAAGCATTCTTCACTCCAGACAAGGCCACAGTTTGATAACCTCCAGGAGCTCATCGGAGAACACCTGCGGCCAGACTAAAGGAGTGCAGGCCCTGCACACATGCTGACCCTTATCAGAAACCCCACCCTTGAACCATCGCTACAAAACTCCTCACCAAATCCACCTGGGTTGGGACACGCAGTTTTGAGGGCATTGTTACCGGGTAGAGCTAAAGGACTCCATGTTGGATCTGTTTCTTGGACTTTGACCTTTGCTTTTTGCTGCTTTTGTTATTATAGTCATACATGATGGCCTGCCTCAGGGAACCCTGCCCCTCTGCCTGAATGTTACTAAAGTGCCTCTGTTCAGCCCACTGGCAGACAATCCGCCCTGCCCACCTGTGTGAATGGCTGAAATCAGCACATCCCCTCACCAAGGCTGGTTATTCCTGGAGATCTTTGTAAGACTGATGCCCTTTCATTTTACTTCCTCACAGCCCCTCCCTCTCTGATTCTATAAAACAAACTGGCATCCAGACCCCAATAAGATGGCTTTTGGAGATGTGAGTCTGCCATCTTCTCAGTCTGCTGGCTTTCCAAATAAAGTTGGGTTCCTTGCCTCCACACCTCGTCTCCAATGCATTGGCCTGTCATGCGGCGAGCAGAGAGAGCTTGGTTGCGCTAACAGCAGGAGCCCGCTGTGTCCCTCTTTGCCTGGCAAAGCAATAAAGCTGTTCTTTCCTACTTCACCCAGAACTCTGTCTCTGAGGTCCAATGCAGCACCAGTTCACAGAGGCTGAGGTTTCAGCCTCAATATCACCGTCCCTCTCACCCTCCATCATCAGGCAAAGTTGCAAGAACTACAGGAATCCTCAAATGTCTCAATTTGCCAAAACTACTGGACTCCCCTGGCCTCAGGTCTCACTGACTTTTCACAGGACCCCCTTTGGGAAACAAACATTCACTGCACAGGAGAGCGTCACCAGCAGACCGATGTCTATTGGTGTCCATTGGTGTCTGACCTTCTGCTGATCCCTGCCCCACGCTAGTGTGATCGATGACTCCAAGTCTCCAGTGTCTTAGGCTCAAGCTTGTCATCAGCAGGTTAAAGAAGCTTCCCCAGTCCCGAGTCAAAGAATCCCGTTGGTCAGTCTGGAGCCTCATGACTGGGTCTTCTGGAAACTTCACCAGAGGAAGACAGCTCTTGATGTTGGTAGAACTGACCTTACTAAGTGCTCCTGACCACCGACACTGCTGCAAAATTAGAAGGCATTGAGCCTTGGCTACACATCTCACAGCTAAAGAAGGTCCCACCTGACATCTGGGCTTGTGGAGACACTGGGGACCTCAGGATCAAACAGACAGGAAGTGGTGGCTGCCACCCAAGACGCTGGATCGAGGTCTCATACTCTAACCAAAACGCAAACCCTTTCTTATCCTTTCCTTTACTCTGGCACTGAAACAGGGTCCCCCTTAAACAGAATTCCTCTGCAGAGTTGATGATGGACCTCTCTATCCAAAACATTACTCCCTTTCTTGTCCCACCCTTTCCCCCCCTCAGGATAGAGAAGTATCAAAGAAAAGGGGATTGAAACCAAGCAGGGTCCTTCGGGGCCCTTCCAAGTACAAACCCCCCTCTGTGTCCTCCTGTGTCTTGTTTGTAGGAAAAGGCCTTGGTCTCCCAGGCCCTCCCTGAGTTCCAAAGAGCAGGGACAAGCAGTTACTAATTAAGAAAGTGAGGGAATGCAGAAACAGAGAGAAAGCAGTTAAACGAGAAACGTAATGGCAAGAGTTCAGGATAGAACAGAGTCCTAGCTCCTCCTCAGGGATGTACACAACAGTCGGACAGAATTCTTTGTTCGTCAGGAACTAAGCCCCTGCCTGCCTCTTGTTTGTAGAATCTTGACGCCCATCTCCTCTGCTGCTTTAACGTCTGAGTCATAAGCCTCTGCTCAGCCCTGCATGTGCACGTTACTCCCTAAGGGAATTTTGCCTGCAGCTTGGGGTGTACACGACAGCCCCCTTTCAGAGAAACCCCCAAGGGGACAGGAAATGTGAACAAGAAAAATTAACATTTGTCTTATCTTTCTCTGAAGGAACATCGTGACCGGACCAGATTAAGGTCAACCGGAGTCAGCCGGCCAAAGACCTTGGACTGCAGCCTCTTCTTCCTCCCGACCTCACCTCTGCACGCTTCTCCCTTCCCTGGCAGGAAGGAAGCCTGAATTAAGACGGTTCTTTAGGATGTCAGTCTGCCATCTCCTTAGTTTGCTGACTTCTGAATAAAGTTGCTACTCTTCCCCAACGCCTTGTCTCTCAACTCACTGGCCTGGCCTGTGAGCTTGGACTTGGTTACAGTTACAGAAGTCGCCCTCATCTGTATCTCCCTGGCTTTGCTGAGGGGGTGGTCTTTCAGACGGCTGGATCTATCATCAAAGATTCCGATCCATCCATGATGCTGGACCCCTGGTGCTCCCCGAGGCCTATTTCTCTTCTATTCCAAATGCCACCACAAAGTACAATTGACCCCTTAGAAGTCTCTTACCGAGTTCAACTCTTACTGTTACCAAGTCCGAGCTTATACTGGTCACCACACAACAGGTCAGCACATCACGAAATGCGGTGTTAGGACAAGGAATAGAGACTTTATTTGGAAAGCCAGCAGATGGAGAAGATGGTGGACTCGTGTCCCAAAGAATCACCTACCCTGGGAATTCAGATTTCTTTTATACCAAAAGGTGAGGGGGTGTGGCTGGTTGTTGCAAACTTCTTCCAGACCTTGGAGGGGATATGATAATTCTTCCTTCTTGCAGCTGCCTGTGTAGGTCTGGTCACAATGTTTCTATAAACCTCCAACAAGATAAGTGTTATTCTCTATCCTGCAACTTTGAATCTCTATATGAATAAAAATTGTTAAGCCTTTAAAGGTCAAGCCTGGGAAGCAGAGCCTTGAGAAAGGGATATTATGTATATTTTAGGCTACAGGCAATATTCTTTTAATTTTTTTTTTTTAAATTAAAAAAAATTTTTTTTGGCCATGCCGTGCATCTTGAGGGATCTTAGTTCCCCAACCAGGGATTGAAGCCACACCCTTGGCAGTGAGGGTGCAGAGTCCTAACCACTGGACCACCAGGGAATTCCCAAGGCAGCATTCATTGGGCGTTTGGGGAGACAGCGTGCAGAGCCAGCATGACTGAGCACCGGAAGCAGAGCACAAAGTTGAGACTAAAGGAGTAGCTCTGATACGGAGCCAGGTTTGTTCTTCTCTGTTACCTGTGGCCAGAACACCTGTGCCCTGTTTTTAACCTTTCTCCAATTATAACTGTACTTGCCCAGTTAGACACAAATACCTGAGTAAATCATAGCACATTTGCATCCTCACCTTCTCACGATTATCTACATCAGAGCTGCCCCCACCAATTAAGAGATCTCTCCAGCAGCACTCAGATTTGCAAGATATTTAGAATGACTCCTTGTTTCAGGCTGGGAGGTTTCTTAGCACATGTGCTAAAAATATGACCGGTCTCTGGCTTAAACGGGTAAACACAACCAGCAGTTCCTGGGAACAAATCCGTGAACAAGGTACCCTAATGGGAATGGTCTAGGCTTATCTCTGCCTGTGGTGCTTATCATCCTTCTTGGGTCCTCGGCTGTCTAGATGGCTGGCACACAGCCGGGCAGTGCCTCTTAGCTTGTGTAACTGTGCCCTTAGCTTTCCACAAACAAATGCCCCTCGTTGGCCGACACCTCTGGACTCACACTGTAGCAAGGAAGGCTCTACCAGGAGGCCTTCGTGGTTCAGGATGTGTACCTCCCTGGTTAGGAGTAAATGTGAATGAGGATATGATCAGAAACCTCTCCTTAACTGTTTTTTTGTTTTTTTTTTTAAGATTTATTTTATTATTTATTTATTTATTTTATTTTATTTTTTTGGCTGCGTTTGGTCTTCGTTGCTGCTCCTGGGCTTTCTGTAGTAGTGGTGAGCAGGGGCTACTCTTCATTGTGATACACAGGCTTCTCATTGTGGTGGCTTCTCTTGTGGAGCACGGGCTCTAGGCGTGCATGGGCTTCAGTAGTTGCAGTCAGTGGGCTCAGTAGCTGTGGCGCATGGGTTTAGTTGCTCCGCGGCATGTGGAATCTTCCTGGGCCAGGGATTGAACCCATGTACCCTGAATTGGCAGGTGGATTCTTAACCACTGTGCCACCAGGAAGCCCCCTTCTCCTTAACTCTTGAAGACATTGCAGAACCTATTGCTAAGGTGATAGCTGCCCAGCAAGCATCCTTGGGCTCTCCAGGCAGTGTTGCTCTTGGGAACAGGACAGCCCTCGCTTATCTTCTAGCTGAGCCAGGAGGTGCCTGTTCACAGCCATCACTGCCCACCCACCCGGATTCACACTTCTGGGGAGGTTGGAACCCAATTATGAAAGATCATTGAACAAACTGTGTGGCTCAAAAAGGTGACTTCTTCCAGGGGTCTTTGATTTATGTGATTTTGATTGGTTTGGGTATTGGGGACGAAGGCTCCAACGTGCCCTGCAGACACTGGAAATACTCCTGCTTATAATAATTAGTAATCTCCCTGGTCCTCCATGTCTTCTCAAAGGCTTTAAATACATGTTTGCAACTGCTGACCACCGAGCAAGTGACCTTCCTAAGACTGGACTATCAAAAAAGGAACGGAGAGCATGATTGAATTAAAAATTGTGAATCTGAAGTCGAGAGCTGTGAATATCCCAGGAAGGATCTTCAGAGCAGTAGCCGGGGTGGTGCTGTGCCTGAATGTGGATCACATCTCTCAGTTGAGCTGGAAGTCTGAACAAAAGGGGGGACTGTGACAAAGACACAGCAGGCGCCAAATGGAGTCCCTTGTGCTGGGACCCCAGCAGCAAACCAAGACTTATCACCCAACCTCAGTGCAGCTTCAACCTCCCCGGGGGAGAAACCATCAACCAGTCAACCTGGAGTTTCCTGGTCAGTGCTGGGAGGAAATCTGCCGATAGACCCCTTCCATTCCCCTTAGGAGGGCAACTCTGCCTAAAATAATGCATTCTTTGCTGATAATTTCCTTTTTTCTGCTCCCTTCCTACCTTTAAAAACCTTTTCTTCCTGCAGCTGTAAGGGAGCTTCTTTCTGCTGCCGGACGTGATTCCGCCTGATTCCTGAATCACTTAGTGAAGATCCTCGAGTCTCCTTAGCTGAAGTTTTGTTGTTAGCACCACATTCCCAACATGAGAAACACCACACAAACACAAACCGAGGACTAGTCTACAGAAGAACTGACGGATACTCTTCAAACGTATTCTGATCGTGGAGGGTGGGGAAAGACTGAAGCCTGTCACAGGCTGGAGGAGGCTGGGAGAAGTAACCGCTCAGGACCACATGGGACCCTGGAACAGAAAAAGGACATTAGAGAAAACACTGGGGACACTGAGTGAGGTCTTCAGCGTAGCCCACAGCACCGTACCGATGTTGCTACCCTGGCTGTGATCCTGGTACCATGGGGAAGCTGGCTGAGGTGGTAATTTTTCCATATGTTTGAATGGCCTTGAAATACAAACCTAGGAAAAAGTCAGGGTTAGGCGTGTTGAAATGAGTAATAAAAAGGTGGGATAAGAAAGGTAGCAGTGTGGCTGGAGACAGCCTGCCTTGCTGCCAAGCCTGCTCTGCTGCTGCGCAGCTGTGTGACATTGGGCAGGTTACCTAGTGACTCTGTGCCTCCATTTCTTCTTTTCTAAAACGAGGTGAGCAGGCTGTTATGAGGTTTAAATCTATTCATATATGTGAAGTTTTAGAACAGTGCTTGGTACAGACTAAGTCCCTGGGAGGGCTAGCTCTTGCCACTCTTACGGTGACCAGAGCTGTAAATGGGGATGGACCCCTGAAGGGCATCAGTCTAGAGTGGTCCTGGGAGGTGACGTGGGAGACGCAGGAGGGAGGAGGAAATGCTTGAGGAAACAGTGATGCTAAACTTCCCAGAACTGAAGGAAGATGAAGACCTGCAGACTGAAGACTGCAATGAAGCAGGGGAAGCAACAAGCCACACTTAAACCCACTGCAGTGAAATTCGAGAGTCTCAGAGAAAAGTTTCCCAAAAGCGAAAGTTCCATAGAGAAAGAACAGACCACCCACATGGGAACAAGACTCTAAGAAGATACAGGGTGATATTTTAAAGAATTGAAAGGAAAAAATCTAGAATTTAACATCCAGATTAATCGTCATTCAAGTGTAAGAATATAATAAAGACGTTTCCAGAAAGTCAGAATGTGCCCCTCCCACACACCTACATTGATAACATTCTTGGAACAGGAACTGGAAAAGAGGAAAAACATGCCCAGGAAAATCCATGAGCCTTAAAGGAATCGAGGGGCCAAATGCCTTTGCAAAGGCTTTTCCTGTTTTAGGAACAAACCAATACCAATGAAAAGGCAGGAACGTGCAGGCATAGAAGCCCCACGTAACATTCTGGGTGATGCCAATGTGATGGGAGGGGCACCAAGAGCAAGGGTGCCAGGGCCCTGGCTGCTGGATGCTGGGAGTGGACAGAGGCCAGCGAACCCAGCCAGAACATGCATGCCCACCACCACCACCATGCTTGGCAAAGCAGGCACCAGTGAGTATTTGCTGAGGAAATGAATGAATATAACTGACAAAAGTTATAAGTTAAAAAAAAAAGATCCATGAAATGCAAGTCAACAAAAATGAAAAAAGAAACCAAAACGCAGAGCAAATAGCAAATATGAAAAATAGGACAAAAATAAGTCCTAAGAGAAGAGTTATGAGGTGAATGAAAAGACAGAGACCCAACACAGGATGCAATTTAAGAAAAGATCCAGAAATATGGAGAAATCTCAGTCTCTGAAAGTAGATTTATTTTTTTACCTTATTTTTTTGATGTGGGCCGTTTTTAAAGTTTTTATTGAATTTGTTACAATATTGCTTCTGTGTTATGTTTTTTGGTTTTTCGGCCCCAAGGCATGTGGGAAATTAGCTCCCTGACCAGGGATCCAACCCACACCCCCTGCATCGGAAGGTGACGTCTTCACCCCTGGACCTCAGGGAAGCCCCTGAAGCTGGATTTAGGCGGGGTCTGGCCAGAAGTATCAGGATCCTCTCTGGGATGAGATACCGTCTCAGGCCTGAAGTTAGCTCTGAACCCAGAACCCAAAGGCAAAAAGACACCTGAAGAGACAAGAAAACTTGGCAGAGGATCAGCAGGAAAAACAGATCACAGAAACTCTGGATACGGGGACTTCCAGATAATGAACCAGCTGTGCTTACTAAGGTCTTGGAGGTGAACGGTAAACAAACGTTTTAGCAGGAGTGGGAAGCCATAAAAAGTGACATTGCAACTAATTAGAAATTGTAGGGCTGCAGGATATGGTAGCGGAAATTAAGAGCTCAGTGGGTGGTTTACAACAGGTGGAGCACACGTGGAGAGAACCTGGAGAGATCCTGGGGTCTCATCGAAATGCTGCCCAAGGACCTCACCTTGAGAAGGTGGCTGAGAGGCAACCCTTCAGACTGTGGATGAAACCACAGGCAGCGGTAAGATGTACCAAGCACAGCGGAGACTTTTAATCCATGTGTAACTGGAGTTCCAGAGAAAAGGACAGGGAGGACGGGGAATCAGTATCTGAAAACACAACAGGGGAGAGTTTCCTAATGTTGGAAGACATTAACCCACAGATGGAAGCAACCCAAGGAGTCTCCACCAGAATAAATAAAAATGAATCCACTGTCTACACATTACAGTAAATCTGTAGCAAACAAAAGGTGTAAACAAAATCGTATAAAACCCCGTTTTCCTGATAAGGAGTAATAGCTGAGTGGGCAGCTGACTTCGCAGTAACTGCAGAGGCAGAAGGCAGCCAACTGGTATCTTTAGTGCTGACCTAAAATCCTTCATTGAGTGAAAACATGTTTCAAGAATGAGGCAAAATAAAGATTTTTTTTTTTTTGAAAAAAATTGAGGGGTTTTGGGCACCAGCAAGCCGCCACTAAAGGGAGTTCTTCACACCGAAGGAAAATGACCTGGATGGACTGGGCATGAAGGGAGGGTTGAGAAGCTGCGAAACCTGTGTGGTCAGCGCCAACGAACAGTAGTTGCACCAAACACTGACGACATCTTGATGTGTTAGAAAATGAAAAATCAAAGAGCAAGCTGACAACGGCATAATCGGGAGGGAGGTAAGGCCCTCGCATCGCCCGGCAGGTAAAAGCACCTAAGGGTCTCAGAGTGATGTCGTAATTTATAAGTAACCACTAAAATAATAGCAAAGGAGTGTGGAGTATCCACGCTTTTGGATGAAATCATAAAATAATAAACGTCAGCCAAAGTAGAGATGCTATTGGAATTAGTAAGCAGGTCTGGCGAGGTTGTGGGATGCGAAGTTCACATCCAGATGCTGGCTGTGTCTCTGTGGCCAGCAAACGGCCAGCAGGAGTAAGGGGAAGGTGCCAGACTTCTTTGGTGGGTGGACTTCAGATGTGGCCCTGAGACTGCAGCCCAACCCCCTTCCCCCAACAAGGGTCCTGGATGCACGGCTGGGGGCCACTGTGGCCATTTTTGCAAACGGCCTTCTACACCTGTCTGGTTAATACATGTGGAGGAAGGGACACGGCCAGTTCCCAGACCAGACTCCAGAGCCTCTCACACACTTCTGCTCCCTGTGGGGACCCTGCCGTGGCCCTAAGAACAAGCCCAGCCTGACCTCCCGGAGGATGAGAGCTCCCAAGCAGAGCTGGCATTGTCCCCTTGACCCACAGCTGACAGCGGAAGATGATGGGGCCGGCCAAGGCCAACCGAGGCTGGTCCGGGTCAGCGGAAGCTCCCTGACTCTTGGGCGAAAGCAGGTGCTTCTGGTGTCCACCACAGAGGCTTCGTGGTCCGTCCTGATGCACCCTTATTTGGCCATAGATAATTGCTACAATCTAATTAAAACCACAAAGAGACAGCATCACACAACCCCTGAGCGGCTCCCCCCGGGTCGGGGGCTCTCACAGCAGCATCGGCCCTCGCAGATGCAATGGCAAGCCACACCGCCCGTGGCCAGGAGAGCAGATGAGCTGCGGGACAGTCACACGGTGGACACAGCACAGATCCGAATAAACCAGCTGCAGCTGCAACCTGGGCGAGGCTCACGCGTGTCAAGAAGACAGCATCGTTTCATTTACACAAGTTCAGAACAGGCCGAAGTAAACCATCGGGTTCAGGTTCAACCTCCGCTCAGTTAGGTTCAGTGTAACCCACACTGGGGGTTAAACCTCACAACGAGAAGCAAGAATGTGCAGAGCATGAAGGCTGAGAGGGCGGGGTGCCTCACGGGGCAGGTGTGGCGGTTACTGGCGGGGCGGTGCAGTGCGCTACTTGTGACTTGGTAGTTTTGTAGGCATTTGCTTTTTAGCAACTTGCTAGGCAGAACCTTCATGTTTCACACATTTTGCTGTGTATTTGTGAAATTTCACGATAAGGAAAGGTGAAAAGTGTAGGCACCGAGCAACACAGACTGAACACATCGGGCACTAACAGATGGAAATGCTGGCCGCAGTGGATTTGTTAGTAACTGTATTCCTGAAGTCATCAAAATTCTGCCAGGAAAAGGCCTGGGGAACACGTGAAGGCAATGCTAGGGTCTCCCGTGGGTGGGAGCTGAGCTGGGGCCTGCAGGCGACCACCGGGAAGGGTGCATTTCTTAGGACAGGCTGGGTCAGGCTGTGGAACTCCCAAATCCCTATGTTCTGATCGGACTGCACCCCCAGGGAGGGGCACGGGGACTCTGCTTCCCTCAGTCAGGCAGGCACCGGGGAGGTGGCACCTCCAGGTTGGAGGCAGAGGAAGGGCACTTGGGGACTCACCCCCCCCCTCGCCTGGACTGGGCAGCACTAAGGGTGAGCCTGGGGCGCTCCTTTCTGTGGGCAAAATACACCCTCCCCCAGGGGGACCATCCCAACGTCTCCTCCAGCCCCACGAGGATCAAAAGTGAGGCGAAGGAGGCCTGGCCGTGCCTGTGGCAAGTGGGCGGACTCTGGGCTAAAAGGACGAATCACTGACCCCCAAACCCACAGTGTCGAGTGAGGAGCAGAGGCAGTGGGCAGGGACGTGGGGTCCCCAAGTCCCCGGGGTGGGTGGCTGCGGTGAGAACCCGGACCAGGGTGCACCGTTCCTGGGCGAGACTGGAGGGGCGCCCCATCTGTCATTGTCCATGGCCCTCGGCGGCCCCTCCGCCGGCCCAGCGTCCTCGGGGGGGCTGAGGGGGGCACCGGAGACCCCAAAGCTTTCCCAGACCCTTCTTGCCCACAGAGAGTCGGGGTCCCAGGGTTATTTTACGTCTCAAGCCCGCACAATCTCTTTGGGTCCAGGCTGATGTTTTTAGGGGATCAGTATAACTCTTTCGTATATGTAATGAGCTTTTAAAACTTTGATTTAATTTCAGTCGGGTTCAGGTGCCAAAGTCACGCCTGGGGCTCCTTTTCCCACTGTTCTCTTTTTTGCTGCTTTTCTTTGCATTTTCTCACCCCCCCCCCCCACCGCCCCCATAATGCAAGTACTGTGCGCCTCAGGCTCAGGCCAGGAGCCACCCCCTGACTCCAATATAACCCTAGAGTCTTGAAATTTGATCTTTTACATCTTTGGGTGGAGCAGCTGTCAGTCTTCTAACCCCCCAAGTCCCCACCCTGGAATTCCTCTATTTCCTGTCATTCCGCTCACCCGCCAGCCCTTTCTCTCTGAGCTCAGAGGCCAAAACATGCAGCCGACAGCGAACAGCTCCTGATGGGCCTCTGCCGGCCAGCACCTGGGGGTTCTAGGGTACGAGGTTCTAGGTTCTTGGTCCACCTTCCAAACATCACAGAGAGCTGGCTGGCCCTCCGTTTCCTCCCTGCTTGTATTAGTTGGAGTTCTCCAGAGAAAGAGAACCACTGGATGCCTAGAAGAGACCTGTAAGGAGGGGCCCCTGGGAGCCCCCGGGCAGCCAGGCCCAAGCCCAGGTCCAAGGTGGCTCCCCCTCCTCCACCTTCTCCTTCTCCTTCTCCTCGGCCCTCCGAGGGGTTGGACAGGCCGCCCAAGCAGGGGAGGGGGGGATCTTCTTTACAAAGCCCACCTTTCAAAGTGAAGCTCGTCCAGAAACACCCCCAGAGAAACACCTGGGAAAATTCACATCATGTGTCTCCCGGGGGGTGGATCTCTCCTGCTTCCGGGAACACGTTTTCTGCTGCGGCCTCAGGGCCGGAGGCAACGTTCGCAGCACTTCACCCCCTCGGTCAGGGTGAGCTGGACAAAAGCGAGCCCGGATCTCAGCGCCAGCCAAGAAAGCTCTGGTCCTGCTCCTGCTGCCGCCAGACGCGGGGCGTGGTGGGTCCCCCTCACCCCGGGGCCCAGGGGAGACTCCCACTGGCCACAGGGATGTGGGGAGTCTGCGTGATGCCCGTGAGTACCCCAGCACCTGCGCGCGCATCCCAGGCGCTGCGGGAGGTCAGGTTTGCGAAGCAGGGAATGGGGAACGGGCACCTGGAGGAGGGATGCGGTGGCGGGAGGGCACCTCCAGTGCACTGGGGACGAGGGTGTGAGGGCACCAGAGGCTCCCACGAAGCTTCCCTGTGCAGCCCTCGCTCCAGCTGCTCTCACGTCTGTCCTGTTTCCCTGCAGTCCTGGGGCAGCTGGCCTGTGAGCGCTGGCTCCCCGGATGGTCGGCCTGGCACTAACTGTGACCTGATGTTGTAGCATCACCACAGCCCGAGGGGCTGGACTTCACACCCCCAGGAGAGGGGACCTCCTCAGAGAACCTGTGGCCAAGACGGATGCTGTGTGCTCTTGACTTCTCTGTGGAGCAAAACTGTTTATTCTCTGCTCTCTCTTGGCCTGTATGAGGCCCTGGAGAGACCTGCTTTTTCTTTAAAACGTCAATTCATGCAATTCCAGAGGCTGGGCTTCACAAGAAGAAGACATCTTTCTACATCCTCGACATGTTCAGAAATCTGGTTTTACATCCGGTTAATCTGAGTAGGTTCACAGCAATATGGGTCTTGTTTCCCTGAGTAGTTAAAAAGGTAGGTGAGCCTAACCGTGACAGGCTATTCTGTTCTCTCTGATGATTGGTCCTTGGAGATGCATTAGGAAAAGTCGTGTAAAGCCCCTAAAACATTGCAGGGGAATGGTACCTTCCAAGGGGATCCGGCAGGGCTGGGGCAGCTGTACGACCCTCCGCCCCCACCTTGCCTACGGCGCGGGGACCCAGCAGGGCCACAGTCAGACTCTGAGAGACGCTGCCCCATCGAAGAAAGCACCTGAGACTTGAGGGGCCGGTGGAGGGGTCTCCACAAGACAATGTGTCCCTGCTGGAGTCCTACTGATGCAAGTAGAAGGGGTCAGGCCCTCTCTTCTCTTGCCCACAGATCACCGGGGCATGTGTGTAGTAGAGTGTGGGCTGTGAACCCGACTTAAAGTAGTCCAGTAGCCATGTTAAAGAAGAAAAAAAAACAAGTGAGATTTATTTTAATGATATATGTTCTTTGAACCAATATATTGAAAATATATCAACATATAATTAATGAAAGATGTTATTGATAAAACATTTTATATCTTACCAAAAATTGTTTTCTTCTCACTAAGCCTTCAAAGCGTGATATGAGAATTACACATACAGCCTTTGCCACTGGAACTTACTGCGTTCCCGGGGCTGGTGGCCACCGTGATACCATGAGTACAGTCACCCTGGAGGCTGTCGGAGGAGTGGGAGCTGGCAGAGAGGACCCCCAGGTGGCGCGGCAGGAGCGGGGCCACCAACTTCATTCCCACAGCCTGACAGGGAGGAGGGTGCAGGGGACGTGGACGCTCCCGGACAGAAGGCAGCAACCCTGCCCTGGGTGGAGAGCTCTCAGACAGCAGAGCAGGGGGCGCCTGGAGGGAAACAGATGGGCAGGGGCAGGGAGGGCTGTGGGAAAGGCGGTCAGGGGCCAGGCCTACTGCTCGCATCCTCTCTTTGTTACGGGGAACCGTGCAGTGGTCATTGTCCTGAGTTGCCGAAACGGCCTTGCCGCAAGACACGTACCTCTCTCTGCTCTGATGTCCCCATCTTTCCGAGACGGTGGATGGAAGCAGGAAGCGAAAAGCATGTAATTCAGGAAGGCTCTGGCCAGTGGAGACACTGCTCCTTCCTGAGGTCGCCCGGTGTGATGCTGTCCCGTCTCCTCCATCCTTCCCCTTAAGCTCCTTGGTCCTTATATCAAATGAGGGGGGGAGGGGGGAGGAGGGAGGACGGGGCTGCACAAATACGCAGGCCTGGGCTCCCAGCTGCTGCCCGACGCCCCGAGTCCTCGCGCCTCCCCCCACAGCTGCCTCCCCAGCTCTCACCGGGCCCGATGTCCCTGCTCCTGGGAGCCCTGGGGAGGCCCCGGGAGGCTCCTTTGGGGCAGGACACACAGGCGGCTGGGTGCTGACCTGCAAGCAGGAGGGGCCCAAAGCAGCGTGGAGCAGGGGCTCAGGACCAGGAAGGCCAGTGTGGAGGCCTGTGGCGCTGAGGGGTGGGCGGTGGGGGCGGGGCTCCCTCTGGGGCTGGGGTGTGGAGGCTGAGTGAGGGCCTGGCAGGGGCCCTGGGAGGGGAGAGCGGGGGCCCTGCAGCAGGCTGGGGGAGGGCCCCGGGACCCAACCACAGGGCTAAAGAGGGCTTTAGGGGTAACTGAGACAGAGAATGACGCCCCCTGCAGGCCCTCTGCTTTCCTCCCACCCTCCCTGGTGTAACTCGACTCCCAGGGGTTCCTCCCACCTCTGAGGATCAGCCACCCCCAATTTCCAGCAAAAGGAAAATTCAAGAAACTGAAACTACTGGCAAAGGGAGGGCCCTGAGTGCTCCCCTTACCTGGACCACATCTACTCTGTCACTGCCTCAGAACACACGTCTCAGCCGTCCTCCTCTGCCTTCAGCACTTGGTTCCCCTGACGCCTGAGATGATCAAGGGGGAGCACGAGGTGGCCATGCTGGGGGCGCCCCAGGGCCAGGCCCCCGTCACGACCACAGTGATCACCGTCCCCAGGGAGACCTCCGTGCCCGACCACATCGTCTGGTCCCTGTTCAACACCATCTTCATGAACTGGTGCTGCCTGGGCTTCGTGGCATTCGCCTACTCCGTGAAGGTGGGTGGTACCTGGGGGGTTCTCCGCGAAAGTGTGTGTGAGCCTGGAGAGGCCCCCGGCCCGATGGCACGTGGGGTGTGGAGTGTGCTTCTGTGTGTGTGTGTGTGTGTGTGTGTGTGTGTGTGTTCCTCTGTGTGTGGGTGTGTGTGTGGCTGGGGGATCATTCCCAGTGAGAGTTCCCGGAGAGGCTGCAGGGCCCACATGGGGATGGGGGGTGGTGTGTCTCCACCACCCCAGGAAGTTCTCCTTCCCAGCCTCATTGGCGAAGTTACATCATTCACACTTCAGATTCAGACCTCGAGTCTGGTCCTGAAAATGGAAAGGTACTGAAAGGAGACTGACCCCTGGTGGGGTGAGTGGGCAGGGAAGGGACTAGAGCAGAGGGAGGGTGAGCCCTGGGGCCTCCCGGAGAGGCTGGGAGTCTGTGAGGAAGCAGATCCAGGCCCCAGCAGGGGAGGGGGCCCACCGGGCACTGTCCAGCTCAGGCTCCGGGGAACGGGCAGGGTGGGTCCCCACCTGGGGGAGTGGGCCCTGGGGGACCAGCAGGGGAGGGCCTGAGTCACAGCACCTGGCTGTCTCCTGGCCCCACTCCGGGTACCCTCACCGTCTCCTCTCCCTCAGTCTAGAGACCGGAAGATGGTGGGCGACATCACTGGGGCCCAGAGCTATGCCTCCACCGCCAAGTGCCTGAACATCTGGGCCCTGGTCCTGGGCATCTTTCTGACCATTGGATTGATCGTTCTTCTGGTGTTTGCTTACCTGGCAGCCTACCGGGTGGCTTCACAGATGAGGAATCACAGAGGCTACTAGATGCTGACCATGGAGGTGGCCCAGGTCCTGCCCTGTCCACGGCCAGCCCTGCACCTGGGGCTGTGGGCCCGCCCCCTCCCCCCACCCCTTTAGACAGCAGTTCATAGAGACAGAGCTGTCGAGAATTGAATTCAATAAAGTGCACTCGTCTGTGAAGGTGCTGTGATGTCCCCTGGGGAAGGGACACTGCTGTGAGGCCCCAGTGGCCGCGGGGAAGCACAGAGCGTTCAGCTGTGGGCTGACAGCAGGACCCACAGCAGAGCTGGTGACCCGGCCCCGGTCGACGGAAACTCCCGGAGAAAGACCACCTTCTCCCACGCAAAGGTGGCTGGCCCTGCTGGGTGGGAGGGTCTCCCAGACACTGGGGACCCTGGGGCACTGGGTGTGAGCCTGGGCTGCGCACGGGCAGGTGGGGGCCCTCCTCAGCCCAATGCAGGGAGAAACCCCCCAGGCAGGGAGTCCTGTCTCTGAGGCTCCACAGGGAGTGGGGGTGGGGTACGCCCTGCGGCTGACCCACCCTGCCCTGCACAGCATCCCGGGTGTGCTGGGCGTCTCCCCAGAGAGGCTGGAGGAGTCCAGGCAGCCACAGGCTGGTTCAGGGGAGGTGACCCCTCTCCACATGTCCTTTGGGGATCCAGGCTCTTCTGGGAGCACCAGAGATGGGAAGACCAGAGATGGGAGCAACAGGGCTGGGAGGATGCAGAGCTGCGAAGATCAGAGCTGGAGGGTCAGAGCTGGGAGGACCAGAGCTGGGAGGACCAGAGCTACTACCTCAGAACCCTGGGCAGGGCTGCACAGGTGGGCCGGCAGCCAGGATGAGAAGTGTTTCTGGTCCTTTCTCCAGGTAGCTCTGAGGAGAGAAGTCTCTGTTTGTGCTTTGCCTGGAGTCTGCCCTGGAGAAAGTTCCGCCTTAGGACTCCTGAAGGTGCCCTGCCCGGGTTTGGTCCTGAGGGACTGAGGGCAGAGCAGGACAGATGTGCTCCTGGTGGGGACTCACTGCCCTCCTGGCCTTGCCCCTGGCTCCCTTCCTGAGCGCTGCTGGTCCAGGCAGTTTCCACCTGCCCAGCTCCCCCAGCAGGCATCTGAGTCACTAGGCAGAGCCCCCTGCCTGACTCCAGGGCTTTGCTGTTTGCTGGCCCCTCCCCACCTTGGAGTCAGTCCTTCCCAACGCAGAGGGGTGGGTCTGCCAGCCTCCCCTCCTCCAGGACCTGCTTGGGGCTGTCTCCTTCCTGCTCACGTGGACTGTCCCCTGGGGAGAGGGCTCCCTCACAGCCAGCCTGGGACCCCAGCCCCCAGCCGTCTCCTGGGGTCAGGGGACTGTGGCTGGGGACAGATCAAGGGGCATGGGTGCAGGGGAGAGGACCCCCAGCTGGGGTCAGGGGTCCGGGGATGAAGGGGAGGCTATGGGCACCCCACCTCACACCACACCCGCCCAGCTGGTTGTGGGCAGGGTCTGCCCTGGGGCACCCCAGGTGCCCACACATCTGGAGGTCAGGACAGAACCAGGGATGGGGCTGATTTCCAGGGCAGGGCAGGGCAGGGCATGGGTTTCTCCTCCACCTGAAGAGCAGAGACCACGGAGCTGTCTCTACAGCGGTGGACGTGCCCTCCTGCTGCCTTCCCGAGCTGACGGGGCCTTGGGGCCGTGCACTATGGAGAGCAAGACGGAGGCACACGTCACAGGGGCTGCAAGGGAGCCGGGCAGTCACGGCAGGCCGGGAACCTGCGCACATCCTGGGGTCCTGGGACCACCTGGACCTCGGCGTCTCCACTCCCGGGTGATCGCAGCTTAGCAACCAATCCGCTGCTGGCCGGGGACCCTGTGCCTGTGGGCACCATCCCACTGTGTGCAGCTGCCCGGGTAAGGGCTCTGGGGTGTCTGTGCTGCGTGGCAGCCGCACCATTTCTACTCTCCGCGCGGCGCGTTTGACCTGCTACTTGAATCTGCACTTCTCCGACGGCAGCTCCTAAAACTCCAAATAAACTCTGTTCTTGTTGCCAGGCTTCTGAGGGTTTTGTGTGCTCTGGTTTGTCCACAGGGCCAAGGGTGTTGTGGACTCAGCCTGGCCCTTCCCCGGAGGAACCCCCCACCCCAAACCCCTGTCCAATGGCTGCTGCCCCAGCTGGAGGCCAAAACCAGGCAAGGCCTGAGGACCGGTCAGCTCCCACTCAGAGCAGCACAGCAGACGGGACAGTGGGGGTGGGCTCTGTCTCAGGCAGGGCCCCCTCCCCAGGTCAAAACACGGCACCCTCACACACAAATGCTTTGCTTTATTCAACTGTGGACAGACGCGTGTATAAACGGCAGTGAAAAGGGGTGACGGCCTCGGGCTGCGGGCAGCTGCTAGTGGCCTCCATTCTCCTTCATGAACTGGGAAATTGCTTGAAAAATCATCAGAGAGCCAGTGGCGAAAAGAATGATGAAGGCAATAGTCAGAAGGATGCCCAGGACCAGGGCCCAGATGTTCAGGCACTTGGCGGTGGAGGCATAGCTCTGGGCCCCAATGATGTCGCCCACCATCTTCCGGTCCCTAGACTGGGGGAGAGGAGGTGGTGAGGGGGACCCGGAGTGGTGCCAGGAGACAGCCAGGTGCTGTGACTCAGGCCCTCCCCTGCTGGTCCCCCGGGGCCCACTCCCCCAGGTGGGGACCCACCCTGCCCGTTCCCCAGAGTCTGAGCTGGACAGTGCCCGGTGGGCCCCTCCCCTGCTGGGGCCTGGATCTGCTTCCTCACAGACTCCCAGCCTCTCCGGGAGGCCCCAGGGCTCACCCTCCCTCTGCTCTGGACACCCACCAGGGGTCAGTGTCCTTTCAGTACCTTTTTCTTTTCAGGACAGGACTGGAGGTCTGACTCTAAAGTGTGAAGGATGTAACTTCGCCAATGAGGCTGGGAAGGAGAACTTCCTGGGGGGATGGAGACACACCACCCCCCATCCCCATGTGGGCCCTGCAGCCTCTCCGGGAACTCTCACTGGGAATGATCCCCCGCCACACACACACACACACACACACACACAGAGGATTGCACTCCACACGCCATGTGCCATCGGGCCGGGGGCCTCTCCAGGCTCACACACACTTTCGCGGAGAACCCCCCAGGCACCACCCACCTTCACGGAGTAGGCGAATGCCACGAAGCCCAGGCAGCACCAGTTCATGAAGATGGTGTTGAACAGGGACCAGACGATGTGGTCGGGCACGGAGGTCTCACTCCGGATGTTGATCACCGTGGTCGTCACGGGGGCCTGGCTCTGGGGAGCCCCCAGCATGGCCACCTCGTTCTCCTCCTTAAGCATGTCATAGCTTGGGGGGACCCCACTGTGGGCACCAGTGAAGCAGGGCTGGGATGTGCAGTTCATGGTGGGGATGCAGCAGCTGTGGTCCGGATGCCTCGACACGCTCAGCGGCCCTCCCTTTACCCAGTAGTTTCGATTTCTCTGAAGTTTCGTTTTAGGGGCCGTTTGGGAAGGGGAAATGGGCGGGAGGAGAGCTTGAGTGTCAGGTTACACCAGGGTGGGTGGGAGGATGGCTTAGGGCCTGAAGCTAGCTTCCCTTCCCAGAGGCTGGAAGGGGCAGAAGACTTTCCTTCTACCCTCCCAGGTTCTTGGATGAGACCCCCCTGTAATAAAAAAGGCAGTTTAACAGGAGAAAAGGAAATAAAAGTTTAATCATACATATACCTTCTGTACATGGGAGAGACCCAGGAAAACTGAGTAACTCCCCAAATGCTGAAGCCACCACCCTAGATGCCACTGTGAAATAAAGACAAAAGGTTTTGGGGGTGGGGAAGAGAGGCCCCTTTTTGGAGGTGATCCAGAAAAGCATACAAATAAGGGTAAGTTTTCCTGCAGAGCTTAGTCCTTGCCTTCTCCATCCACAGAATTTCTAGAAATGCGGTCGCCCCCTCATCCTGGTACAAGAGGAGACACCCTCACTTGGAGGTTTCCTTTGTTCATGTAAATGTCTTTCAAAAGGCTGACTTCTACTCAGTTTCAGAGCTTCTGCAAGGTGTCTTGTCGTTTAAAAATAACCAGCTTACAATAGTCAATATGGCAAAGAGGCATATTTGGGATTGAATTCTGCTTCCCTTCACACCCCAAGCAGGCCCTGTCTCAGCCAACCCACTGTGGAGCCCAATCACAAAGACACAGAACAAAAGAAGAACCTGGACTGAGTCCAATAGCAGCTGTCAGCAAGGGCTCTCTTGACCTTGGCAGAACAGCCCCTCCCCACCCCAAGACCTTGGCTGAATAGAGCACCCCCCAACTCCGTACTAGGTAAAGTATCCAACTTTTAGCAACCTGACCAACCACATAATGACAGACCCTGCCTTGTGGGTGCTGACCAGTCGACTGATGCCATTTTCCTAGCAGGAATTTTCTACGTCTTGAGGGTGTAAAAACGGGCTACAAGCCCACAGAAGTATCGGCGCTCCCTGGTCGGCCAAGAAGCTGTCCTGCTGTTTTTCAGCGTCACTTCTCTCTAATAAACTCTATCTTCCTTACATTAGGACTTGTGTCTGGAAATTCTTTTCAAACCTGCAAGCCTCAACACCCACCTTCCTCTTTAGGGATGTGGTCAGCCCCGGAACCTCCCCCAGCCTGGGGGTCTCAGGCCCAAGCCTGCTGCAGGGCCCCCGCTCTCCCCTCCCAGGGCCCCTGCCAGGCCCTCACTCAGCCTCCACACCCCAGCCCCAGAGGGAGCCCCGCCCCCACCGCCCACCCCTCAGCGCCACAGGCCTCCACACTGGCCTTCCTGGTCCTGAGCCCCTGCTCCACGCTGCTTTGGGCCCCTCCTGCTTGCAGGTCAGCACCCAGCCGCCTGTGTGTCCTGCCCCAAAGGAGCCTCCCGGGGCCTCCCCAGGGCTCCCAGGAGCAGGGACATCGGGCCCGGTGAGAGCTGGGGAGGCAGCTGTGGGGGGAGGCGCGAGGACTCGGGGCGTCGGGCAGCAGCTGGGAGCCCAGGCCTGCGTATTTGTGCAGCCCCGTCCTCCCTCCTCCCCCCGCGCCCCCATTTCCCTTAGGCCTTGGGGTGGCTCCAGGGCGGAGCTGGCGTCCTGGCAGGAAGCTCCTGGGCCTGCGGGCCTGTGCCCCCTTCTCAGGGGCAGGGGCAGGTCAGCTCCGAGGCCAGCACCCCGCTGTCTTCGAACTTTGGGGCACGGTGTCCTCCTGGCCGTCTGCGTCCTCACCTGCGTGCAGGACGCTGTGGGAGGCGATGGCCGGGCCTGGGCTGTCCTGTTAGGAGCAAGGCCTTCCCCCTCATGGGGCCCATCGGGCCAAGGCTCCCAGACCAGCCTCCGGGTGCCCCAGGGGCCCCCTCACCGCCCAGAAGCCTGGGTCTCCGGTCCTGGACCTCCTCCAGCTTCCAGGTTCTGGCCGTTTCCGCCTCCTCCCTGGTTCCCCTCACAGGGGCTCAGCTGCTTCCTGCACCTGCCGCCTCTGGTCCCCGAACGGGGTGCTGTGTGCCCCGTCCTCTGGGGAACCCGCCTGTGGAGACCCCCGTGTGGTCTGCTCTCCTGCTGGCCCACATGGACCCAGCAGGCTGTCCCGACGGCCCGGGCTGACGTGCCCACGGGGCCGTCCGAGGGCTGCCCGGGCACCTGGTTGGGGTGAGGTCTGCGCAGGCAGGACGGACACCCACAGGCCTGGGGGGGCTGCTGCCCACGTCAGGCCCTGATGCGCCTGCCGCCCTGGCCCGCGTCGGGGACGACGCCCCCTCCCTCTGTGGCCATTCCTGCCCCCCGCAGCCGTCCCCACTCCTGCCAAGCGAGGGGCAGGGGCTCAGCCTCGGGCAGCTTCTCACCAGGTGGCGGACCAGGCGGAGGGGAACGACCCCCGGTGCAGAGGTGACAGTCACACGCGGGGACGTCATGGCCAGCTGACATGTTTTCGGTAATGACCCCTTTATTTCTGTATACTTTAAATAATATAGAGGTTGTGTAATTTAATTTGTTAATCACCTGAAACTTCCAGAACACAAAATTTGTCATGTTACCCAACAAAGTGTACACGTTAGGGGCTTTGGATACATTCTTTGGGGGCTGGTGCAGCCTGCACCCCCTTGCAGTTCCGACCTCCCCCTCAGGGTAAGGAAACCCCAAGTCTGGTAGGTCGTCCGCCCTCACCCCCACCTGTGCCCCCGTGCAGGCAGCCAGCAGCCTGCCGTCTCTCCGCAGGGACCTCCCTCCCCTGGGCGCCTCACAGAAGCCGCACGCCTTTGTTTCCATCTTCTGTCCCGAGCACGGGGCTTTGCAGGCTGACCCATGTCAGGTCTGTGTCGGAACTGCGTCCTTTCTACGGCTGTGAAGGGTGTGCTGTGAGAGGGCACCGTATTTTGTGTCTCTTCATCCGTGTATGGAGATTTGATGATTTCCAGTTTTCTGGCAATTATGAAGAATGCTGAGAAACACTTGTGTGCAAGTTTTTGTGTAAACACACATTTCTGGAGCTCGTCAGCTAGGAGTGGAGCTGCTGGGCTGTGTCATGATGCAATGTTGCCCTTCTTAGGGTTCCCCAAAGTGTTTTCCAAAGCGGGTGCATCATTTCCTATTCCTGCCAGCTTTGCCAGGGGCTTTGAACCCTGCCTTACCCTCGCCCACGGATGTGCCCACCGTAGACACTGCTGTGGCTGGCCCCCGCTGGGGTGTATGTGTGTCTCCTTGATCGTGGTGATGCCAGGCCCCTCGTGTGCCACCAGCCGGCCATGCGTCTTTGCAGAACACCTGCTCTAGTCCTTTGTCCACTGATGCATTGGTCTGTTGGTCTTGCTGTTGCTGAGTTGCCACAGTTCTTCATATTCGGAGTGCTAGTCCCTTGTCAGATACGTGAATTGCAAAATTCTCTCTCACTCTTTAGGTTGTGTTGTGAACTGTGTGAGGCACGTGGGGGCCTGGCCCCGTGCAGCAGGCATTCCGCACGCCTGGGCGGGGACGGGAATGGAAGCCCGTGGTGCGGGCACGTGCTCACACGGGGTGCCAGTTGTGAAACACAGCTGTTGTGAAGAGTAAATCACGCAGGTAAAATGGCAGAGAAGGAACTCTGAACGTCTACCCCCCATGAAATCGATCAATAAACCATCAAAAACTGTCAGAACCAACCTGAGCGTTTACTGTGGTAACGTGTACACAACCCACAGCTTGCCGCTCTAAGCTTCCTAAAGCACACAGTGACGTGTTCTTACCTCTCAGCTAAGTTCCCAAAGTCTGGCTGAGCCTGGGAGGGCAGGCAAGGGTGGGGCCCGCAGAACTGACCGCTGGACTCACTGTGGCGCCTACATCTCGGGCGCTCGGCCACCACCCATCAGCCGGTGCCCAGGAAGCTGGAGCGCCTGAGGCTGGCGCTGCTCCAGGACACCAGCCTGAGGTCTCCACCTCCACCCAGGACCACGGTGAGCACGCGGCCGCCGGCTCCGGGCGCTCAAGGGCAAAGCGCACGTTCCTCTCGGCCGGAGCGCACAAGAGGAGGGGTGCTGGGGCAGCTTTGTGAGAAGGCCCAGGCGGGCAGGAAACGCCCCATGTTTGGCAGTGAGTCCCTTCCACGCCTGAGGAACCGTGGGTGGGACGCCCTGAGCTCGACTTGAAGGGGGAGGGTTAGGAGGCTTCGGAAGCCGGAAGCCCCCTTCCCCCAGGCACCACTGTTCGGTCTCTTGTGGGGCCCTTCAAACTGGGTTCAGATGCCACTGGGGGGGTGGCTGAAGCACCTCCATCCCTTTAAGGTTGGATTACTTGCAATGTTGGCCCTGGTGTCCGCACCTGCGATCTGGGCCAGCGCGCACCAGAACCACAGCGCAGGCCCTTCCCGCGCGGAATGCAGCCCCACCTCACGTGCTGATGTGGACCCGTCCTCCGAGCGCTGCCCCTGGTTCTCAGGCGCGGGCCTTGGAGACCAGGCAGGGACAAGAGTGGCAGTCGCTGTGGCGTCTGGATCTCTCCCACGCTGCCCTTGGGCCTTCATGAGGGCGGGGGGCCGCCTCGGTCCTGTCTGAGGCTTGAAGGACCCCCAGCGCGTCCTGCCGCAGCCGCCTCCTTGACTCCGCCACTCCTCGGACGTTGCCCCGTGGGCCTCTGGGGCTTTCCTACCGGGAGACGTCGCAGATTCTTCCCATCATGTGGCTTTTCTGTTGACTTAGGGTCAGTTGATCTGTGCACCAGGCAGTGCTGACAGATGGGAAAAGGGAAAGAAAACTACTCCACCCTGTCCCTACACTGCAGTCTGCAGAGTCACATCGTAAAGCTCTTTGTCTCTAGAAGACGTCCTCGGCACCCCCACAATTTTATGCTTGGCTGAGTCCCCACCACACTTCCGCAACGTGAACTTGTGTCTCCAGGGGTCCTGAGGCCATCGAGTGGACCAGGAGGCCCCCCAGGCAGGAGGCCCGTGGCGTCGGCAGAGAGCCTCCTGGGAAAGCAGGGGCTTGTCCGGCAGGATGCCCGGGGCTGCTCAGGCCCTCCCGGTGGCCCGAGGACACACCTGCAGGAGCACCCTGGCCGGAGGCACAGGAGCCTGGGGGCCTGACCCTGACACACACCGCAGTCCCAGACTGGAGAGGTCGCAGATGGGAGTGTGGGCCCAAGAACAGACCCGCTCTGTGGAAAGAAGGCTCCACAGGGTCTACCCAGAGCACTGGCCACTCCCAGACACCAAGAGGGCAGGGCCCTGGGGCGGGAGGCGGGAGTCCCCGCGAGCTGCCCTGAGCTGCTGCGAGCTGGTGCGTGGCTGGCCTGAGCCAAAGCCCGTGCCTGGACGTGGTGCCCCCGCCTCTGGGCCTGACTGGGGGACATTTTGGAGCCAATGGAAAATCAGAAACAACAAACACAAAGCCAGCAGTGTCTTGAAATGTGTTGTACACTGCACACTGGCTGCGGGAAGGGGCTCCAGCCCCGGCATGTAGGCGAGACGCGGACCCACCGCCCTGAGCCGGGCGTAGGCGCCCCCGGCCTGGCCCAGTGCTGCCCAGGTGTCCTTGGGGGACATTATTGCATCAGAGCAAGCTAAAACCACGCTGAAACATGGAGGATAAAACGCAGCAGTACATTAACGCCTGAAAAGGTAGAACATCAGGGGAACGTCGGTCCCCAAGCATCAGTAATCCCATGAAGTATGAACTGATGAAGTGCTTCATGTGAATGCCCGGGTCTCAGCTTCCACACAGACACACCAAAAGGGACAGGACTAGAAACGACAAAACCTGTCACAGTACTTCAACACGAGTCCCTCAGAAGCTGATAGAACCAATCTGAGAGAAAAAAACAGTTGCAAAAATATTACCAATGTAGGAGATTGAAACAAAACAGTAAAATAATTGACCTAATCGACTCTAGGAACACTTCATTCTGTATACATACATGCAGAATGCAGGGTTCTAGAACTTGGTGTTGGTATATACGCATGGGTGGGTGTAACATAAATATGGGATGTAATTGAAATCCTCATGGAAGCTGTACACTTGTGCATTTGTTACCTGTGAAGCAAATATTAAACAATTTCAAATATGTTAATGTCATCATATGTAATGATCCGTGTGGCATTCATCTAAACATCAGTAGTGAAGGAGAACAATAGGTAGGTAGGTAGGTAGGTAGGTGGACAGACAGTATGTCAGTCAGTACTTAGCTGTCAAGGAAGAAATCAGAAAATGAATTAGGAAAATTTGAGTTGCATACGAACTGAACATGGATAGCAGGTGCACAAGTAGGATTAAAATGCAAAGAAAGAAAGGATGAGGGGAAGTCAGGCAGGTAACAAGGCTCACAGTTTCTAAGGTCCTTCATTGTCCAAGAAATAGTTACACAACTCGTATATATTGGAATTCAACACATCTGAACTACGCAGTGTGATCTGTAGGGTAAGAATTGAAAGTACAGGAAAAGCCTGCAGACATATCACCTGTGGACCAAGAATGTCACCTGCCACATCAGTAAGGCCTCAGCCACTGCAGCTGCCCCGACGGAGGGGACGCAGTAGGGGAACGCACAGGACCCTGGCCCAGGGAGCTGCGGGGCCGACCAGAGCCATGACTTCAGTGAGCCCAGACTCTTGCATCTTCCCACGTGTAGGAAAGGGCTCAATTCACGAACTTGCGAGACCTGCTTTCCCTTTAGTCAACAGTAATCTTTTGATGTTCCGGCTACCTGGCTTTTGCGGTGAAACCTCCAGTACAGACTGGCTGCCGCCCTTACCGCGGTGGAGCCTCCCTCAGCGCTACCTGAGAGGCTGCCTCCCGGGCTTAAGGCCTCAGGTTTGTCACCAAATAAAAGATAACTCACAGCGTTTAGGTTGTGCGTTGTTTCTCAGTCGACACCAGGCTTGTTCGGCACTAGCAGAGGCGTTGCAGTTCGGGGTAGGGGAACCTTGGTGGAGCACAGGCAAATCCAGAGAGCAAGGAGGGGGAGCTTGCTCTTACAGGGAGAAGGGGCACCTGGGAGGGGCTGTGATGACCCGAGTCCAGTGGAGGAGCTGGGGGTCCAGAGCAAGGAGGCATCCCGCAGGCTAGGCCATCGCAGTCTCTGGTGGGCTGGGCTGTGGTGGGAAGAGAGGCGATGCCTTCCTCCTGCCAGATGGTGAGTAGAGGCGCCCTCCCGTTGGAGGTGCATGGGGACGTCTCCTCCTGTGTGGGGCAGTGGGTGATGCAGGCTGGGCCTGAGAGCTTCGCCTGCAGGCCTGTCCCAACTCCACCTTTAGCTCAGTTTCCTTAACTCATTCCACACCCTGTTCCTTGCTTCCGTATAACCCAACCCTGGGCTGGAAAACAAGAGAAAGATGGTAAGATACCCTGAGGGAGGACCACTGTCAGCTGGGCTATTTGTCAGCTTCCTGACACACGTGTACTCTGAGGCAGGCTTGGTTGAACGGTCTTTAAACCAGCCCATGGGTCTGCAGACGCGCCAGCTCACACGTGCAGCCCAGATGCTCTGTCACATGCAGGCGCTGGGCAGCGGGGTCTGTGCTTGGGCAAGGCTTTGACTTGGCGGCTGGAGGGTCAAAGGGCAGTGTGCTCTCGCTACGTTTGCTGTTCCACTTTCTCGTCGTAACAGATCAGGATCCTCTTGCTGGTCACCCCATCAAGCGTCCACAGCAACGTCACCGGAAACTCGCAGGAGGCACCGTCGGCTCCAGGAGTGCCTGCGCAGGGAGCGTGTCCCCCCGGGCCATGAAGACATGAATCGAAGCCTGTGCCCACACAGGGGAGCTGGCAGCTTCCACAGCAAAGCAGCACCAGCGGTTGGGGAGCAAAGTCTGCCGCCTCAAAATGTGTCTCTTTGGCATAGGGTTAATTTCAGGAAGTTTTTATTCTCACCTCCTCATGCCCGTGGCTGCTCTCTTGCCTGGCCGGGGCAGGCGGTTTTGGACAGTGGTTCCCCTAAATAAACCTCACCCTTATCTGTGTGCTTTGCCAGGTCACCTTGGAAAAGGAACCTCTCTTCCCCACCCCCAAAACCTTTTGTCTTTATTTCACAGTGGCATCTAGGGTGGTAGCTTCAGCATTTGGGGAGTTACTCAGTTTTCCTGGGTCTCTCCCATGTACAGGAGGTATACATATGATTAAACTTTTATTTCCTTTTTCCTTGTTAAACTGCCTTTTTATTACAGGGGGGTCTCATCCAAGAACCTGGGAGGGTAGAAGGAAAGTCTTCTGCCCCTTCCAGCCTCTGGGGTGGGAATCTCCCTCCAGGTCCTGAGCCTTCCTCCCACCCACCCTGGTGTAACCTGACACTCAGGCTCTCCTCCCATCTCTGAGGACCAGCCCATCCCCAGTGGCCAAACACCAGGAAAAGGAAACTTCAAGAAATCGAAACTACAGGGTGTAGAGAGCACTCCGAGCCTGTCCAGGCATCCGGACCGCAGCTGCTGCGTGCCCAACATGAACCGCACGTCCCAGCCCTTCTTCACTGGTGCCCACAGCAGGGTCCCCCCGAGCTATGAGATGCTCAAGGAGGAGCACGAGGTGGCCATGCTGGGGGCTGCCCAGAGCCAGGCCCCCGTGACGACCACGGTGATCAACATCCAGAGTGAGACCTCCGTGCCCGACCACATCGTCTGGTCCCTGTTCAACACCATCTTCATGAACTGGTGCTGCCTGGGCTTCGTGGCATTCGCCTACTCCGTGAAGGTGGGTGGTACCTGGGGGGTTCTCCGCGAAAGTGTGTGTGCGCCTGGAGAGGCCCCCGGACTGATGGCACGTGGTGTGTGGAGTGCACTTCTGTGTGTTGTTGGTGTGTGTGTGTGTATGTGGGGGGGGTGGGGGGGGCCGGGGGGCCGGGGCTTGGAGGATCATTCCCAGTGAGAGTTCCCGGCGAGGCTGCAGGGCCCACATAGGGATGGGGGGTGGTGTGTCTCCACCACCCCAGGAAGTTCTCCTTCCCAGCCTCATTGGAGAAATTACATCCTTCACACTTTAGAGTCAGACCTCGAGTCCTGTCCTGAAAAGAAAAAAGTACTGAAAGGACACTGACCCCTGGTGGGGTGAATTCCTACCAAAGGAGCCAGAGCAGCGGAGGGGCGAGCCTGGGGCCTCCCGGAGAGGCTGGGAGTCTGTGAGGAAGCAGATCCAGGCCCCAGCAGGGGAGGGGGCCCACCGGGCACTGTCCAGCTCAGACTCTGGGGAATGGGCAGGGTGGGTCCCCACCTGGAGGAGTGGGCCCCGGGGGACCAGCAGGGGAGGGCCTGAGTCACAGCACCTGGCTGTCTCCTGGCACCACTCCGGGTCCCCCTCACCACCTCCTCTCCCCCAGTCTAGGGACCGGAAGATGGTGGGCGACATCACTGGGGCCCAGAGCTATGCCTCCACCGCCAAGTGCCTGAACATCTGCGCCCTGGTCCTGGGCATCCTTCTGACTATTGCCTTCATCATTCTTTTCGCCACTGGCTCTCTGATGATTTTTCAAGCAATTTCCCAGTTCATGAAGGAGAATGGAGGCCACTAGCAGCTGCCCGCAGCCCGAGGCCGTCACCCCTTTTCACTGCCGTTTATACACGCGTCTGTCCACAGTTGAATAAAGCAAAGCATTTGTGTGTGAGGGTGCCGTGTTTTGACCTGGGGAGGGGGCCCTGCCTGAGACAGAGCCCACCCCCACTGTCCCGTCTGCTGTGCTGCTCTGAGTGGGAGCTGACCGGTCCTCAGGCCTTGCCTGGTTTTGGCCTCCAGCTGGGGCAGCAGCCATTGGACAGGGGTTTGGGGTGGGGGGTTCCTCCGGGGAAGGGCCAGGCTGAGTCCACAACACCCTTGGCCCTGTGGACAAACCAGAGCACACAAAACCCTCAGAAGCCTGGCAACAAGAACAGAGTTTATTTGGAGTTTTAGGAGCTGCCGTCGGAGAAGTGCAGATTCAAGTAGCAGGTCAAACGCGCCGCGCGGAGAGTAGAAATGGTGCGGCTGCCACGCAGCACAGACACCCCAGAGCCCTTACCCGGGCAGCTGCACACAGTGGGATGGTGCCCACAGGCACAGGGTCCCCGGCCAGCAGCGGATTGGTTGCTAAGCTGCGATCACCCGGGAGTGGAGACGCCGAGGTCCAGGTGGTCCCAGGACCCCAGGATGTGCGCAGGTTCCCGGCCTGCCGTGACTGCCCGGCTCCCTTGCAGCCCCTGTGACGTGTGCCTCCGTCTTGCTCTCCATAGTGCACGGCCCCAAGGCCCCGTCAGCTCGGGAAGGCAGCAGGAGGGCACGTCCACCGCTGTAGAGACAGCTCCGTGGTCTCTGCTCTTCAGGTGGAGGAGAAACCCATGCCCTGCCCTGCCCTGCCCTGGAAATCAGCCCCATCCCTGGTTCTGTCCTGACCTCCAGATGTGTGGGCACCTGGGGTGCCCCAGGGCAGACCCTGCCCACAACCAGCTGGGCGGGTGTGGTGTGAGGTGGGGTGCCCATAGCCTCCCCTTCATCCCCGGACCCCTGACCCCAGCTGGGGGTCCTCTCCCCTGCACCCATGCCCCTTGATCTGTCCCCAGCCACAGTCCCCTGACCCCAGGAGACGGCTGGGGGCTGGGGTCCCAGGCTGGCTGTGAGGGAGCCCTCTCCCCAGGGGACAGTCCACGTGAGCAGGAAGGAGACAGCCCCAAGCAGGTCCTGGAGGAGGGGAGGCTGGCAGACCCACCCCTCTGCGTTGGGAAGGACTGACTCCAAGGTGGGGAGGGGCCAGCAAACAGCAAAGCCCTGGAGTCAGGCAGGGGGCTCTGCCTAGTGACTCAGATGCCTGCTGGGGGAGCTGGGCAGGTGGAAACTGCCTGGACCAGCAGCGCTCAGGAAGGGAGCCAGGGGCAAGGCCAGGAGGGCAGTGAGTCCCCACCAGGAGCACATCTGTCCTGCTCTGCCCTCAGTCCCTCAGGACCAAACCCGGGCAGGGCACCTTCAGGAGTCCTAAGGCGGAACTTTCTCCAGGGCAGACTCCAGGCAAAGCACAAACAGAGACTTCTCTCCTCAGAGCTACCTGGAAAAAGGACCAGAAACACTTCTCATCCTGGCTGCCGGCCCACCTGTGCAGCCCTGCCCAGGGTTCTGAGGTAGTAGCTCTGGTCCTCCCAGCTCTGACCCTCCAGCTCTGATCTTCGCAGCTCTGCATCCTCCCAGCCCTGTTGCTCCCATCTCTGGTCTTCCCATCTCTGGTGCTCCCAGAAGAGCCTGGATCCCCAAAGGACATGTGGAGAGGGGTCACCTCCCCTGAACCAGCCTGTGGCTGCCTGGACTCCTCCAGCCTCTCTGGGGAGACGCCCAGCACACCCGGGATGCTGTGCAGGGCAGGGTGGGTCAGCCGCAGGGCGTACCCCACCCCCACTCCCTGTGGAGCCTCAGAGACAGGACTCCCTGCCTGGGGGGTTTCTCCCTGCATTGGGCTGAGGAGGGCCCCCACCTGCCCGTGCGCAGCCCAGGCTCACACCCAGTGCCCCAGGGTCCCCAGTGTCTGGGAGACCCTCCCACCCAGCAGGGCCAGCCACCTTTGCGTGGGAGGAGGTGGTCTTTCTCCGGGAGTTTCCGTCGACCGGGGCCGGGTCACCAGCTCTGCTGTGGGTCCTGCTGTCAGCCCACAGCTGAACGCTCTGTGCTTCCCCGCGGCCACTGGGGCCTCACAGCAGTGTCCCTTCCCCAGGGGACATCACAGCACCTTCACAGACGAGTGCACTTTATTGAATTCAATTCTCGACAGCTCTGTCTCTATGAACTGCTGTCTAAAGGGGTGGGGGGAGGGGGCGGGCCCACAGCCCCAGGTGCAGGGCTGGCCGTGGACAGGGCAGGACCTGGGCCACCTCCATGGTCAGCATCTAGTAGCCTCTGTGATTCCTCATCTGTGAAGCCACCCGGTAGGCTGCCAGGTAAGCAAACACCAGAAGAACGATCAATCCAATGGTCAGAAAGATGCCCAGGACCAGGGCCCAGATGTTCAGGCACTTGGCGGTGGAGGCATAGCTCTGGGCCCCAGTGATGTCGCCCACCATCTTCCGGTCTCTAGACTGAGGGAGAGGAGACGGTGAGGGTACCCGGAGTGGGGCCAGGAGACAGCCAGGTGCTGTGACTCAGGCCCTCCCCTGCTGGTCCCCCGGGGCCCACTCCCCCAGGTGGGGACCCACCCTGCCCGTTCCCCGGAGCCTGAGCTGGACAGTGCCCGGTGGGCCCCCTCCCCTGCTGGGGCCTGGATCTGCTTCCTCACAGACTCCCAGCCTCTCCGGGAGGCCCCAGGGCTCACCCTCCCTCTGCTCTAGTCCCTTCCCTGCCCACTCACCCCACCGGGGGTCAGTCTCCTTTCAGCTGAAAACCTTCTCGTTTTCAGGACCAGACTCAAGGTCTGAATGTGAAGTGTGAAGGATGTCATTTCTCCAATGAGGCTGGGAAGGAGAACTTCCTGGGGGGTGGTGGAGACACACCACCCCCCATCCCCATGTGGGCCCTGCAGCCTCGTGGGAACTCTCACTGGGAATGATCCCCCAGCCACACACACACCCACACACAGAGGAACACACACACACACACACACACACACACACACACACAGAAGCACACTCCACACCCCACGTGCCATCGGGCCGGGGGCCTCTCCAGGCTCACACACACTTTCGCGGAGAACCCCCCAGGTACCACCCACCTTCACGGAGTAGGCGAATGCCACGAAGCCCAGGCAGCACCAGTTCATGAAGATGGTGTTGAACAGGGACCAGACGATGTGGTCGGGCACGGAGGTCTCCCTGGGGACGGTGATCACTGTGGTCGTGACGGGGGCCTGGCCCTGGGGCGCCCCCAGCATGGCCACCTCGTGCTCCTCCTTGATCATCTCGGGCATCAGGGGAACCAAGTGCTGAAGGCAGAGGAGGAGGGCTGAGATGTGTGTTTCCTGGTGCACAGCCTGAGCAGTTGCTGTGCGGATGCCAGAAGGTGGTAACGTGCCCTCCCATTCATGGTTAGTCTCTGTGTCTGAATACTTTGTATTTCCTGTTCTGCCTGAATTGGTGAATTCTCTGGGTACTAACAGGGCAGAGCAAATGACTGAATCCCTGATGTGACTTTATGGGCCCGCTTCTTCCGGGATGGGGAGGGGAGGGGGCACAGCTGGTCTCAAGGTCCTGCTAGCAGCCCTTTTGGCTGAACAGAGACCTGGCTTCCAACCTGCCTGGGAGGAGCACTTGAGCTAATCATTAGTGAGATTATGATACAAGACTTTATTGTGTTTTGTTTTTAAGTTGTGGCAAAACATATATAACATTTACCGTCTTAACCACGTCTAAGCGCACAGCTCAGGGCCATGAAGCACGTTTACGTGTTGTGCAGCCACCATCACCACCCACCTCCAGAACCTTCTCATCGTCCCAAACGGACACTGTGTCCCCTTTAAACACTCGCTCCCCTCCCCCTCTCCCCAGCCCCCAGCGCCACCACCTACTTCCCGTGTCTGTGGGTGTGACTCCTCCAGCGACCTGGTGTGAGTGGAGTCAGACAGGATTTCTCCTTTTCTGAGTCTTATTCCACTGAGTGTAATGTCCTCAGGGTTCAGCCACGTTGTACCATGAATTCCCTCCCTTTGGAACGTGAATGATATTCGTTTGTCTTATTTTAAAGACCCGTGTAAGCCTTTCTCTCTTTGGCTGCTTTGCCAGCCCTGTGGGTAGCGTAGGTCCCCAAGGGTGGAGCATTTGGCCAGCAGGCTTCCGGGGAAGGACCCCCCCGTCTGCCTCTATGGGGAGAAAGAAGAGGGTGTTCTGCGGGGAATTATGGACACCAGGGTGCAGGGGCTTGGTCTGCTCTTTAGGGGAGACAGAGAGGCACAGGGCCTTGCTGGGGATATGGGCATCAGAAACAGTCTGAGAGCACGAGTGGCCTCAGAGTCGGGTCTCGGGCATCTGTTAGGACTGCCCCGGGCCACGTGGCACAGAGACCCACAGGGGAGGAGTCCTCACCCGGCCAGGGCTCTGGAGGCAGGCTCGGAGCTGGGTGTCCCTGAGTCAGGCTCCTCTCCTCCGGCTCCTCCGGCCTCAGGGCCTCAGGGAGCGGTTTCCATCCTCACAGGCACGTCATTCCTGCACCTCCAGGCCCCGTGCCCATGTCCACGCAGCACACAGGGCAGGGGCCCAAGGGCCAAAGGCTGTGCCGGCTCGGCCACACTCCCCGCCAGCAGCACTTGCCTCCTGGCACTCTCCAGGCAGCTTCCTCTCCCCTCTCCTTGGCCAGGACCATGTCCCATGGTCGCCTCCTGGGCAATCAAGCTTTAGAGGATGGCACGTAGCTACCCCACGAGGGTGAGGGAGAAGGGCGGCTGGGGTCTGGAGTGACAGCCGGCATGGCCTGCCACCCCGGGTCCATGTGGCCCCAAGCCCCGGACGCTCTGGGGGCCATCAAGGTGGGAGGAGAGCTGAGAGTGGTTATGAACGTGTGGCGAGGCAGGGGCTCTGGTGCTGGCCCTCCAGGGAAACGTCGTCAAGGAGAGAGGGGCCAGGCAGCAGGAGGGACACGTGGGTGTCAGCCCACTGGGGGGCCGTTGGGAGAGGGAAAGACAGAAGGAGTGGTGGGAGCGAGGGTGCTGCCCGGGGGATTCGGGCTGTGGGGGAGCAGGGGGGACAGAGATGGGGGGGGGGGATGGCTCAGCTGCGGCCCTGAGCGTGGGACTTGGGGCAGCGGGAGACACTCCTGAAGAGTGACGGGGAGGCTCTCGTGTCGGCCCTCGGAGGGGCTGGAGCCCAGAGGGACCCTGTGTCTGGACACTCCCAGCGCCGACCTGCTGGTTTCTGGCTGTGGCTGTGGGCCTGGGCCGTGAGGCTGTCCGGCTGCAGGTGGGCTCTGCCGGGGAACGTGTGGGGATTGGGGCCTAAACGCCGTCGTCTGCTGCACCGTGAACTGGAATCGTCCCACCCCTGCGCCTGGGGGCAGCAGCACCAGCACCACCAGCTGCAGGATCCTGATGCTAATTCGCTAGACTGGAGCCCTGGCTGGTCCTGGGATTACTCTCAAGGTTGAGGGCACTGAGGGGGCCGGAACCACACGTCTTGGGAGGATGGTCTTTGGTGATGGACTTTCGGCTGGACGCGTGACCCAGGCTCCCTGCAGCTGAGGGTGCCCCGCGCGTACGTTCTAGCCCAGAGGGTGGGTGGAAGTGACATGTGCACATCCTGGTCATGCCCGCGAGGGGAGGGGGCACGGCCTCAGCCCTGGCTGGCAGTGACCTGCCCTCCAGGCTAATATGGGAGAGGGAGCAGCCCCCACACCAGGAGCTGGGTCCCTGACCCCCCAGAGCCGCGCTGCGGGCCCTGCCACTGCTCAGGCCCGGGCTGTTTCTGTCGTGTTTAAGCAGCGTCAGGGTCCATCACGGCAGCTGAGCGACGTGGCAGCTCCCGCAGGGCTGTGGGAATCCACATGTGGACAGAAGCCAGCACACCCTGCACGGGTGTTCGCCAAATTAAGGCTGCTTACACGACTGCCTCTCCGAGTGGAAAACTGGAACGCACGTATCTGAAACATCCTTAGTGAGATACAACGCGCATGCTGTAGGGTCACCCATTAAAGTGTGTAACGCAGTGCTTCTCGGAACAGCCATGGAGTGTTCGGCCATCACACAGGCACATCTAGAACGTTCCATCGTTTCAGAAAGCAGCCCCGCACTCGTTCCCGGTCACCCCGTCCTCCTTCTCCCCGCCCCCAGCAACCTCAGATCCACCTGCTGGCGCTGTGCACTTGCCTGTTCTGGAGCCCTCGCGTGGACGGCGCTGTGCATCCCTGCCCTCAAGGGCGTGGCTTCCTCCACTGAGCGAGAGGGGTTCGGGGTCGTCCGCACCGTGACATGGGTCAGAGCTGCGTTCCCTTTTTGGCTGAATGACACTCTGTGGTGGGGCCACCCCACACAGTGTTCTCCGTTCATCCACTCACACTGGGGTGGTTTGCACGTGGGGCTCTCCTGAAGGTGCTGATTCGCATGTGAGGGCAGCAGGTGTGCAGATGCTGTGTCCTCCTGCCCTGGGGCAACAGACAGCTCAATGGGGATTACAGTGGCACCATGGGTGACATTTTGAGGAGCTGCCACGCGGGTTCCCGAGGTTAGGGTTAGGGTTAGGCACCACGTTACCCTCCCACCAGCAGGGGAGGAGTGCGCTCATGTCTCCACATCCTCACCAATACTTGGTACCGTCCACTGTTTTATTACAGCCGTCCTCCCGCGTGGGAAGTAGCACCACCTTATGGGTGTTTGTTTGTTTGTTTGTTTGTTTTGGCTGTGCCGTGAGGTTTGTGGGATCTTAGCCACCGACCAGGCATTGAACCCAGGCCCTGGGAGTACAAGCTCAGAGTGCTAACCATTGGATTGCCACGGAATTTCTTATGTTGTTTTTCTTTTAATAGTCTTAACTCTTTGGAGCAGTTTTTGGTTTACAGAACAATTCTCCAGAAAGTACAGAGAGCAGTTATCCACCAGTTTCCCCCTTTACTAACACTGCGTCCGTGGGTACGTGTGTTACAATTGACCAACCAACGCTGGTACATTATTCTTACCCGACATCCGTACGTGAGGATTCACCCTGCTGTTGCTCGTGCTATGGCTTTGGACAAATGCATAATGCCATGCGTCCACAATCACAGCACCACACAGGGTCGTTTCACTGCCATAAAGATCCCTGCGTGCCACCTGCCCCCCCCCCCACCCCGAGCCTCAGCAACCACGGATCTGTCCACTGTCTGCCTTTTCCGGGACGTCACGGAGTTGGGTTCAGGCAGTACATAGCCTTCCCAGACTGACTGCTTCCACCGAGCTTATGCGTTCAAGGTTCTTCTGTGTCTTCCCGTGGCTCCACAGCTCGTGTCCTCTCATCCCTGACGCACACGCCACTGTGCGGATGCCCCAGAACTGGCTCATCCGTTCACCGGGTGGAAACATCTGTCTCCAAGGGTTAGCAAGTGTGAACACAGCTGCTAGTAATACCCGTGTCCGGGTTCTTGGCTTCTGCTCATCTGGGTAAACATGCAGGAGTGCGATTGCTGGATTGTCTGGTAAGCCTGTGTTTGGAAACCTCCAAACGGTCTTCCCGAGTGGCCGTGCCATCGTGTGTTCCCTCCAGCGATGCATGAGAGGCTCCTGGCACTCCACGTCCTGGCCAGCGTGTGCTGTTGGCCATGTGCTGGGTCTCAGTCCTTTCAGCAGGTGCGTACTGGCACCCCGCTGAGTCAGTCTGCACTTCCCTGGTGACGCGGGCGACGCTGAGCACCTTTTCCTGTGACTTTTGCCCCCTACGTGTCGTCTCTGGTGACGGGTCCAGATGATGGACCATTTTTTAAGCAGGCTGTTTGTCTTCTCATTGTTGAGTCTGGAAAGCTCTTGATGTACGTTGGATCACAGTCCTTTACCAGACGTGTCTTTTGCAAAATTTCCTCCCAGTCTGTGGCTTGTCTTTTCATTCTCTAACAGTGGCTTTTGCAGACGTTTTCATTTTAATTGAGTCTGATGTATCAACTTTTTTCATGGATCATACCTTTGGTGTTGTGTGTAAAACGTCATTGCCAAGAAAGCCAAGGTCACTAGATTGTCTTCTAAACGTGGGATTAGTTTGCATCTCACAATTAGCTATATGATCCACTTCAAGGTAATTTTTGCGGAAGGTGTAAAGCCTGCGTCCAGAATAGTTTTTCCCCGTGGACGCCCAGTTGTTTTGGTACCATTTGTTGAAAAAGCGTCTCCTTTCTCCACCCTGTTGCCCTTGCTCCTTTGTCGGGGTGACTTGGCTGTATTTGTGTGGGTCTATGTCTGGCCTCTCTATTCTGTTCCACCCATGTGTTCGTCTCGTCTTTGCCAGCACCACACTGTCCTGATCACTGTAGCTTCACAGAAAGTCTCAAAAGCAGGTGGTGTCCGTCCCCAGGCTATGACCTTACTCCCCGTCGTGTCGGCTATCCTGGGCCCATTGCCTCCCCATAAAAGCTTCAGCATCAGTTTGTAAACATGCACAAGACGACTTGCCTGGAGATTGACTGGGGTTGCATTGAGTGTGTAGCCCAATCTGGGAGAGGTGACGTCTTAATAATATTGAGTCTTCCTATCCGTGGGCATGAGACAGCTCTCCATTGACCCAGATCCTTGACTTCTTTGATCAGAGCTTTGTAGTTTTCCCCGTATAGAACTTGCACACACTTTGCTAGATCCATAGCTGTGTGTTTCACTTTTTTGGAGCTAGTGTAAATGATATATATGTTTTAAATTAAAATTGCAGTTGTTCACTGCTGGCACATAGGAAAGCAGGTGCCTTTTGTACATTAAACTTGTATCCTGTAACCTTCATGTAATTGCTTATTAGTTCCAGGAGTTTTTTTTTTCGAGTTTTGTAGATAGACAATCATTTGTGGAAAAGAAAATGAGTTTATTTTTTCCTTCCCAATCTGCAGATACTTTATTTCCTTTTTTCGTCTTATTGCATTGGCTACAATTTCCTTTATTGAATGTGAGTGGTGAAAAGGAGTTTCCTTGTCTCATTCTTGTTGTTAGAGTGAAAGCATCTATTTTCTCACCATTAAATGTGATGTTACCAGTAGGCTTTTTTGTAGATATTGTTTCTTAAACTGAAAAATTTCCCCTCTATTCCTGTTTGCTGAGAGTTTTTGTTGAGAAGGGGTATTGGGTTTTGTCAAATGCAGTTTTTTGGGTTTTTTTCTTTTTGCGTTCATTGAATTGTTGATGTGGGTGCTTTCCTTAGCCTGCTGACAGATGGAATACAGTAACTGATTTCTTTTAATATTAAACCAGCCTTGCACACCTGGGATGAATCTCACTTGGTTGTGTTATATAATTCATATTACACATGTTGGATTCAACTTGCTAATGTTTTGTTGAAGAGTTTTGTATCTATCCATGAGAGATATTGATTTACTATTTTCCTTTCTTATAATGTCTTTTTCTAGTTTCAGTTAAGGTAATGTGGCTTCACAGTACAAGTTAGGAAGTGTTTCCTCTTTAGATTGTAAAGAACTGCTGTCATTTCTTATTTTTTTAAAGAACTTTTATTGAGATATAATTGACGTATAATAAACTGCATATATTTAAAGTGTATGATTTGATTTTTTTCTTATTAGTAATGTATATATGGAAATCCCAATCTCCCAATTCATCCCACCCCAACAGCTCCCCACCTCCCGCCACTTTCCCCTCTTGGTGTCTATATGTTTGCTGAACTGCTATCATTTCTTTAAGTGTTTAGTAGAACTCACCAGTAAACCCATCTGGGCCTGGTATTTTCTGTTTTGGAAGGTTATTAATTGGTGATTCAATATATTTAATAGATATTGGCATATTCATATTATCTACTTCTCCTTATGTGAGTTTTGGTAGATTGTTTATTTCAAAGAATTGATCCCTCTTACCTAGGTTACCAAATTTGTGGGCACTGAGTTGTGCGTAATATTCCGTTACTATCCTTATAATGTCCATGAGATCTGTAGTGATGGCCCCTTTTTCATTTCTGGTATCAGTAATTTGTACCTTACCTCTTTTTCTCTTGGTTAGCCTGGGTAGAGGCTTATGAATGTTATTGATCTTTTCAAATAACTAGTTTTTTGTTGATTTTCTCTCTTAATTTCCTGCTTTCAGTTTCATTGATTTCTGCTCTAATTTTTATTATTTCCTTTTTTCTGCTTACTTTGGATCTAATTTGCTTCTCTTTTTCTAGTTTCTTAAGGTAAAATCTCATATTATTGATCCTAGATCATTCTTCTTTTATGCATTCAATACTATACATTTCCCTCTAAGCATTGCTTTAGATGAATCCCACAAGTGTTGATAAATTGTATTTTCACTTTCATTTAGTTAAAAATATTTTAAAATTTCTCTTGAGATTTCTTCGTTGTGTTGTTTGCAACTGTGTTGTTTAACCTCCAAATAGTTTGGAATTTTCTAGCTATCTTTCTGTTATTGATTCCTTGTTTAATTCCACTATGGTCTGAGAACAGATATTGTATGATTTCTATTCCTTTAAATTTGTTAAGATGTGTTTTAGGGACTTCCCTGGTGGCACAGTGGTTGAGAATCCACCTGCCAATGCAGGGGACATGGGTTCAAGCCCTGGTCCAGAAAGATCCCACATATCATGGAGCAACTAAGCCTGTGCACCACAACTACTAAGCCTGTGCTCTGGAGCCCTTGAGCTGCAGCTATTGAGCCCAAGTGCCACAACTACTGAAGCTTGCGCGCCTAGAGCCCGTGCTCCGCAACAAGAGAAGCCACCGCTTGCTGCAACTAGAGAAAGCCCATGCACAGCAACAAAGAGCCAACAATGCAGCCAATAAATAAATAAATAAATAAATAAATAAATTTATTAAAAAAAAAGATGTGTTTTAAGGGCCAGAATATGGTCTTTCTTGGTGAATGTTCCACATGAGCCTGAGAGGAATTCTGTGTGTTCTGCTGTTGTTGGATGAAGTAGTCAATAGATAAAATTATATGCAGTTGATTGATGGTGTTATTGAGTTCAACTATGTCCTTACTGATTTCCTGCCTGCTAGATCTGTCAATTTCTTGTAGAAGGCTGTTGAAGTCTCCAAATATAATAGCAGATTCATCTATTTCTTCTGGCAATTCTATCAGTTTCTAGGCACTTACACGTGAAAGATGGTTACATCTTGTTGGAGAATTCATTCTTTCATCAATATATATGAAATTAGTAAAGCTACTCCAGTTTTTTTCCAGTTTAATTGGGATATAATTTACATACAACCCTGTATAAGTTTAAGGTGTACAGCATAATAATTTGACTTCCATATATTGTGAAATGATTACACAATAATCCACGAAGTTTAGCTAACATCCATCATCTCATATAAATACCAAAAAAAAAAAAAAAAGGAAAGAAAGAAAAGAAAAAGAAAAAATTGCTTTTTTTCTCCTGTGATGAGAACGCTTAGGAGTCACCCTTCTGACGACTTTCATATATACCGTGTTAGCCCCAGCCATCATGTGGTGCATGGCATCCCTAACCCTTACGTATCTTATAACTGGAAGTTTGTGTCTTCCTTTCCACTTCATCCATCCAGCTTTCTTTTGATTAGCATTAACATGGTATGCCTTTCTTCATTCCTTTGCTTTTAACATATGTGTCTTTATATTTAATGTGGGTTTCTTGTGGACAGCGTATGGCTGGGTCATGTTTATATCCACTCTGATAGTCTCTTTCTTTTAATTGGTGTGTTTAGATCATTTACATTTAAATTGATTCTCGATATGGTTGTGTTAATATTTACATATTTATAACGGTGTTGTATTTGATGCCTTTGTCTTTGTTTCTTTTTTGTCTTCCACTCTTTTTGTACCTTCCTTGGTTTTGAGTATTTTGTATGATTCTGATATCTCTTCTCTCTTAACATGTCAGTTATACTTCTTTAAATGGTTTAGTGGTTTCCCTCGAGTCTGCAATCTGCCTTTACAATTAATCTAAATCCATTTTCAAATGATACTATAGCCCTTCACAGGTAGCACAAGTACCTTCTAACAGAGAGCCCCCAGTTCTTCCTTCCCACCCCTCGAACACCACCACTGTATGCTTCCCTGATACACAAGCTACCACCATCTGATATACAGCTATCAGTATTTTGAGCAAACTGATAGATCAGCTAAGTATAAGAAAAAGAAGAGATTTTATTTTACCTTCATTTACGTCTTCACAAAAGCTCTTTATTTCTTTGTGCAGATCTGGATTTGGTGGGCATCACATTCCTTTTCTTTGAAGAACTTCTCTTAACATGTCTTGCAGGACGGCTCCACTGGTGAGAAATTACTTCAATTTTTGTTTGTATGAGAAAGTCTTTATTTCTCCTTCATGTCTGAAGTATAATCTCACTGGATAAAGAATTCTAGGTTGGTGGATTTTTTCTTTCAACAGTTTAAATATTTCATTCCGTGCTCTTGCTGGCATGGCTTCTGAGAAGTCTGATGTAACACTCATCCTTGTTCCTGCTGGTAAGGCAGGGGTGTTTTTCTCTCTGGCTTCTTTCAAAATTTCTCTTTGAGTGAGACAGGAAGGCTCAAGTGAGCTGAGGTTGAATATTTTTTCCTTCCCCCATAGGTTGGGCTCTGTTAAAATCCGTATTGGATGCCAAGAGGGAAGGCCATGTGGAGTCCCTGGAAGAAGACAGTGATCCACACGTCAGGGAGAAAGGCCTTCAAAGAAACCAGCTCTGCTGACATTTTCATCTCAAACTTGTAGCCACCAGAACACGTGAAGGCTAATAAATAAGACATCTGCCTCCGAAACTCCCAGTGGGCAGGAGTATAAGAGGAACAGAATCACTGCAATGAAAAACCTCATTAACAAAAAGGGGCATGATTGCCGCCCAGGATGCCTGGCCCGCCGCTGCCGGCTGGGAACGGCAAAGACACTCCTGTTACACTGAGTGAGTTTTGGGTGTTGAGCTACTGGGATGAGTCCCATTTAGTCATGGTTTATAATTCTTCTTATACGTTAATGAATTCTGTTTGTGATATGTTTGCCTGTTTTGACTGTCAGGGCCATATGGCCTCATAAAATGACTGAGAAGTATCCCCTCTATTTATATTTTTTGCAAGAGTTTGTAAAGGATTGATAGTAATTCTTCTTTAAATGTTTGGTAGAATACCAGTGATGCCATCTGGGCCTGGGCTTTTCTTTGTGAAAAGTTTTTGATTATTAATTCAACCTCTTTATTTGTTATAGATCTATTCAGATTTTGACATTTCAGTAGCTTGTGTCTTCCTAGGAATTTGTCCACTTCATCTAAGCTATCTCATTTGTGGGCATACAGGGGAGCTGGTCAGCTGCAGGTCTACCACAAGACCCCCCACTTCCTATCACCTCCCAGATAACACACTCAGCAGTACACTCAAACATTATCTGCCCTGGCCTTTGCGTTGGCGAGCCCTGGTCTGGAGTCGTAAGACTTCACAGGAGTAAAGGACCATCTTTGTCCTCCCCGTACCCATCCCTCCAGAAAAGTAGGTGTGGGGCCTGTGATGGTTCTTTCTCTATGGTCAGGCTGTAAAGTAGGATCACAGTAGGGGAAGAAGCACACAAAGTGCTCAAGAATGAGGCTTTTCAAAGGCAGCAGGACCAAGGGGAGGGGAAGCCCCAAAGGAGGAGTGGGTGGTGTCGGGGACACAGGCACCAGGGCTCCAGGGAGGCCTCATTAGCAGCTGCCACAAGGACAAAACTGGGAGTGAGGGAGAAAGGATCAAAGGTTTTCATGAAAGTTTGTTGACAGTAAAATCCTATGGGAGGGACTTTGAGGAAACTGACGATGCAGTCTGAAATATTTGTTAAAGATTTAAAAGTCATACCTTTCGAAGCGGCCGTGCTGAGCCGCTAAAACTTGCGGGAGACAGACATCCAGCGGGACGGGCACCGCGTGCACAGTGGTCCCCATCCTTCGCTCCTCTTGTTTTCTTCTTCTCACCAGTTCCCTGCCTTCTCTCATTGCCACTTCTCCGTCTGGCTGGGCCCCTCCTTCTGCTCCCAGCCTCCTCTCCTCATCTCACGTAGTGGCGAAGCTTCCTGGAAACCTTGGCTCCCTATATCAAAACCTTTTCCAGGGCTGTTATCTGCAGGTGCTGGGAGTTTATGGGGGCACAGAGTCCACCCTAGGAGGGTCCATCTCAGGAGGTGGGGTGACCTTGGCACCCCTACATCACAGGCCCCAGGGCCCCTCCCCAGGCTGGCTGTGGCAGCCCGCACCAGACAGACACAGCACCACGCCCCAGCCCCGTGTGACCTGAGCCCCACGGCTATCTTGGTTACTTTGACAAAAAGAAAAGACCGTTTTGAGGAAAAGTTCTTGGTCAGCAGCGTTACGTGCTGGGGAGAGGTGCAGTGGGATCAGAACTGAGTGGGTTTAGAAACATGGACATTCTTGGAGACCCCCGAAAACACAGCTTCATGGTGAGGGGTCATCCACGAGCGTGAGGAATGAGGGCAACATGCCTAGAACGTGCCAGGCTCACGCATTACAGCTTTACTCCTCTCGACCCCTGACACTGACGTGCTGTTACCATGCATTCTGTAGATGAGGAAATGGAGGCACAGAGAGGTTAAGTAATGTGTGCAAAGTCACATAGCTATTGGATGGTGGGGCCAGGATTTGATCCCAGACAGTCTGGCTCAGGAGGGTGAGCTCTTCTGTCTAAAATAACAATGTAAGGGAGATGGTTCAGCTGCAGAGAACCTGCTCCCAAGAATTCATACTGTGGAGGGAGAACAGCGAATGTGTATTTAGGAGGAGCACAGCCATGGCCTGTGTGGGACGCCTGTCTGAGCAGCATCTCAGGGCTCAATAGGGGATCCATGAGGGCCATGCGGGGTCTTCAGGATGGGGCTGTGGCTGGGGACCCCACGATGCCCCAAAGCTGTGCAGGGCCAGATTCTGTCCACAGCTGAGCTCTAAAACATCTGCTTTTGTGGTCCAAGCCATTGCTTTCCCTGGCAAAGCCCCCTCTGCAGAATCCCAGCATGTTGGAGCAGCTGGGACCCCATACAAGGCTGCTGTCCCTTTGGCAGCTGAGGCCAGACTTTGCTCGGGGCTTGTCTCCAGGACCCTGACTCCAAGGAGACCCTGCCCCCTCCTCTGCTTTGCCCGGTGCTGCCCACACTGTGGTCTGGAGGGAGGGTCTGTCCCTGCTCTGGGCCTGGCCTGGGGTGGGGGGGCTGCTTCAGCACGCCGGGCAGGCGCACGGCTCCATCCTCTCAGGGCTCTGTGGGGATAAGTGAGGTTTGTTCACGTTCTTTAAAAAGCACAAAGCACCCCTCCCGCCAGGATGTGTGCTGGCAGTGTCTCCTCCAGGCTCTCCCCTCACCCATGCTGCTCTGTGCCCAAGAGGCTGCCTGTGTGGAGGGCAGTCAGCAGGAGGTCAGGAGCAGGAGAGAGCGTGGAGGCCACCTTGGGGTAGGTGTGAGTGTGGACAAACAGAGCCTTCCCCTTCTTCTCCCTCAGCCTTCCTTGGGGAGAGGTGGGGTCTGTTCATCTTAAATAGAAACAAAACTCGTAGGTAGCATGGGCACCTCTGTGGGCCCTTTCCTCCTGGGGAAGGGGCAGCAGAACAGGGGCCCCAGGACTCTGAGTTCCCTCCCCAAGGGCAGCTCTCAAGGCTCCTGAGGGAAGCAGGACTTGACACAGGGATGACTTGAGTCTGAAAGGCAGTGACGATGCCAGAGCCCCTGTTCTTGCAGACGCCCTCTCACAGAAGTGCACACTCACGCAGGTCCTCTCAGAGATACCGTGTTCGTTTCCTGTGGCTGCTTAGCCGTTACTACAAACGCAGTGGCTGAAAACCACACATTTGTATTCTCTTTCGGTTCTGGAGGGCGGAAGTCCAAAGTCAGTTTCATTGGGCTGAGGTCCAGGTGATGGCTCAGCCACACTCCCTCCAGAGGCTCCGGGGGAGAATGTCTTCCTTCCCCGCTGCATCTCCAGCTTCAAGCGCTGTGTCCCTTGCGCTCCTCAGCTTGTGGCCCCTTCCTCTGTCCTCAAAGCCAGCAGCCTGGCATCACATCGCCTTCTTCTCTCTGTCTCTGTCATATGACCCTTGTGATGACATTTAACAATAACTATGCAGGAAAATCTCCCATCTCAACATCCTGAATTTAATTAACCACACCTGCAAAGTCCCTTTTGACGTATGAGGGAACATCCACAGGTTCCAGGGACTGGGATCTGATATCTCCGGGGACTCTTCTTTAGCCTGCCACAAATACAGTTACACAAACTCAGTATCAAGGTGGTCACACTGACAGGTGCAGACATACACACGCACTTGCATTTCACACGGGCAGACACTGTCAATAGAAACCCACACCTGTCAGTCACACACATTCCTCATGTCCAAAGCTCTTCCCATCAACCTGCTCAAGCCAGGCTTGGGAGGCCACAGAGCTCTTCCCTGTCCCATTATCTCCTGGCTCCCAGGTGACAGCCTTCTTTCCCCCGATGACACCATGCAAGTCCCTTCTACCTAGGACGCCCTCACACACCCTGCCTTCAGAATGTAACCAATCTTGAGGTCTTAAAGTTTAAGGTCTTGTTCTGAGCCAGCCACCTCCTCTATGCAGCCCACCTTGCTCTGCAGTTACCTCTCATAATCAGGCCTCACTGCCACACCCTGTGGGTTCCCAGAGAATGTAAAGGAAATAAAGGAACAGCAGAAGATCAAAGGTCACCGAGCAGAGCCCTTAAAGGCTGGTTGTGTGCAGGGGTCACAGCGCCTGAGTTTGGGAGCTTGGTGACTGTTGGACGGACAACTCAGTGGTGGCTGAGGTAGAACATCTGGGTTGGGGGCGTGGATGGGGCTGGACAATCCCCCTAGGACTTGACTCCAGTTAGGCTAGGGAGGGGTCATCCCTCTGATCCCCACCTCTGTCCCTGAGCGCTAGACCTAAGGGCCAGACTCTGTGGACCAGCCAGAGGCCTCCTGCTGCAGGTGAGCGCTGGCTTTCAGAGTGGTCATTGGGCATCAGCCTTCTGGGTCCTCTGCCTCACCCTGCTGACTCCCTGGGGCTTCACACCCCATAGATACACCCTTCCCCCACTGCCCTTCCCCCTCAGGAATCTAGGGACTCTATCCCCCCAGAGGGCATCTGTGAGGTCTGTCCCTCATCAGGGGCTCAGTCTCAGCCTCTGGTGCAAGGCCCTCAGGATGGGCCTCAGCAAAGGGTGCAGTGAGCACGGGTGTCCTGGGGAATCTCGGAACACAGCCTGGGCGGGGTGATGAGTCGGCTTTCTGCTGAGGCCAGCTCTGCTCCAGGCTCCTGGGGAACAGAACAGAGCGAAGGGAGGAAAGGGGAGAGCACAGGCCCTTGTAGACCTCTCATACTGGATGTTTGACCTGGACGCAGAAAGGGAGATGCAGAGCAGGAAGGCGCCCCCTAATGCTGGGGTCAGCCGCGGCCAGTGCCAGCCAGGGAGTGACCCCACTTCACCACCAGACAGCGCAATGCAGTTGGCGGCCAAAGCCTTGGAACACCTTGGAGCAAAGTCCTAGGTCGGGTCCGGGGAGGGGAGGACGGCCCTCCCGGTAGAGCGCTATCAAGCGCTCTGGAGCCACCTGGATAGATGTGGGCGCGCCCGAGCCCCTGCCGCTCACGGATGCCCCGGAGCGGCGAGGAGGGACCAGGGTCACCGGGGCTCCGCACGCCTGCTAACCCCGTGTGCCCGCCCCCAGCATGGAGCCCCGCGCTGCCGCCGCCCGGGAACTGCTCCTGGCCGCGCTTGAAGACCTAAGCCGGGACCAGCTGAAGCGCTTCCGCCACAAGCTGAGGGACGCGCCGCTGGACGGCCGCAGCATCCCGTGGGGGCGGCTGGAGTGCGCGGACGCCGTGGACCTCGCGGAGCAGCTGATGCATTTCTACGGCCCGGAGCGCGCGCTGGACGTGGCCCGAAAGACCCTGAAGAGGGCGGACGCGCGCGACGTGGCGGCGCGGCTCAAGGAGCAGCTGCTGCAGAGTGAGCCCGGGGCGGGGGTTTGCCGGGGTCCCCGCCCTCCGTTCTCCCCGGCCTGGGCAGAGTCCTGGCCACAGGCCTCCCTCCTTCCGCTTCCCCAGAAAAGCCCCGGCGCGCCTCCGGCCTGGGCGCACGTCACCCACAAATTCACGCCCCCCAGGGCTCCGATCCCGCGGGGGCCCCTCCCCACGCCGCACCGCCGGCGGGGCCTCACCTCAGTTCTCCCTTGCAGGGCTCGGCCCCGGCTCTGCGGCGCTGCTCTCCGTGTCCGGTAGGTCTCTCTCTGCGGGAGGCGCAGGCCCCGAGCTGCCCCGGCCTTGAGCCCTGGGTCTGGAGCACGAGTCCCCTCGAAGTCACTCGGAGGGTCCCGACAGCGGGTCCCGGGGAGGAGAGCGGATGGGAAGGGGGCGGTGGCGCCACAGGGGAAACTGAGGCCTGAGCCCAGCGGGGAGGGCAACAGGCCCCTGAGAGTCGGCTGACACAGCCCGCCTCCTCCGCGACCCCCTGTTCCCCTCTCCCCGGTCCGGCCCTTCCCTGCCCCCAGAGTACAAGAAGAAATACCGAGAGCACGTGCTGCGGCAGCACGCCACGGTGAAGGAGAGGGACGCCCGCTCGGTGAGGATCAACAAGCGCTTCACCAAGCTGCTCATCGCGCCCGAGAGCGCTGCCCCGGAGCCGCGGGCGCTGGGGCCCGCGGAGGAGCCGGAGCCGGAGCCGGAGCCGGAGCGCGCCCGGCGCTCCGACACCCACACCTTCAACCGCCTGTTCGGCCGCGACGAGGAGGGCCGGAGACCGCTGACCGTGGTGCTGCAGGGCCCGGCGGGCATCGGCAAGACCATGGCGGCCAGAAAAATCCTGTACGACTGGGCAGCGGGCAAGCTGTACCACGGCCAGGTGGACTTCGCATTCTTCGTGTCTTGCCGCGAGCTGCTGGAGCGACCCGGCGCGTGCAGCCTGGTCGACCTGATCCTCGAGCAGTGCCCGGACCGCGACGCGCCGGTGCGGCAGATGCTGGCGCAGTCCGAGCGGTTGCTGTTCATTCTGGACGGCGTGGACGAACCGCCGGCGCCGGAGCCCGCCGAGGCCGCGCCCTGCACGGACCCCTTCGAGGCCGCGAACGGCGCGCGGGTGCTGGGCGGCCTGCTGACCAAGGCGCTGCTGCCCAGCGCCCGCCTGCTGCTGACGGCGCGCGCCGCCGCCTCCGGGAGGCTGCAGAGCCGCCTGTGCTCGCCGCAGTGCGCCGAGGTGCGCGGCTTCTCCGACAAGGACAAAAAGAAGTACTTCTACAAGTTCTTCCAGGACGAGCGCAGGGCAGAGCGTGCCTACCGCTTCGTGAAGGAGAACGAGACGCTGTTCTCGCTGTGCTTCGTGCCGGCCGTGTGCTGGATCGTGTGCACCGTGCTGCTCCAGCAGCTGCAGCTCGGCCAGGACCTGTCGCGCACCTCCAAGACCACCACGTCCGTGTACCTGCTGTTCGTCGCCAGCGTCCTGAGCTCGGCGCCCGCCGCCGACCGGCCCCAGCTGCAGGAAGAGCTGCGCAAGCTGTGCCGCCTGGCCCGCGAAGGCGTCCTCGGGGGCAGGGCGCAATTCTCCGAGAAGGACCTGGAGGGACTGCAGCTTTGCGGCTCCAAAGTCCAGACGCAGTTTCTCAGCAAGAAGGAGATGCCAGGTGTACTAGAAACCGAGGTCACCTATCGGTTCATTGACCAGAGCTTCCAGGAGTTCTTAGCCGCGCTGTCCTACCTGGTGGAGGACGAAGGGGCTCCCTGGGCACCTGCTGGCGGCGTCGGGGCCCTTCTGCAGGCGGACCCGGAGCTGCGTGGCCACCTCACGCTCACCGTGCGCTTCCTCTTTGGACTCCTGAGCGCAGAGCGGATGGGGGACATCCAGCGCCACTTTGGATGCGCGGCTTCAGAGTGTGTGAAGCAGCACGTCCTGAGATGGGTGCAAGACCAGGGCCAGGGCTGCCCTGGGGCAGCGCCAGTGGGGTCGGAAGAGACCCAAGGGCTCCAGGGCACTGAGGAGTCAGAGGAGGAGGAGGACGAGGAGCTCAGCCACCCGCTGGAGCTGCTGTACTGCCTGTACGAGACGCAAGAGGACGCCTTTGTGCGCCAGGCCCTGCGCAGCCTCCCTGAGCTGGCACTGGAGCAAGTGCACTTCAGCAAAATGGACCTGGCTGTCCTGAGCTACTGCGTGCGGTGCTGCCCGGCGGGGCAGGCGCTGCAGCTGGTTAACTGCAGGCTGGCTGCCGCACAGAAGAAAAAGAAGGGCCTGGTGAAGCGGCTACAGGGCAGCCTGGGCAGCAGCACGTGAGTCCCCAGGGCAGGGCTGCCCTCTTCTGCAGGGGCGTGTATGCCAGTGCATCTTACGCACCCGAGTGTCCATCTGGGCCTGGGGAGTGTGCCCAGACCCCGTGCCTGCTCCCCAGAGCAGAGGCACGACTTCAGGGCTGGTTTTCCCCAGCTCCTTGCAAGGCAGCTCCCAGGGTGTCCTCACCATGCCCCCCTCTCCAGCACCCACATCCAGGGCAAACCTCCCAGGACTCCCCCTACCCACCAGGATGCTTTGTTGTAGTAAGTTCTGGAATACACCATGTCCACTGTGCCCTGAGCCTTTGCTCCTGCTGTTCCCTCCACCCAGAACACTGTTTACTGCCTATCCTCACAGCCGCAGAAGTGCCCCACTGACTACTGTATGGGCCATGACATCTGCCCATGCCCATCTCCTCCACCAGACCCTCAGCTCCTCCAGGGCAAAGCTCATGCCACTCTTTCTGTGCACCTAATTCCAACCCAGCACCTGACTCAGGTGTTCAGCATCTGTTGGGAGAACAGATGTGGACGCTGACGGGGCTGGGGTTGCCCACTGCAGGTGCAACGACAGGCCCACCTGGGGTGTGCAGGTGACATGCCCCCATGGGTCTCACATAGACAGCTTCAGTGGGGAGGTGCATGCGGTCACAGATGAGTGGTTTCACTTTGGGTTTGGGGTGAAGAGGGAGGAGGGTCCTGGCCCAGCTTGGGGGAGGGGGCAGAAGCAGCTCTGATACCTCAGGACTGTAGGAAGGAGTCCTTCGCAGGAGGGAGGGACAGAAAGGGGCTGGGGCCTTCCCCTTCTTTTCTCTCTTAGTAGCTCTCGAACCACCATGAGGAAACCCCTGGGCTCCCCACTGCGTCCACTCTGTGAGGCCATGACCGACCAACAGTGTGGTCTGAACAGCCTGATGTGAGTGGACATGTCCTCAGCCCCTCCCCTGGGCAGGGGTGCAGAACGGGACACCTTGGGCAGGGGCAGAGGTGTGGCCCTGTCTGGGAATGGCTGAGGGGACAGGCCGAAAACCCGTGGCCCCTGGTGTCCCTTGCTGGGGTCAACAGGCTCTGCCCACAACAGGACAGAGGCGGGAAGAGGGGATGGGGGCAGGGCTCCAGCACCAGCTTAGGTGCTAGTTAGGACAGAGGGCTTGGCCCCACTTTGAGTGGAAAACAGAGTATGGCTGAGCATTGGGGCGGGGGGAGGAAGGGGATAAGGAAGGCCAGACTGTATTTTCCATCCCAGGGAAGGCTGCTAAGTGCTATTGGAAACTGCTGGGTGGTCCCTCTGGAGTCTTAGATGCAGGTGTGGAAGGTGTAGGGGGCGCAGCGCAGGCGCTGAGGCCAGTCTGCCTGAGCTTCAGTTTCCTCCCCTGGGAAATGCAGCCAGTAGCTTCCACCTCAGAAGGTTGATGTGAGCATCAATGAGGCAGTACTGGGTACATAATCTTTCCAGTTACTGTTTGCTACCACCAAGGAAGCAGAAAATAAGAAGGACTATAAGACCTAGTACCAATAGGGCCTGGTGAAACAGGTGTGGTCGTGTGTCGATGGTGACATGTGACCTAACTTGGCATAAACATCAGGAGCCAAAACAGTGATCAGCTCACTTGGCCATCAATTCTGCTGCCCAACTAAGTGCACGGAGACGCTCATCACAGCACCACTTGTAACGTCCAGCTCTTAGGGGCCGGCTGACTAAATAAGCTCTGCCCACCTGTCCTTCGTGGGTAATTCTATGGAGTTAGACACATTGAGGGGAAGGTCTTTTATCGGGTCATCAAAAAACTTGTGGAGGGAAAAAAGCTTCCTGAGGGAAAAGGGGAGTGCAGTCCAGCAGGGACATGCGTGGTGACAAAGGGCAGGAGAAGCTCCGTGGGACCCAGGGAAGCCGGGGTGGAGCCAACACGTCTGCGGACTGAACCTCAGCCCCCCAGGGAGTGGGCAGCTTGCACAGGTGGGGACCCATGCACTTCTTGACCACAGGTTGTCCCGCTGCAAGCTCCCCGACTCGGTCTGCAGAGACCTCTCCGAGGCCCTGAGGGAGGCCCCCGCCCTGACAGAGCTGGGTCTCTTCCACAACTGGCTCAGTGAGGCCGGCCTGCGTGTGCTGAGTGAGGGCCTGGCCTGGCCCCAGTGCCGGGTGCAGACACTCAGGTGAGGGCTGGTCTGGAAGGGACCAAGGCAGGGACGGGGCTCCCACAGCTGCAGCTGAGATCCACCCTCCTCCTAGGGTGCAGCAGCCGGGCCTCCGGGAAGCACTGCAGTATGTGGTCGGCCTGCTCCAGCAGAGCCCAGCACTGACCACCCTGGACCTCAGTGGCTGCCAGCTGTCAGGGCCCATGGTGACCTACTTGTGTGCCGTCCTGCAGTACCCAGGATGCCGCCTGCAAACCCTCAGGTGAAGGCAGGGCTGGGAAGGGTGCCGGGAACACAGCCTCTCAGTCCTGGGTTGGGGTGGGTGCCAGGGGCTTCCCCCAGACCTTAAAGAGGAGTCCCTCCCAGGCCTTCCTGAGGGACCCCACTGAAACTCAGCCCCTGGAGACCCACCCTCTATATCTCTGGCCCCAGCCCTGGGCCTCAACCACTCTGCCAGACCAAATGTCCATCTAGTGTCTGGTGCCCGGGCCACAGTCTGGACTAACACCCTTTAACTACCTGAAGGCTCTGGCCCCCAGTCCCTGCCTCTCCCCGAGCCTCCGACGCAGCCCCCCACCCCGACTGGCCACCTCCTGTCACTGTGTGCCTTTGGCACAACCCAGGTCAATAGCCCTGCCGCTGCCCCCACACATGCTCCCCGTCACTGCCTCCCCCAAGCCCCAGCGTCCTCCGCCCGCCAACCCTGCTTCTGTCCTCTGCATACGGCTGCAGTCTGACCTCCGTGGAGCTGAGCGAACAGTCACTGCAGGAGCTGCGGGTTGTGGGGACAGCAAAGCCGGGACTGGTCATCGCACACCCAGCACTGGACGGAGACCCTGAGCCTCACGAAGGGCTCAGCAGTGCCCTCTGAGCCCTGAGGAGAGACTCCGGTCAGCCCTGCGGAGTAGACCTGCCATTCCAGGGCGAGAGGATGCTGCTCTCTGCTGTAGGCAATTCTTTTGAGCCTGAAGGGCCCCAGACAGGCAGGTGGGAGACCCCGACAGACACAGCCCCTTACCTTCTCCTGGACAACCCCCGGGACGTGCCCCTGTCCCCACACCCCGGGGACAGCTTACGTCTCTGTCCTCCCCACCAGGAGGAGGGATTCTCCTCCCCTAACCCCCACTGCTGTCCCGCCCATGTTCCTCTCCTGGGACCCTCCAGCCCGCCCACTGCAGACACCCCCCCCAGCAACAAGGGTGATACTGAGAGCCCCCAGAAACTGAGTACCTACTGTGTGCTGGCCTTTCCCTGGTGAGCTCAGCACAGGAAGACCCACTGCTGATCCTGTCCCCTTCCACAGTGTGGGCACCCACAGCCCCACTACTCAGCTCCAGCTGCAGGGGATCAAGCAGGGGCTGACCCTTGACTGAAGGCAGGTAGGCCCCCGTCCCTCCTCAGGAATTTGGGGCTCAGCATTAGGAGTGAAGCCATCCTGAGGCTGTGTGGTCTGAGCCCAGAGGTGTCCGCTCGCTGTCTGAGGACTTCAGAACAGAGACCAGAGGCGAGTGGATGTGGAGCAGTGGCCCTGCTCTGGATGACGGCACAGGTGGTGGGCAGCGCCCCCATGCGCTGACAATAAACTCTCCTTGGGATTCACTTTGCTGGTTTCTGTTGCACTTAAGTAGGGTCCTAACAGACGCTCATCCTCTTTTCCTTGGTCCCCAGCCCATCCCAACGGGGCGGGGTTGTAGCCTCTGTTTCCCAGGTGAGCCCAGGGGAAGAGCCTGCTGCGGGAAGCTCTGATGTGAGGCTTGGCCTCGATGGGCAGGGCCAGCAGCAGACAGACCCCACATCCTGGCGTCTTCTCTGCTGAACACTGCTGATCTGGGCCGGCTTCTGAGATCCCCGTCTCTTCATTTCCCCAAATTCCCTTCCATAATCCATTTTCAAATCCAGTTATTCATGCCACAAAACAGACAAAAAATCCCTGCCCTTCTGGAGCTGGCATTCTAGCAGGAAGGGAAAGCAGGAGGTGGGGTGAGGTGCTCCTCTTACGTGTCTGGGAAAAGGAGCCTTGGAAAATCTAGCTGTGGACGGGGCATTTGAAAATGGAAGGAAGTGAGGGATCAGCCCTAAGGATGTCTTGAAGGAAAGGCAGTGGGATGGCAAGTGTAAAGACCGAGGCCAGTCTTAGTTGGCTGGGGCTACTGTAACCAAATACTGCAGACCGGGTGGCTCTGGAGGCTGGGATGTCCAAGGTCAAGATGCCAGTCAATGTGGGGTCTGGTGAGGACCGTCTTCCTGCAGATGGCTGTCTTTTGGCTGCGTCCTCACAGGGTGGAAAGAGAGTGAGCTCTGGGCCTCTTCGTATAAAAACACTAATCCCATCCTTGACAGCTCTTGACCTAATTATGTCCCAAGGGCCCCACCTCCAAACACCATCACAGTGGGGATTAGAATTCCACAATGGGTTTGGGGGGGACACATTCAGTCCACAGCAGGGAGCAGGCTTGGAAAGCGCAGAAGCAGCAAGGAGGCCAGGGTGGCAGCAGTGGGATGGGGGAGGGGCCCTGGGTGGCTTGTCCTGCCCGTGAGGTGGGCTTGGAGCAGAACTTAGCCACTCTCGGGGTGGCTGTGGCTCTCCTACCAGGGGCTGTGGGGGCCAGAGCAGGGCGGCACGAACCCAGGAGGACGGCCTGGTCTGAGAGGTGGATGGTGAGTGCCGGCATGCCCACCAAGGGGACTCGCGGGTGGGTGTGGGTGTCGGGACAGAGAGGCCTGAGCAGCGGGAAGGGTGAAGTCACCATTGCTTGTGCTGGGGAGGCCACAGGAGAGCAAGCTTCAGGGACACGCTGAATCTGAGTGTCGCTGGCTGGGCGAGTGGTCAGAGCACAGTCCCTCGCAGCAGACCAGGGCTAGAGAAACAAGGTCCATACAGGGCCAGGGCCTGGAGCCCGCGGTCGGGGGTGGGGGGTGCGCAGGAGGCCAGTGGGGAGGGGAGGCTGAGAGAGAAGGCTGGGGGAGCCAAAAAGTGGGGCGGGGACGGAGGGCGGGGCTCCAGGAGGGGGCCCCGCCCGCCTCGCCTCTCCTGGGGGGGGGGGGAGGGGAGGAGGGGGAGCGGTGGCTCAGGAAGAGAGGGAGGACCCCGCGACGCGATAGGGGACACCTCGGCCGAAACCCCGTTCCCCTCTGACCCACCCCTGGAGAAGACTCAGGGGGAAGCTGGAGCTGGGCTCCTCGGCCTCGCAGGCCAGGCTGATGGAGGCGGCCCGGCCCGCCCGGCCCGTGCGCGCTCCGCCCTCCCGGAGGTGGGCACGCGCCGTCCAGCCCGCCCTGTGCGCCCTGGGGCGGGGACACGGGGCCTTCCGGTGACACGGCTGCCTGGCTGCTTCTTCTCCGGTTCCGGAGGGGCGGCGTGGCAGGGCTGCCGGAGACCCAGACGCGGCCGCCACCCTCCTGCCCCCCTCCTCCCGCGGCCGCCCTCACCGCGCCCCGTTCCCCGCCTGCCTCCTGGAGGGTGAGGGCCGGGCTGAGGCCTCCTCGCCTCCCAGGCCAGGCGGGTTCGCGGGGCTGCGCCTGGAGAGGGCTGGAAGGGTTGGGACTGAGGCCCTAAGGTGGGAGTCAGGGCCTCTGCTGGGTCCCTGGAAATCAGTACTGGGGGGAGGGGGAGCATTTCTGAGGGTTGAGGGTGTTTCCGGGGGGGGGGGCTTGAGAGTGAGGGGTCTGGAAAATTGGGGCTGCGCAGGTGGGCGCTTGCCCCTCCCTGCATGGGTGGGCACAGCAGCCAAGTTCTAAGGAAAGCTTTGGGGTTTACAGAAGAGGGGGGCCCAGCCCATTGTGGCGGCCTCTGACGCCCCTTTTGCAGGCCCTCCACGAGCCAGCCTTTCCATGGAGGACGCTGGCGAGGACGCCACCAGGTTCACGGCCCATTCTCTGCCCAGTGACCCCCGGCTCCTGGCCACTGTGACCAACGCGTACTTGGGCACACGTGTGTATCATGAGACGCTGCATGTGAGCGGCGTGTACAATGGAGCTTTGGGGGATACACACCGGGCCATTCTACCCAGTCCCCTCAACGTCCAGCTGGAGGCCCCTGCAGGGTCAGGAGAGCAGCTGACCAAGACCTTTGTCCTGGACACCAACACAGGTAGCCACTGCCTGACTCCCGCTCCCCTCCGCCACTGTTCCACGTGCATGGGCGACCCGACGGAGGGCCGTCCAGAGGATGCTGACTCCCAAAGAAAGGGAGGCCTGAGAGGCCCTCCGCCGGGCGGGCCTCCCGGACCAGCAGGAGCTGGCAGCCCCTGTTCAGCTGTCACTTTCCAGACAGGGCAGTTGGGGCCTGGCGGTGGCTCCACCTCACTGCGGGGAGAGGTGGACTCCTCTCCCCACCCCCCCACCCCCTCAGAAAGGCCGGCAGCTTTGGAACTGTCCTCTGCGGCCCTAGGCAGGGTGTACAGATTGCCCTGTCTCCCCTCCCCGCCCCACCAGGCTCCTTTCTGCACACCCTGGAGGGCCCCAGCTTCCGGGCCTCCCAGCGCATCTACGCCCACCGCACGCTGTCTCACGTCCTGGCCTTCAGTGTGTCCATCACCCGCTTGGCTGCAGAGAGCAGGCCCGTCACCGTGCTGCTGCGGTCAGCCTTCTCCCCAGAAAGCCCAGACCTGGACCTGCATCTGGGTCCTGACTTCCAGGGAGCCCGGTGAGGAGGGGGCGTGGGGCTGGCTGGGTGGCCCAAGGAGGGAGCCCGTCCCTGAGACACAGCCCTCCTCTTGTAGGTACCTGTACGGCCACACACTCATCCCTGAGCAGCCTGGGGGGGCACAGCAGGAGGTGCACATGTTGTGGACACCAGTGCCCCCAGCCTTGACCCTTGGGGAAGGGGAGGAGGAGGGGACATGGGAGTTCCTGACGGTGGTGGGTGGCAGCCAGGCCGAGGTCCAGGCCTGCCTCACTGGTGCCCTGCAGCTGCAGGCCAGGCGCACTCTCTACACGGCTCATGCCCGGGCCTGGGCCCAGCTCTGGGCAGGCTGTGGCCTGGATGTGGAGGGGCCCCTGCCCCTGCGCCAGGCCCTGCGTGGAGCCCTCTACTACCTGCTCAGCGCCCTGCCCCAGCCCGGGGCCCTAGGATACATCTGCCACGGCCTCAGCCCAGGGGGCCTCTCCAATGGGAGCCGTGAGGAATGCTACTGGGGCCACGTCTTCTGGGACCAGGTGTGTAGTATCCACCCCTCATGTGCACATACTGCAGGGCCGGCTGCATACAGAGCTGCTACCCCTGCCCTGCCTGGGATGGGGCCGTGGTTGGGGAAGCACAGGGACCATGGCGGAGGGAAGGCCTCCTGGAGGAAGCAGTGTCTCAGCTGAAGGCTGTGTAGGCATTTGGTGAAAAAGCGTGATTCAGGCAGGGGACCAGAGGGCTCAGAGGCCCAGACCTGAGCAGGTGCAGGGCATCTGGCCAGGGAGGGGGGTGCCCTCACCGCTGCAGGAAGAGCCGTTGTAGGGGGGCTGAGGAGGTGGTGGAGACCCTAACTGGGGAAGGACGTGGGCAGCGGCGTGCTCTGGGAGGACGCTTGTGGCTGCTGGGTGGAGCGAGGGTGGAGGAAGGGGAGGAAGCCAGGACCACTGACCGCTGGGCTTGGGAGGGTCCAGGTGCTGCTCCCACACGTCCTGATGCGGAGGAGCTGGTGCTGTGCTCCCTTTACAGGTGGGGCTCGGGGAGGCCACCTACTCCCTCTGGGTCAGGCAGCTGGTGAGCAACAGAGCAGGCTCCCCCCAGGCTGCCCGTGCCCAGGCTCTGGTCTGAGCCCTGGGCAGACGCAGATGCCCACTGGGGACCAGGCCTGAGCAGCATCTGGGCTGGGGACGGGGCTGTGGGGTTGATGGGCAGAGGGCAGGAGAGGAGGAAGCTGGACATAGCCGGTGGGGAGAGAGGAGCGAGAGGTCCGGAACAGGGGCTCACCCGCTGTGCGCGCAGGACCTCTGGATGTTCCCCGGTGTCCTGGCGCTCCACCCAGAGGCTGCCAGGGCGCTCCTGCAGTACCGTGTCTGCACCCTCGGCGGGGCCCTGGACAATGCCCGGAACCTAGGGTACCAGGTGAGGGGGACCTGGGCACCCACCCTGCGGGGCCCCCAAAGGGCCTGATGTCCCATACTCCCCTCCAGGCCTTCATCCCTCATCCCAGCCTCCTCTGTGGGTGGGGCTGGCACGTCCTGGATTCTTATAGGGGGCTCAGCGGCATCCTGTACCATGCACATGGGAACAGCAGCTGGACTGGGACCCAGCAGGCGTCCCCTCACTGCCGTGCCCCAGGGCAAGTACACAGTGGAAACTGGGCAGAAGCCCCCTGGTCCCCTCAGAGCCAGCCAGCCCCCACGAAGGCACCTGGGACAGTTGGTGCCTCTGTCTCTGTCTGTCCTCCATGGCTGAAGGCTGGGAGCGTTAGGAACCAGGCAGGCCATCCCCGCCCCGAGAATGGAGTCAAGTCTTCTCCATCCCCCCAACCCCCCAGGGAGCCAAGTTTGCCTGGGAGAGCGCGGGCTCCGGCTTGGAGGTCTGCCCTGAGGCCATTTACGGGGCCCAGGAGATCCACATCAATGGGGCCGTGGTGCTGGCCTTCCAGCTGTACTACCACACCACCCAGGTGAGGTGTCACTGTGCCCGCCAGGTGTGACCCCCTACCTAGTGGGACCTGTCTGGGGCCAGCCCTGTGGAGCATCGCGGAGCCAGGCCTTCATTTCTGGGCACTCAGAAGGGTGGGCGTTGGCAAGAGATGCAGTCACCAGTGGGAACTAGAGTCACAGGTGCCGCGGTCTCTGCCACACCGCCTCCTCCTCCTTAGGACCTGCAGCTCTTCCGAGAGGCTGGTGGCTGGGATGTGGTCCGTGCCGTGGCTGAGTTTTGGTGCAACCGAGTGGAGTGGAGCCCTGGGGAGGAGAAGTTCCACCTGAAGGGTGAGAGCACAGCCATGGCGGGAGGAATGTGGACACCAGCGTGGGGAGAGTGGACGGTCATGAGTGGAGGGCAGGTGGACGCTCCTCGGTGCAGCACGTGGCTGCCAGCACCTGGTGCTGCCGGTCCCGCCCTGGCGACAGGCATCAGGGGCGGGTCCCTGAGACCCTGCACTAAGAACCACCCCGTACTTACGTGCCCAGGAGTCATGCCGCCCGACGAGTACCACTCAGGGGTCGACAACTCCGTGTACACCAATGTCCTGGTCCAGAGCAGGTCAGACCCGGGCACCTGCCCCTCCTCCACCGCACTGGGGGCCGGCCAGGAGTGTGGGGCCCAGCCCACCTCTCCCCACTTCTGCTCCTAGCCTGCGGTTCGCTGCTGCCCTGGCCCAGGACCTCGGTCATCCCGTTCCCAGCCGGTGGCTGCTGGTGGCTGAGAAGATCAAGGTGCCCTTTGACCCGAAACTGAACTTCCACCCTGAGTTTGATGGTTACCAGCCTGGTGAGTGGACGTGGAGCTCCTTCAAGGCCCTTCTTCCCTCCCACAGGGCCTCATGTCCACCCTGGATGCCCCCTTCCCAACAGAGCAGCGCCCCCCCCCCCCAACCCCACCAGCAGCACCTCCTCCCTCCCCCCCCAGGAGAGGAGGTGAAGCAGGCAGATGTCGTGCTCCTGGGATACCCTGTGCCCTTCCCCCTGAGTCCTCAAGTTCGCAGGCAAAACCTGGAGATTTATGAGGCTGCGACGTCCCCCCAGGGCCCTGCCATGACCTGGGTAAGAAAACTGCAGGGTGTGGGGCAGTGGTCCTCAGGGCAGCCACAGTCCTGTCCCACTGGCCTCAGTCTTCCCTCCCCATGAAGTGGGCCTCACCCCAGCATATCCTCTGACCTCTGACCCCAGAGCATGTTTGCGGTGGGCTGGATGGAGCTGAAGGACCCTGGGCGCGCATGGGACTTCCTGGAGAGGAGCTTCGCCAACGTCACAGAGCCCTTCAAGGTCAGCCAGGCCCCAGCCTCGACCTACACACTGACCACGCCTGCCCCCTGCACTGACTGCCTTGCCCCTGCAGGTGTGGACGGAGAATGCAGACGGGTCGGGTGCCGTGAACTTCCTGACAGGCATGGGGGGCTTTCTGCAGGCAGTGCTCTTTGGGGTCACGGGGTTCAGGTGAGTGCAGGGGCTGGCAGAGGGGCATCGCCTGCTGCCAGCCCCTCCTCACAGAGCCTTCCCCTCCCCCCAGGATCACCGGGGCCGGTTTGACGTTCGACCCCATGTGTCCGGCGGGGATCTCCGGACTGTGTGTCTCTGGCTTCTCCTACCAGGGGAGCAAGCTTGACTTTTCCTTCTCCAAGGGCTCTGTGACTGTCGAGGTCACGGCCCAAGCAGGGCCCTGGGCCCCCCCACTGGAGGCTGAGCTGTGGCCATCACAGAGTCGGCTCTCCCTGCCCCCAGGTAGGCCACCACTCCCAGACCCACCCAGGGGTCCAGGGCACGTGGCACTCTGGTAGCCCCCAGCGTGTGACCTCACCCCATGGTGCCCTGTCTCCCTTCAGGACACAAGGTCTCCTTTCCCTGCTCAGCTGGCCGGATACAAAGGTCACACCTGTAGGAAGCAGGGGCAGCAAGTTCTGCTCCAAGAGTTTCCAGGGAGGAAGTTCTGAAGACATTAAAACACCTGCCTGGAGCTCACAGGACCTTCTCCGGGACACCCTTGGACTCTCCAGCCCGAGTCCCTCCCCCGGCCCTGTCCTGCCACCTCCACCCTAAGGACCAGGGCTGTTGGCTTCAGGAATGTCTCTCAGGTCCTCCCCTCTGGCGGGTGCTGCTGATGGCTGCACTCATCCCTCCTCAATGCTCTCCTGGCCTGCAGCCCCCCCCACCCTCCTGGACGTAGCAGCCAGGCTCACAGCTTCCAAGGAAAGCCTGGATTCTTTGGCCTAAGTTCAAAACTCTGCCCTGAGCAAGAGCCCCTCCCCAGCCTAATCCCCCAAAATGGGCAGCTTCCCTGCAGGCTCACACAGCATGTCTGCTCCCACCCTCCCTCGGTGCCCCTTCCCTAGGACCTTGCAGCGTGAGGTGGGGGAGTGGCCAATGGTTCTGCAAAGAAGACAGAGACAGCTGTGGGCTTCCATGGGAAGGATGGCAGGATGAGGGGCATGGGGGAGACTCATTCTCCTGTTGGATTACTTGGACACTGAGTCCTAGCTTTACCACAAAGGAACTTTCTTTATCACAAAATTGGGCATCAGGTATGGCTCGGTCCAGGTGCTCTTGGGGTGTTGTGAGGACTCAGCATCCTCAGTCCTTGGCTCCTTTTGCCTCTGGGCCACTTCAGTCAGATTGGATGGTCTCTGTCACATGCCTTTGCTCAGCTGGGAAGGGAGGGGAGTGGGGTGTGGAGCAAGACCCTGCATTTCCCCCTGACCAGCCAGAAGGACTGGGGCCAAAGTGCGCATGAGTTCAAGGCCATGGCCCTGGGCCCACCTGTCCTGGTCAGGCTGCCCTCAGCCGAGGCTCTGCCCACCGTCTCCTCCTGGGCCTCAGCCCCTCTGTTGGCTGAGCAGACTTGGGTTCTGCGGGGTTTCCCCAGGACGAGGTGAGACGCCACAGAAATGCTGGCGAGGGCCGTTGCCCACTGCACCAGATCTGCCTGAGGAATAAAAGCTTGGTGCTGGGCAAGTTTTGTCTGCTGTGAGGAGCTGATGGGCTCCTTCCTGAACGTGAGGATTTAGTAAAGGATCAAGTTTCCCTTCCCTGCAGCTGGGAAGCAAGTAAGTGGGTCCCGTCATGTCTGCGCCCTCCACCCTCCTTCGTCTGCAAACCACTGCTCTCTGTTCTCAGCAGAGAGTTAGCCCGGGTTCTCCAAGAAGCAAACACTAGGCAGACAAACTGTGACGGACTGAAGCCCCGTGAGGGAGAGAGGGAAAGGGGATGGGTAGAGGCACTGGGGTCACCGGGGCCAGCTCCCCGAGAACATGTGGCCTCAGAATGGAACCAGTGTCTTGGTGGGGCTCCCCCAGGTTAGGGTTAGGGGTTAGGCCCTCACCCAACTGCTGGCACTTACACAAAGGCCCAGGCAGGTCTGCCGAAGCAGAGCAGGGTGGCCAGGGACTGTCCCCATGAGGCAGACACTTGCCTTTGCAGCCTTGGAGCCAGATGTGGGCACAGGCATCAGATGGGGTTGGTAGGTGGCCCTACGCCCACAGGACTGACATAGCCTGATACTTGCCACGTGTGTGTGTGTGTGTGTGCGCCTGTTGAGGGGCAGTCCTCCAAGGGGCCATGACAGGGTGGCAGCGTGTGTGTGCTGGCCTGGCTGGTCCAGCCCATGACAGCCAATTGCCTAAACTTGATCGGAGTCCCTCACCCTGCCCAGGAGACAGGCTGGGGCAGGAAGGGTTGCTGGTGACCTTCCTCTGTGCCTGGCTTGATGGCACATTCTCTGTCCTCAGCACCTGGACACAACTTGGACAATCCCTGCTCCCCTCACCAGATGTGGGGACCAGCAGACCATCCCCTCCTTGGACACATTTACCCAGCTATACACAGGCTGACCCCTGCTTCCAGCCTCTGTGTCCAGCATGGGTTGGTCCCTTCCTGGGCCAAACCTGGAGCTCAGTGTTGGAACACTGTCTCCATCCTGGTCCGAGAACTGGTCTTGTCGTTGGTCCAGTGTGGGACCAGCGCCCAGGAAGGAGCAGTGCTCCATCTCCACCCAGGCCCCGGCCAGCACAACCTCTGCCCCAGGGGCTGGCTTGGAGCAGCGCACTCTCAGCAGCGGCCTGGGGCACTGCTGGCCTGCAGCCGGGACGCATCTCTGCTGGTGCGCCTTGGAGACTGCTGAGCCAGCTGCTGGCTGTCACAGGAGGGGGCTGCTCTGGCGGCTCCAAGTACAGCCGCTAGACAGAGACCCCCACCCCCAGCCCTGGCAGGGTGGGCAGGCAAGGGCAGGGGAGGGACCGTGGGCGGGGTGTTCAAAGCCCTGAGCCGCCCTGTGGTTAAGGCCCCTGCTGTTAGCCTGCCCTGTCATTGGCCTGGCCACAGCGAGGCCCCAGGGGCCTCACTGCCAGCCACAGAATGTGCATGTGTGTTCAGCAACCCCCCTCTGCCAGGCTCTGCTGGGGCTGGTGTGGGGGTTGTATGAGGACATGCACTCGCACCAAAAGCACTCAGAGAATGTCCTCACCCCCAAATGTTTTCCTTTGTGTACAGTCATGCGTGTGCGGGGGTGCTCGTGTGTGTGTGTGTGTGTGTGTGTGTGTGTGTGTGATGGGCATGTGCACGGGTGACGTCGTGACCTTGTCTGTGTGCTTGTGTGTCTGTGTCCAGCCCCACTGATCCAGGCAGGAGGGAGCCCACTGCTGGGATGGAGATGGATCAGAGTTAAAGGGGTGCGGGGTCAGGAGGACGGAGAGAGGGACCCAAAGAAGGAGGTGAGCACAGGCTCAGCCACGGACAGGAACACGCAGGACAAGGACAAGAGCCCTCACTGTGCACACACGTGGACTCGGAGACACACCACACATGTTCTGAAAGACAGGCCACTCAACCACAGCCCAGCAGAGATCAAAGCCCAACTTCCCAAACTTCATTCTAAAATACTCAGGCCCTCCGCCCAGAAGCCGCAGCCTGCCTGGTGCCTGAGTGAGGGGACAGTCCGGGCACAGCCAAGCTGACAGGGCAGGGCGTCCACCTCAGATGCTGGGGGCAGTCCAGGGGATTTGGCTGTGGTGGTCCCTGGGGTAGCTCCCCTCAGGAAGATACCCTCCCCCACCCCAACCAGGAACACACCCGGAAGGCACTTTCTGGAACCAGGCACTTTTAATTGTGAAACAGGCTGAGCCTGGTGAGTGGGGATGGAGGAGCTGGCCTGGGGGCTGGGTGCTAAGGGACTGGGGGCATCGAGGTGAGGGTAAGGCCCTGGGGTCCACGTGGAGGGTCTCCAGGGTCAGTTTAGGTGCCCAGGCTGGGGCTGGTGGGTGGCCTCAGGCACCTAGGTGAGTCGGGGTTCCAAGGGATTAGGGTGGAGCCCTGGGGCAGTGCCCTGGGGTTGGGATCCCTGGGTCAGGACAGGGCCCCGGCCCAGGCCCAGCCTGTCAGTCATAGTCTGAGTCGTCAAACTTGGTGCTGAAGAAGGCAGCGGAGCCCTTGGCCAGCCGGGACAGGTGCAGGGCGCCAGTCACCACCAGCACCAGGAGCAGCAGAGGCGGCACCAGCGCCCACATGGTGGCCAGGATGTTGTAGCACTTGGCTTTGGAGCCGAGACGCCGGGCTGCCTCCAGATCTCCAGCCACCTTCTGGTCTCGGGCCTGTGGGCCAGCAGCAGGGCCAGGTCTCTACATGTGCTTGAGGGGGGGTGGGGCCTGCCACCCCATCCCAGACAGCTCCTGGGTCCACACCTCGGAGGACCTGCGCTGGACCCAAAACCTGGATGGAGGGGTGTGGCCTGAGGGGACATTGTCTGGGTTCCACCCACTCCCTTCACTGCCCCCAGATGGACGCGTGGGCTTGGCCTTTCCCGGGGGCCTTGGGTCGGAACGGGCTCAGCCTAAGGTGGGGCTGAAAGGAGCCCCTACAACCTCGCACTCTGGCTGTGGACCCAGTGGCCATCCCAGGCCAGCAGCAGCCTCCAAGGACCCTAACCTCCAAGGATGGGGAGTCCTCAGCGCCCCGAGAGCATTTGATGGAAGAGACCCCCTTGGGTAAGGCCCCATCGACCCTGGGCTCTTTGGGACAAACTAGACGCTCCCCTTCATTTTTATGAACCCACCCCCCCCACCCCAACTTGATAAGCAGCCCGCATGAAATGCTCCCGGGCCCCCTGGAAGCCCCGCGAGGCCCACCTTGATGGAGTAGGCCAGCGCCAGGAAGCCCAGGCAGCACAGGTTCAGGTAGAGGGTGCTGAACACCGACCAGATCAAGTGGTCTCGAGGCGGGGGTCCCGACGCTCCCAGCGGGAGGGCTGTGTGGGAGGTGCCGTCGGCCTTGCGGGGCGTTGGGGCCCGGCGGTCCTCGAGTGGGTACGACGTGTCCATGGGTTCCAGCGCCGTCTCCTCGCTCGGACTCCTGCTTCGAGGGTGGGCGCCGCGGCCGCTTATAGCCCCCGCCGCCGCCGCCCCCCCCCCCCCCCCCCCCCCCCCCCCCCCGGCTGACCGCCCCGCCGCTAAATATAACGGCAATGACAGCCCGGCCCGGAGCCGAGTGGTCTGCCCCGCCGCCGCGCCGCCCCCGGCAGAGAGCCCGCCCCCTCCCAGAGACCCTGCCCGCGCAGAGGCTGGGGGGCGGTGCTGGGGGGCGGTGCGGGCCACCAGAGCCTCTCCAGTCCAGGTGGTCCAGCTTAAGGAGCCCCCGTCCAAGGCTGCCAAGGGGGAGGGGGGCGAATTTCCCGGATGCCTGCCAGAGCCCCCTCGCCTGCGGAGGGTTGCCGCCCCAGCTGGACGGCAGGGCGAGGCGGGGCTGCTGAAACCACAGCCCCTCTGTCCCAAGAGCTGCCCACATCCCCTCTGCTCACCAGTGCCCACCCTGCGGGAGCGCCAGTGCAGGACAGGCCGCAGCCGCGTGGAGGACGGTGCTAAGGAGAGAACAGCCGGGAAGAGAGCCCGAGGGTGGGGGGTGCGTTACCGGACGCGCTGAGAGCTGGACCACTGCTGTCCGGGCGCTACAGGGGGCTCTCCAGGACCTGCTCTGGGGACTGCCCTCCTCCCTGCCCAGCTGGCAGCTGCTTCTCAGGCTCCTTGGCGTGTTGCTTCTCCCTCCCGAATCCAGAGCTGTTTGCGGGGATGGGCTTATGTCTGCATCCTGGTCTCATCTCCCTCCAGAGGACCCGGCAGCCTCTTGGCTAAAAACACCGTATGTGTGCCAGTGGGCCACATGCCGGCTTCACGTGCTCCGTGGAGGAGGGCTCCCAGGATCTCAGGCCTCAGTCCTCAATAGGAGACCTCAGGTCCCCACACCTTCTGTCTGAGTTGGGGCTGCTACAGTACCTAGTCTTAGTACCTAGACTAGTGGCTCATAAACAATAGAAATCTATTTTCATTTCTGGAGGCTGAAGGTCTGAGATCAGGATGCCAGCAAGGATGGGTTCAGGTGAGAGTCTTCCTGGTTGCAGATGGTGCACTTCTCAGCGCTCCTCACTGGTAGAAGGAGCTGGGGAGCTCTATGGGGTCCTTTTTATAAGAGCACTAATCCTACCATGAGGGGTCCACACTTATGACCTAATCACCATCTAATACCATCACACTAGGAATTGGGGGGAACCCAAGCATTCAGTCCACTGCACCCTCTGGCCCATCTCTCCCAGCACGGGTGGTGGCCACTCCACCCATCCAGCTGCTCAGGCCAAAAGCCCTGGCTTTACCCTGTGCCTTCTGCCACTCATAACAGATCCATTGGGTCCCACCTTCCAGAATGTGCAGAATCTCACCCCCACTGGGACCTCTGAGACCAACCCACCCTCACCTCCTGAATTAGCACAGCACTCTCCTCCCCTTGGAATTCTCACTGTTACAGCCAGAGTGACCTTGTTACAACAGAAAACAGGTTGTGCACCTGCCCCCCCACCAAGGGCCCCCACCTCACTCCTGAGGCCCTGCATGTTGCTCCAGGCCACGCTCCCCGACTTTGAGAAGGACATTTAATAGGGAGGCTCTTCGTGTCATGCCCTGAAGAAGGCTGAAAAAGAAACAGGACCGGGCAGCAGTAGAAGCTGAGCTGCAGTGAGGCCCAGCAAAGACCTGAGCTGAGTCCTCTGGAGCTTGGAGGACCCTTGAGAGATGTCCAGAGCAGGACGAGGGGTCCAGGTCTTCACACCCCTGTGTTGGTCAGACCTTGCAAGTGGGATGCCCCTTGAAGGAGGTGTGACTTTGAGGTACACCATTTTCTTCAGCAGAGCCGGTCCCAGGACGGCTGCCCACTCTCCCAGCAGTTGGGAGAGTGAGTCCTTTCTTCCTGATGGAGGGTCTGAACGTGCATCACAGTGTCGGCCACAGCCTGCCCGTTGAGCTGCTCACGTGGGCCTCTTGGAAGAGGTTCTGTGAACAGCCCCTCCAGGACCCCAAGAGGCTCCTCACTCTGGGTGAGTGGGATGAAATCTGGCTTCTGCTGCTGCAGCTGGTCTCAGAGCCACACTGATACTCACTCACCACCTCTCTTCCAGAATCCGTCCGACCTTCTCCTTACCCTCAGCTAGCAGCTCTGCTGGGCATGGTGGATTACTGTGTGATGTGGTCCCTTCTCCAGGAGACCTAGGACTTGGTCATCATGACCATCTTGGGGCAAGAGTGCTGCACATGGCCATTTACCCTCAAAACTGGGCAAGAGAGGACCTCGCTCCCACCCCATGTGGAGTGGCCCTCCCTCCTCCTGCAGACCAGAATGAAGTGACCCTGCCTGTGACCCTGGCATGAGAAACAAAAGGACATCCAGAGACCTTAGGTCAGCAGCACCTTGTGTCATGTGAAGGAAGCGTCCCCACTTTGGGAAACAGAACTTCTGAGCCCACAGAGCCCAGAGCAGCAGGGCTGAGAGCATGAGGCACCTGTGGTCCAGGGCAGAGGCAGAGATGCTCAGCCTTGCTCTGGGGCCCTGGACCCGTACATTCTACCCACAGCCACACAGCAGCTCATGAAGGCCTTTGGCCTGATGGCTAACTGGAGCCAGGGGGGTGCCCACCCCTTGTTTAGTCCAGTGGGTGGTGCAATGTGGGACGGGACTGGCAGACCTGAGCCTGTGTTCCCGTCACGGGGGATGATGTATGATGTGGACTCCTGTGCAGGGTCAGTGTTCCGAGTTGCTGAGGGGTGCAAATGAGGTCTGGGAGCAGTGGTGGCCACCACACCCGGATACATGCTACCCCTCTGGGGGATGGGGTCCAATAAAGTAACTTGCTTGCAGCTCTGTGCCCACCCACCCCACAGTGTTCAGGTCACCCCCAGGTCCATCTGTGGCCATCCATCTCCCTCACACGGAGCTGACCCATGGAGACCTGGGCTGGGAAATTTTCCTTCCCCATCATCTGGTCCCAAGGGGCTCTGCCTGCAGCCCCAGGGGCATGCAGAGGGACAGACCTTGGGAAGCGATGGTGGATGACACGGGGTCAGGACAACCTGCCCGTTTGACCTGGAATGTTCCACGTCCATCCTTAAATGCATTGCTGCTGGGCCAAACTGTCAACTGAAAGACAGACACATGATGTAAGAGCTGTGAAAAGGTCTTACTGAGGTCTTACTGAGGACTATAGCCTGGGAAACCGCCTCTTGGTAGCTTTGAGAAACTGTAACAGGAAGAACAGAACTGATACCATGTTGAATGCCGCCCCCCCAACCCCCATTCTTTGGCCCATGTAGTCCATCACTTTTGCCCCTGCATGTCAAGAGTTAAACAGTAAAGTTGTTTGTTCCCAAATAGCCCATTAAGTTCCCTGAAGAACGTTCTCATCCCATTACTTGTTGTAGATAAGTTTTCTTTCAGCCTAGAAACCTTGCAAATAAGCAGAGATGAGAGTGTAAAGTAAAAAATAACTGCTAACGATTTGAAGTTTTGCAGGAGTCTTGTGACCCAGCCTCGTGAGCGAGCAGAAGAACAAAGCGATGTTACGCTGCCTTGAAGGCCAGGTGGCTCCAGGAAGTCTGCAGTCCACCTGGTTACCCTTTCATCTTAAATCCTCCCCCTTCCCCCTTCCCTCAGCGCAAAAGAAGCCTGCATTCTACCCCGAAATAAGATGGTTCTTTAGGAACCATCTTCTCGGTTTGCCGGCTTCCGAATAAAGTCACTACTCTTTCCGCAGCAGCCTGTCTTTCGCTCACTGGCCTGCCATGAGGGGCCGAGCTCGGACTCTGGACCCGGTAACAGGACAGCTTCTGAGAGGCAGGGGAGAAGCTGGTGCTCACCTGGTTTGGGCTGGGAAGTGCATGCAGTGAGGCACATACCTCGGTGAAAGGTCACTGCTCGTCACGAGGGTCAGGTGATCTGAATGCTTTTCTATGTATGAGAAAATGCAAGAAATTGGGTTCATGAAAATTTCTTCTTGAGATTACTCTAAGGGGCCTGTTTTTCCAAAACGCAGAGAGCCTCACCCTGTCCTTCGTCCCGCATTCCCCTCAGGGTGCACTGGTGGTCGGAGACTGCGGTGACTGACAGCCTGATCCTTGTAGAACTGGATCAGTATTTGTTTTACAGTTTGCCCCTTTGGGTCATACACGTAACCGAGGTTTGGGAGGCATTTCCTGACCATCTGTCCCTTGGTGCTTGGGAGGCTCAGGGAGAATTGCATGGCTAGGCCACTCGGTGCGCTCCTATTAGACTAGGCCCTGTTAGAGGCAGCCGTAAAAGTCTCTGGACCACTTGTCTTACTCGTCTGTTACAGTCCCAGGTTACCTCTTCCCGCTTCTATTCACACTATTACAATCATTTTAACTTCACATAGAACTGTATATTTGGTCGACCATTTCAAGTTGCTTAGTTATTATTTTTGTTGGACGCTCACTTACACGTTGGATAATATGAGAAACAGCAATCTTGTAGAATAGGCAGAAAACGAGTACTATAGCTAGTAGCATGAATAAAGTCATACATAAGAATTTAAGGGCTTCCCTGGTGGTGCAGTGGTTGGGAGTCTGCCTGCCAATGCAGGGGACACGGGTTCGATCCCTGCTCTGGGAGGATCCCACATGCCACGGAGCAACTAAACCCGTGTGCCACAGCTATTAAGCCTGCACTTTAGAGCCTGTGAGCCACAACTATTGAGCCCACATGCCACAACTACTCAAGCCCCGTGCCTAGAGCCTGTGCTCCACAACAAGAGAAGCCAGTGCAATGAGGAGCCTGCGCACTGCAATGAAGAGTAGCAATGAATGGGGATTCACCGCAACTAGAGAAAGCCTGTGTGCAGCAACGAAGACCCACACAGCCAAAACATAAATAAATAAATAAATTTATTTATTTAAAAAAAGTAAAAAAATAAACAAGCCAAGAATTTCCATTAGGTGTGGCCGAGCACACGCCCAGCTGGCTGGCAGTCTGTTCTGAACCAACCACCATCTGTAAGGGTGATGCTGTGTTGACATTGTTCACAAGATGCTCAGCCCAGTTTCCTGCTGTCACTCAGCTGGTCACCCTCAGTATGATTTAACTGTTTCCAACATAAGGGGGCCTTTAAACTTAAATGACTGTAACTTGGTAAATCTACATCATAACTGAGGGAGGGTCCCTCCTAGTAAACAGGAGATTATGGTTTTTGACTGAAATTTAGTCATTGCTCTTACTGAACCTGAGTAACTTTTAAAGAAAATTCATGTTTATGGCTGGGGTTAGAGCAAGTATGATTAATTGGCCAACTGAGGGGACCCCACTAGTGATGTCAGTAGTGGCCTGAATGGAACTATAATTTTTTTCTTCTAGAATAAATTTCATAAGGGCCATTCAGTCAGAGCCTAGAGAGGAGAAACCCGCCAAGATAACCAGACGTGCTGAATGTAGTTAATTGACCAAAACCCCAACAATTGGGTTGATTTAAAACTCTGCATAGGGCTGTGCCCATGTAGAAAAACATTTGATTCATGTGCAAAAGTTCAAGAAGTCAAGAAAACACTACAACCCATCATACAGGTCAGGTCTGGCAACATGGACCAGCTATCCACTTCTGATGTCGTCTTCTTCTCATCCTGGTGTGGGTGTCGTTTCTCATCTGATTGAGCATCGTTTTAAGGTGAGTTGGAGGTCAGCTGTCCTCTCCAGACCAGTCAGTCCGGCGCAAGGGCCCTTTGTAAGTGGGAAATATGAATCCAAGAGTCAGTTCCCTTCAGTTTTGCTGTGTGTGAACTAATGAAGAGCACCTGATGAGGGCCCTTCTAGCCAGGTTGGAGACAGCCTTTTAAATTATGTCTTTTTTGGGACTTCCACAGTGGTGCAGTGGTTAAGAATCCACCTGCCAGTGCTGGGGACACGGGTTCAAGCCCTGGGGGAGGATCCCACATGCTGCGGAGCAACTAAGCCCATGCGCCGCAACTACTGAGCCTGTGCTCTAGAGCCCATGAGCCACAACTGTTGAGCCGACGTGCCACAACTACTGAAGCCTGCATGCCTAGAGCCCGTGCTCCACAACAAGAGAAACCACCACAATGAGGAGCCTGCACACCACAATGAAGAGTAGCCCCCACTCGCTGCAACTAGAGAAAGCCTGTGCACAGCAACAGAGACCCAGTACAGCCAATAAATAAATAAATAAATAAATTTAGATTATGTCTTTTCCAGTACGAATAATCTCCTGCAGGTCATGGGCATCTAGCTGACCTTCCTCCAAAGATAGAGGACTGTGATAAGCTTCAGAAACAAGCTTAGTGTCCTTTTAACAACTTAATTAAAGCTTTAATGCAACACGGTAACAAGGAGCCACCTAGGTAGTGTCTCAGGCAGTAAATACAAAACCTCAGAGACAGCTAATAACACTAGAGCTTAATATCCCCTGAAACATGATTTTCTTCTCTCTAAAATTGCCCCCATTTCCCCAAAATATAGCCAAATTAAGACTAATTTGTTTACAAAATAAGCCTGGTTTCAAGAAACATAACCTGATTATTTATGTAAGTGTAATCGATCATATGGGCTCTTTTAAATTAGCTTTGCTGGAACTTTCTATAAGGAATAACAGATTGAACCTTTAAAAGGCCGGGAAAATCACACCAAGCACTTCCATCAGATTCTGCCTGTAATACCTACAGATTAGGGTAGCTTCTCTTCTCAAGGTCCTCAAAATACGCTGCGATTCCTGCACCTGCCAGCAGGCGGCCTCCCTCATTCACCTGATGGGGCCGCGAAGCACCCTGCGAGCAGGTGCAAGTTGTTTTTCCAGGGACTTCAGGCTCCATAACGTTCACCTTCGTTCTTCCAAGCTGTCTGCTCATATCTGATTCTGTGCATATTCTCAAATATGGCATTTCAAAGCCAGATTACATTAATATGACATATATATGACATGTGTTAACATGACATTAATATAACCAGTGTTCCCAATTGTGTCTTGTTATAAGGAGAACATACTCTTACTGAACTTATACAAATCACTGTATTGCCGTGAAAGTAAGAATACTCACCAGGAGTTTCAAACTGTGGAGGGATCAGGTAGTGAGAAGAGATAAATGAGTCACTTCTGCTTACAAAGGTATTATTTACCAAACTGCTGTAAGTCGTAGTAACCTCAAGGAGAAAGGTTTCCTTAGATCTGGAAAATAAAGGTTAAAAATCAGTGCTATTTCATACAAAAAGTCACAAATGTTGCCACGCAGCCCGAGGCACTGATCGCCCTTATTCGTCTTCTGTTAACAGTTTCGTGAAGTCACTAGGTCTTCCCTCAGAATTCCGCCTTTTCTTGCCCAGTTCAGTGCTGTGATCTGAGAGTTACCAGAAACTTTTCACCTTCGGACTTTGTCCTAGCTTTCCCCTTTTCTCTCTCTCTGTTAAACTCTCTTTTAAAAAATGTCTTTCTTTTCCCTTAACAAAATGCACTTCCATTATTTACACTTTCTTTTTCCTTGCATACAAAGTTGTTTTCCTCATCAATTTTAGTATTCATTACATATTTTATTTAAAATCTTTAACCTTTAAAAACCTTAACTTCTAGAGAGAACTAAGAAGTAAGCAATTATGAACGTTTTCATTCTCACTCTGTAAGTTGGCAAACTTATTTGTAATTTTTAAACATTGTGTGCTTTCTTATAGAATATGCCTCAGTGTGGCACCAAACATATTTACTAATATCTTTAATTTTTCTTTAAAAGGAAGCCTATGTTCTGTAATTAGTTTCAGTATTTTACCTTAGTTGGAAATAATCTAGACATTCCAATACATTTTCATCATTTAACTTAATTTAGCAGAACTCTAAAGTTTCAAGTTATCAAAAATCTGTAGAAACTATTTTTAAGTGGACATATCATAAAACATAATTATTCTTAAAAGGTTTACCTGAAAGCTCTTACCCCATTTATATCTCTTTAATTCACTTGTTCCTGACAATTACGAAAACTTCATGAGACATTAGACCAAGTGAGCCATCATCTTAAGCTATTTTTCTTGGTTACAAATTCTGTAACAGAAATAACATAAACTTATTTGGCTTTTACTAAATCTAGGTACAGTAAAAAGTACTATACTTAGTGTTGATGACTGTAAAGACATGTTTGTATTAATTAAACCAAACAAACTTTAATACTGAATATCAGTTGAATACTGGATATTTCTGTGATCACATAACCTGAAATTCATTTGAGTTAGCTTCTATTATATTTCTGAGTATTTATGTAAGCACTTAACTTCTTTTAAGCCAATTAAATAGAGCTCATTTACAAACTAACTTTGACAATAACACCTGGAAGTAGAAACATTTACAATGTATATACAGTCAGATAGAGATCTCATAGTTTTTATTTTAAAACAGTCATGAATCAAGTATTAAAATATAAAACTCACTAGTTTATAAATAACAGTTGAAATAGACTAAGTCTACTTGCTTGAGTTTCTAAAAAGGCTTCTTTCCTTCCCCCTTTTCCCTGTTAGTCTCAGGAATTGAAGATGGTTTAGGTAAGAGTTCCCCAACCTGGTAGAACATTTATATCTCAAAAGCACAGGGAGAGAAATGCAAGCTTTTTCTAGAAGGACTTTGTTCCCTTAGGGTCAGACTTTTGAAAAGATAGTTTATCAAGCCCGCTTTCTCTAACTGCTTATGCAAAAACCAGTTTTGGAATGTTGAAGGAGCCGCATCTTGGCCACTGCAAGGTGAGATTTTTGTATTTCCCAATTAAGTAAGTGCTTGCAAGCGTAAGTCCCATAAGGACGAAACCTGCTGGGGAGTTAGTTGGAGGTTGTTTGGCACCTTTTTCTTCTGTTCTGAAAGCGTTGTTTCCCATTTCAGGATCAGTTGAGATAAAATTACTATTAAAAACTGTGCCGTGGGCTGGTGTGCTATTTGTGAGCTTAACTCCTTGAGGTGTCACCCAGAGTTATTTAGCCCCCTCAAGTGTCTTGGCTTCTCTCTCTAGCAGTCTAAAACCAGAGCACCGATGGCCAGCCCTTACGTGTGCATCTTCAGACGCATGATTTTTGTTTTGTTTTGCCTTGTTTTGTTTTGCTTTGTTTTGTTTTGCTTAGTGAGAGGGTGTTCCTTTGGGGCCACTGCATGGCACGAAGATTCACCTCCACCACTCCCTACATTCCCTGGTCGCCTGAGACGGCAAAGCCACAGCTGGCTAGGAGAAGCTGTGTCCTTCATCTTTGGAGCTGAAAGCTCTCTCGTGGTATCTTCACGTTTATTCAGGCAAACTTTGTTAAGGTAGCCAGTTTAAGGAAAGATCGAGGCCAGTCTCTGACCTAATCACCCAGTCTAAACTTTGCAGTGTCTTCCACTGGGGAATCCAGGTGCCTCTTCTTGAACTTAAGGTCAGAGAAAAACTACTGCTCATGACGAGGAGTTTAATAACTACCAACTATTGTAAAACTCAGGAAGGAAATTCGGAAACGCAGGAGAAACTTATCCATTCCTGGGCCTTGCTGGTACCAAGGCTCCCGACTGTCTTGGCGTTCAGGCAAAGGAGAGAAGTCTGCTCTGAGTCCCTTCGTGATCACCCCACCTGTCTGCTGAAACAAAAATGCACAACATAAGAGCTACCAGTGGAGTTTCATTCAGCGACTTGACTGAGGACTACAGACTAGGAAACAGCCTTGCAGTAGCTCTGAGAAACTAGAGGTGGGGAGAAGCCAGGATACACGTAATTTTGGCTAGAAAATGCGTGCCGTGAAGCACACACCTTGTTGGACGTTTCCTGCTAGTCACGCGGATCAGATATCTCAGTTAACCATGTTAGTGCTTTTCCATGTATGGGGATAAGAGGGACAGAGTAGGGTAGTTACATAGGTAGGTGAGGAGTCCCACAGGGAATTATGGGTAGGGAGGGAAACCTAGGGAACTTTGGGAGATAACTGTAAGTTAATGATTGCTCAAGAAAGCTATCGAACATCGAAGAACGAATCAGGCTTGCTTAACTATAAAGCCATAAATAAAAGCACGAGATATGTCCCAGGTCATTAAGTGAGAAAATGAGGCCTGCACTCTGCTGGTCAAGTCCAGCCAGATGATGATCCTTAGGACCAAGGACAGGAATTTAAGGGGGAGGCGGGGTTCCAAAGTGGGAGACCCTCATTACACGGACACCGGAGGTGATGAACATAGTGTCTGTTACCACCCTCTGCTGCTGTGCAGGAGAACTAGGACAGTCCTCATTTGACCTCACAGGGTCAATCTCTCTCTTGCCGGATTCGAAGGAAGAGCTAGTGATGAAAGCCTGATGTCTACTGAGAGAATGAGGAAGAAGGGCTTTTCCCCTCCCTACTCCCCTTTGGTGGTAAAAATGTAGCCCCGCTTAATCCTTGGGGCAGAGCCCCTCGCATGCCTTCTTGTACTCCCAGGCGGCCTGTATTAATAAATCTCCTTCTCACCTATCACTTTGCCTCTCGCTGAATTCCTTCTGTGCTGACAGCAGGACCCATAGCCCAGCTGGTGACTCCACCCGGGTCGATGGAAACCCCCGGAGAAAGACCACCTCCTCCCACGCAAAGGTGGCTGGCCCTGCTGGGTGGGAGGGTCTCCCAGACATTGGGGACCCTGGGGCACTGGGTGTGAGCCTGGGCTGCGCACGGGCAGGTGGGGACCCTCCTCAGCCCAATGCAGGGAGAAACCCCCCAGGCAGGGAGTCCTGTCTCTAAGGCTCCACAGGGAGTGGGGGGGGGCCTGCGGCTGACCCACCCTGCCCTGCACAGCATCCCGGGTGTGCTGGGCGTCTCCCCAGAGAGGCTGGAGGAGTCCAGGCAGCCACAGGCTGGTTCAGGGGAGGTGACCCCTCTCCACCTGCCTTTTGGGGATCCAGGCTCTCCTGGGCTCCCTCACTGGGCCGAGGTCCAGTCCTGTCCGGCTCTCACTGATGTCAGAGCTCTTCGCAGTGTGTTCCCTTCTGTCCCAGCACCCAGGAGGGATGGACGCCCAACCCCCAGCAGGCCCTACCTCGTGGGGGCGCCATGTGGGTGGGGTCCTCCCTGGAGGACGGTGACTTAGATGAGGATGCCCAGTCTCTCTTGGGTCCCACGTGTGAGCACGGGAGGCTTGGCCCCAGGGAGCTGGGTCCTGCAGGAGGGGAAGCTGGCAGACCTGCCTCTCTGAGTCCAGGAAGGACTCTCCCCCAGGCAGGGGTTGTGGGGGCAGACATGTGACCCAACCCCAACCCCAACCCCGACTGGCTGTCTGGTGGGTCCCATATTCTGCTGTAGGGTGGACAGCGGTCATGCAGGGCAGTGGCACTGAGTGTAACCCTGTCTGAGCTTCGCAGATTCGGGGTTAGGGTCCTGCTAGGTATGAGAGCCTCTGGTGCAGGCAGCAAAGAACTCGGCGTCTGCAGCTTCCGAAAATCCACAGGAGGCCTGCGGCAACTGGCAGGGGCACGGAGGGTCCTTCGAGGGTCTGGGCGGGGACTGCTGGGTGGTGAGCACTTAGACCTCGGAGCCACCCCAGCTCAGGTTCCAGGTGGACGGCCATAGTGTCCTGTGTCACCTGTGGGTGGCTGGTGCTGGTTGGGGTGGGTGACCTGGGCTGGGCAGAGAGAGTTCCGGGAGCTGGGAGGACCAGAGCTGGAAGGATGCACAGCTGGGAGGTTGCACAGCTGGGAGGATGCAAAGCTGGGAGGACTAGAGCTGAGATGTCAGGACCCTGGGCAGGGCTGCACAGGTGGGCCGGCAGCCAGGATGAGAAGTGTTTCTGGTCCTTTCTCCAGGTAGCCCTGAGGAGAGAAGTCTCTGTTTGTGCTTTGCCTGGAGTCTGCCCTGGAGAAAGTTCCACCTCAGGACTGCTGAAGGTGCCCTGCCTGGGTTTGGTCCTGAGGGGCTGAGGGCAGAGCAGGACAGATGTGCTCCTGGTGGGGACTCACTGCCCTCCTGGCCTTGCCCCTGGCTCCCTTCCTGAGCGCTGCTGGTCCAGGCAGTTTCCACTTGCCCAGCTCACCCAGCAGGCGTCTGAGTCACTAGGCAGAGCCCCCTGCCTGACTCCAGGGCTTTGCTGTTTGCTGGCCCCTCCCCACCTTGGAGTCAGTCCTTCCCAACGCAGAGGGGTGGGTCTGCCAGCCTCCCCTCCTCCAGGACCTCCTTGGGGCTGTCCCCTGCCTGCTCACGTGGGACAGACCCCCGGGGAGAGGGGCTCCCTCATGGCCAGCCTGGGACCCCAGCCCCCAGCCGTCTCCTGGGGTCAGGGGACTGTGGCTGGGGACAGATCAAGGGGCATGGGTGCGGGGGCGGGGGAGGATCTGTTAGGGGAACCAGTGCTCAAACCCGCCCGCCCCGGCCAGGCAAGAGAGCAGCCACGGGCATGAGCTATCTTACAACAGGAGGTCCTGGGAAGGAACGTGGAACTAACAAGCCACCACCAACCAGAAGAACTCGGGAGAGGTCAAACGGAGAGAGGAGACGCCAGTGCATATGTCCTCCCAACCCCCCAGAATCCTCCTCGCTGGAATCCATCTTGGCTGAGTGATGCCCGTGCCACCAGGAAGGACCCTGAGTCAGAGATTGGCCAGAGACAACCTGGAAACTAACCCATCACCGTAAACCCGAGACTGCGAGCCCCGGGGCAGAGCCGTCCCCCCGGGCTCCCTCACCCCCTGCTCTCCACCTGGGCGACCCGTCCCAGTGAAGTCTCTTGCGCTGTTGGCACGTGTGTCTCCTCGGACAGTTCATTTCCTAAGCTTCCTGGAGGGCTGGCAAAGCAGCCAAGGAGAGGAAGGCTTACATGGGTCTTTAAAATAAGACAAACAAATATTATTCACCTTCCAAAGGGAGGGAATTCATGGTACAACGTGGCTGAACCCTGAGGACATTACACTCAGTGGAGTAAGCCAGTCAGAAAAGGAGAAATCCTGTCTGACCCCACTCACACCAGGTCCCCGGAGGAGTCACACCCACAGACACGGGAAGTAGGTGGTGGGCCCAGGGGCTGGGGGCGGGGGGAGCAAGTGTTTCAAGGGGACAGAGTGTCCGTTTGGGACGATGAGAGGGTTCTGGAGGTGGGTGGTGGTGATGGCTGCACAACACGTGAACGTGCTTCATGGCCCTGAGCTGTGCGCTTAGACGTGGTTAAGACGGTAAATGTTATGTATGTTTTACCACAATTAAAAAAAAAGGCAATAAAGTCTCATATCATGATCTCACTAATGATTAGCTCAAGGGCTCCTCCCAGGCAGGTTGGAAGCCAGGCCTCTGTTCAGCCAAAAGGGCTGCTAGCAGGACCTTGAGACTAGCAGTCCCCCCAGGAGAACCAGGCCCATAAAATCTTCTCAGGCTTGGGGGGCATTCACCCTTGCCACCTTTGGAGAACAGGGCTGCTGGGTGCCTCCCCCATGCCCACTGCCCTCTCAGAGCGGGGCTTGTAAGGACTGAGAGAAGCACTGTCCTGCGGGCAGCCGTGGGCTGCCCCCCACCAGCCGTGGGTGCAAGTCCTGAGCCACCCCACCACCCGCAAGGAGGTAAGGGCAGCCCCTTCCCTTGACGGACCCCCAACTCCTTGCTGGTCTCTGCTTCGGGGGACGTCTTGCTCCTCCTCCCTGTCTAGGGCGGCTTAGTGGAGGGTCGTGGGTGGGGCTCTCCTCAAAAGGGGGCCTGGACCCACAGATTCATCCGATGCATGAGGGGCACTTCCACCCTCACAGGAGGCTCAGGGCCAAGAGGACTGGACGGCTAGCACGTTGCTGACCAGGTGGCTCTGGAGACACGGCTGCACTAAGCTCTTCTTCGGGTGGGGCGGGGGCGGGGCGGGGGGAGGAGGCTGAGGGTCCCTGTTGTCTTGCAGGGCTGGGGGCTCTCCTGGCTGCTGAGGCCATCAGGAGGGGCTAGACTCAGGGTAGCACTGGGGCCCTGCTGCTGCACTTGGGGAGACCCTCCCAGGATCTGGCTCCTGTCACAGAGCAGTGAGGGGCCTTTGTCCCTGACCTTGTGCTCCAGCATGCCCCAAAGCCCTGCCCCAGCCTATTGCCCGTGGGCTCGTCCTTTCGCCTGGCGCAGCCGCCTGTGAGCTCCTTCTCTCCCAGGACAAGACCCACCGCACAGCTTTTGTGTGCGCACAGAGTGGACGCAGCACGTCACTTCTCCCTCTTCTGCTCAGATGTTACCTCCAGAGGCCTCTGACCGCCTGTCCAAGACAGCCTCCCTCCACTGTCCTCCTCTCACCCATGACCTGGTGTCCAGAGGGGCCCAGTCTGGGGGTCTGCGGGGTCCAATGCACAACCTAATTTCTAGCTCTACAACTCACTGGCCGCTGTGTGACCCTAGGCAAGTGCTTGACCTCCCTGGGCCCCACTGTCTTCATCTGCTTCATCAGAACTGCTTAGGGCTGTGAGCTTAAAGGGCGGTAACACAAGCAAAAATAGTTTTAAAGCCCCTAGCTCACACCACATACAAGAATAACTCAAAATGGACCAAAAACCTAAATTTAAGAGCTAAAACTATAAAACCCTTAGGAAAAAAAGCATAGGGGTAAACCTTCATGATCTTGGATTTGGCAATGAATTCTTAGATAATAACACCAAAAGCATGAGCAACAAAAGAAAAAAAATTTGACTTCCTCAAAATTAAAAACTTTTGTGCTTCAAAGGACACTATTCAAGAGAGTGAAAAGACAACACAGAATTGGAGAAAATATTTGCAAATCATATAGCTGATAAGAGATCAATACCTAGAATATATAAAGAGCTCCTAAGGCTCTTTAAATAAAAAAACAAAAAACCTAATTAAAAAATGGGCAAGGATTTGAACAGACAGTTCTCCAAAGAAGACGTACCAAAGACCCAATAAGCACATGAAAAGATGCCCCAAATCATTAGTCACTGGAAAAGTGCAATTGCAAACCACAGTGAGATGCCACTTCACATCCACTAGGATGACTTTTTTTTTTCTTTAAGAATAGGATGACTTTTAGTTTAAAAAAAAAAGACAATGAAAAAAAAAACCACCAAGTGGGACTTCCCTGGTGGCACAGTGGTCAAGAATCTGCCTGCCAATGCAGGGGACATGGGTTCAATCCCTGGTCCGGGAGGATCCCACATGCCGTGGAGCAACTTAGCCCATGCACCACAACTACTGAGCCTGTGCACCTAGAACCCAATAAGAAGCCCTCACAACGAAGAGTAGCCCCCACTCGCCGCAACTAGAGAAAGCCTGCGTGCAGCAGCAAAGACTCAATGCAGCCAAAAATAAATAAAATAAATTTATTAAAAAGAAAAAAACACAAAATCCCAAGTGTTGGTGAGGATGTAGAGAAATTGGAATCCTTGTGTATTGCTAGTGGGGATGTAAAATACTGCAGCCACCGTGGAAAATAGTTTGGTTGTTTCTCCAAAGACCCAAAAGAATTGAAAACAGGGACTCAAACAGATACGTGTACATGAATGTTCTCAACAGCATTATTCACAGTTGCCAAAAGGTGGAAACAAACCAAGCGTCCATCAACAGACGAACAGATAAACACAGTGTGGTGTGTACACACAATGGAGTATTAGCCACAAAGCAGAATGAAATTCTGACACAGGCTACAAGGATAAACCTTGAAAACATGCTCAGTGAAATAGGCCAGACACAAAAGGACACATCCTGTATGATTCCACTTAACATGAAATAAATAGTGTAGGCAGATTCACAGAGACAGAGAGTGGAGTAGCGAAGTTACCAGGGACTGGGTGGGGGAGGCAGTGGGCCCCTGCTGCTTCATGGATCAGGCTGTTCTGGGGGTGATGGAAGGGTTTTAGAAACAGTGGTGGCTGTTACACAGTATTGTGAATGTAATTAATGCCGCTGAATCTTACACTTAAAAATGGTTGAAAGGAAACATTTTACAGCATTTATACTTTACCACAATAAACACTTCACCACCTGCTGCTGCTGAGTGACAGGAACAAAATCTCCTGCCTGGAAGGAGCTGCACCCTTGTTGAGGAGACAGAAAATAAACAGGATTAATCAGTAAACTACACACGATTTAAATGGTGCCAAGGACAGAGCGGAATAGAGAGAGGAGACGGGAGGTGAGTGCACAGGTGGGAAGTCAGACGGAGAAGGCAGCTTGTTCGTGAGGAGCACGTGGCTCCCGGGGCGTCCTGGACCACGGGCAGCTGTGCTGAGGTCTGCCAGGAGCCGGCCTGTACAGGACACAGGAGGCCGAGGTGGCTCTGAGGGTGTGAGGGGAGGTCTGAGCCCTGCTGCCAAAGGAAGGGGCTGAGACCAAGGGGAGGGGGGTTGCTGGCTAGACTGGGTGGGCCGGGAGGGAGGGCAGTCACATTCTGTATATGTGTGGAAGATGCTTTCGATAGAGCTGATACATTGGCAGGGAAAAGGGTTGAGGCAAGGGGAGGATGAAGGAGGGGAGGCCCGCACAGCCCCCAAGCACCCCCCCTCCCCACCTTACTCTCTGCCCACCCCCTCCAATTCACTCCCCCGGACTCCGCCCACCAGGACCATCAAGCCATGAATTCTACCACCTTCCAAAGTCCCTTGCCCCTTGTGTCCACCAGCTCACATGCCACAGCAACCACTGTGGTCACTATGAACTCCCTGGACCTCCTCTCTCCATGGTTCTCACTTGGATAAAATCTAACTGACCGCATCTGACCTGTGCCACTGAGCACGGCTGGAGACAGACCCTGGACAGACTCACTGCACACCTGCCAGCCCCGAGGGTCGGGCTCTCACTGTCTCTCAGCTCCTGAGGCCACATCCCACTCTGCACCTGCTGTCCTCAGCCCCCCATGCCCACCCTGGGGTCCTGTGGTGCTGTTGGGCCCCACTGTCTCCCTGCTTCCTTTTCGTGTACCTGTTGGCCATCTGTATGTCTTATTTGGGAAAATGTTTATTCAGATCCTCTGCCCATTTTTAATTGGATTCTTTGTTTTTTCACTTTTGAGTTGTATGAATTCTTTATATATTTTGGATATTAACCCCTTATCAGATATATGATTTGCAAATATTGTCTTTCATTCAGTAGCTTGTCCTTTCATTTTGTTGCTGTGCAAAAAAAAAGCTTTTTAAGTTTGATGTTGTCCCACTTATTTATTTTTGCTTTTGTTGCCTTTGCTTTTTGGTGTCAAATCCAAAAAATCATCACCAGGCTGACGTCGAGGAGCTCACTGTAGCCTGTGTTTTCTTTTAGGAGTTTTATGGCTTCAGGTCTTAGGTTCATGTCTTCAATTCATTCTGAGTTGGTTTTTGTGACTGCTGTAAGACAGGGATCCAGTGTCATTCATTTGCATGTATCTGTCCAGTTTTCCCAGCACTTTCATTGAAGAGACTGTCTCCATTGTATATTCTTGGCTCTTTTATCACAAACTAATTGACCGTTTATGTGTTGGTTTATTTCTGGGCTTTCTATTCTGTCTCATTGAAAATAGGGTAATCAAAAGTTTTAATCACTGTAGCTTTGTGATGTATTTTCAAATCTGAAGGATGTGATGTCTTCAGCTTTGTGCTTCTTCTTCAAGATACTTTGGCTATTCAAGGTCTTTGGCAGTTTCACACTAGTTTTAGGATTGCTTGTTCTATTTCTGTGAAAAATGTCATTGGAAACTTGACGGGGTTGCAGTGACTCCATAATTGCTTTGGGTAATATGTTTAACAAAACTATTCCACCTCATCCATGAGCACGTGTGTCCTCTTCAGTTTCTTTCACCAGCGTCCCTCAGTCTGCAGCTATTTCCCATCCTTGGTTAAATGTATTCCTAGGTATTTTATTCTTTTTAAAATTGGTTTGCTAATATTTGTGAGGATTTTTGTGTCTATGTTCATTCTTTTTCATTCTCGAAATTGGTTATTTGCCGCTGGTTATCCTCTCTTTTTTTTTTGAACAGTTATATCTGGAGTGCCTCAATTAATTTTTTTAAAGAAAAGAACAGTTTTTTTTTCAATTTTTGGCTTTGTTAAGCCTCTCTATTTTATATTTATTTTCTATTTTTATTAATTTTTGCTTCCACATTGATTATTTTATTACTTCTACTTTTCTGGTGTTTAATTTGCTGCTTTTTCACCTAAATTCTTGAGAAGAATGCCCAGATCATTGGTTTTCAGTTTTTTTTTTTCTTTTGTGATATGTATATTTAAAACCATAAATTTCCCTCAAGGCATGAGTTTAACTGTATACTACAAGTTTTTATGTGCTGTATTTTTGCTATTTTTCATCTTAAAAGGTGTTTTTTCACATATTCTTATCCTTTTTTTTTCTTACACAACCCTTTAACATGTAGAAAAACCATTCCTTACTCACTGCCATATGAAAACAAGACATGAGTTGGATTTGACTCACAGGCCAGTTTGCCAGCCCCCGAGACAGCACGTGGCTCTTTGAGCCTGGTCCCTTTCACTCAGTGTGGGGCATGTGAGACGCATCCCCATGGCTGTCTCTTCGGAGTTTGTTCCTTTTCATTGCTGAGTAGGATCTCATTGTGTGGATATTTATATGATGATTTTTAACTTGGTTTGTTCGTTGAGTAACCATTATGTTTTGGACATCTTTTCATGTTGGTGTATATAAAGAGATCTCATTCTGTTTGCCTTCATCATAGTTGACCGTGGTGGAGATGTGCAAGTGATTTACCCAGGGCCCTATTAATAAACATCGGATGAGTCCCGTTTCCACTACTGTAGGAGTGCTGTAGAAAAGAGCCTGAGGCATGAAAGTCTTTATGTGCAGATCAGGGAGTCACTCACGTCCCTTCCACTCAGAATCGTGTCGCCAATCCTAACAGCAGGAGAGGGTGGGAGATGGCGTCTCGCCGTGAGCCGGGCAGACAGAGCAGGGAACCTGGAGCACGGCTAGCAGTCTCGGCTGCAATACTCGTCATGTGTTCTGCTGAGCTGTCTTTCTGTTATCACATGCATGGGTCATACATATATATACTCGTATGTATATGCTACATGTATAAATTATACATCTACTTTATATAAAATTATATATAAACATATGCATACAGACACATAACCCCCCCCCCCCCCATGGGAAAGTACTCTATAACCTAGAGTACAAGACTTACTTACAGTTTCTTTTGCCTTTATTCTCAGACTCCACTCATTTCTGGAGTCTCTTGGTCACCAAGTTTCCCTCACTCCCTTCCCTGAGGTTCTCTCGTGTACCTGTAACATGGTGAGAGTCCTTCATGGCAGACACTGCATTAGTCCCCGGGTCCCCTGACACCCCGTGATGTTTTGAGTTTGTGGACGTTAGTGCTCCTCCTTGTGCCGTGAAGTCCTGTGAACTGTGACAGGTGCACAGCGTTGTGTGCCCCGCTGGTGCTCAGACCCCGGCGTCCGCTGATCCATCCCCCAGTGAAAGTGACCAGGGCCCTTGGCTTGTTCTAGGACTGGGGCAGAAAATATACGAGGTGAGTCTGGAGCATTTTATAGTGCCAGTAGGTAAGAAAGTTTGAAAACAAGTGAAAAGACAAAACAAAACAAACAAACTTCACAGTGAAAAGAGTATGCGAGAAGGGCACAGAAGCCAAGAGAAAGAACTCCAGCACCAAACCTGAAAACATTTGAGCAACAAAGTGAAGTAGTATTGATTATAACCCATGAGTCCACACTGGTGTGGACCATGCCCTTGAAGGTCTGTGTCCTTGACATGATGTGACGAGAAGGTGTTTACCTCTGTGGTCGTCCTCCCAAACCCCATAAGCCCAGAGAATCCTGAGAAAAACAGGAGACAGATTCCAATAGAGGGGTACCCTATGACGTACCTGAACAGTTCTCTTCAAGACTGTCCAGGTCTTCAAAGACAAGGAGAGCCTTAGAAACTGTCACAGCCCAGAGGAGCCTAAGGAGATGTGAGGAGTGACTGTCATGTGGGGCCCTGGATGTGTTCCTGGAATAGGAAAAGGACACTGGAGGGAAACTGAGGAAATATGAATAAACCATGGACTTTACTTAATAATGATGCTTCGATGTTGGTTCATTGATTGTGACAAGGGTAGCATACAGTTGTATTAGTCAGGGTTCTCCAGAGAAACAGAACTAACAGGATATAGATATAGACACAGATATAGACATAGATATAGATATAGACATAGATACAGATTTATTGTGAGGAGTTGGCTCATGTGATCACAGAGGCTGAGAAGCCCTGAGACCTGCAGCTGCTGAGCTGGGATCAGGCATCTGTCAGCTGAGCTGGCAGCCTTGAAACCCTACTAGAGCAGGTGTTCCAGTTGCGTCCGTAGGCAGGAAAAGATCAATGTCCCAGACGAAGCAGTTGGGCAGGAGGAGTCTCCTCCAGGAACACGCTCACAGCTACACCCACAACAACGTTTGATCAAATGTTGGGCATCATGGCTCAGCCAAGCTGACACGTAAAATTAACCATCACTCCAAAGGAGCTGTGAAAATGCCCTACCGACTGGCACAGCGTTTGTCTGCGAGCACGTCCCGTATGAAGAGGAAGAAGCTGCGTTTCAGAGGAGGGGCGTGCCAAGCAGGGCGGAGGCGAGGAAGGGGGCAGCAGGCCTCTCACAGAATCTCTACCCTTGAGCCTCAGTTTCAGTAAATGCTGCTAAACCTAAGAAATACTTAGTGGAAGTATATTTTTGTAGATTAAAGGAGGGGGCTGGGTTTTGCAACCTGGGTGAGATTTTAATTTTTCTGGAAGTGCTCATTTAGTTTTGAATGAAGTTATGAAGCATAAAGTTTTCATATGATATGAAAATGGTTCTCAAACTTGATTGTGCATCAGAATTCCCTGGGTGGGCGAACTTCTCATAACAGATGAGTGGTTCCACCCTGGGGTTTCCGACTGAGTTCTAACGAGTTTCCAGGTGCTGCTGCTGCTGGCCTAGGGACCACACGTAGCACCTGTGTTTTATGTGATGAAAACAGATTTCCAGGGCAACAAAAAAAAGATGTGAATGTCTGCATTCGTGTGCATTTTTTCTGGGTCCTTGATGCTAAGATTGTCTGCTGCAGAGGGTGGTGCCCCATGGTCAGTGCCTGTCTTCCTTCAAGAGCTTCTGTTGTTCCGCGTGTGGACACAGGGTGGTGCCGCGTGTCCACAGTGTCCACCCCAGACCTGCCAGGTGACCTTGCAGCTTTGCAAGGGAGGGTGTGCGTGGTGGCTGGTCTGCACCCCAACCCTGCCTCTCCGCACCCAGGGGCAGCAGGGACAGGCCCAGGGCCTGGATCTGGATCAGGTCTGGGTCATGGATGCGTGCTGAGGGTGAAGCAGGGACACTGTTTCCACCAGCGCCCTGGAGAGCTTTTCCTGTCCAGGACAGGTCAGAATAGGCCTGGGTGGCCCAAGCCCAGGCCCTGCTCCCTCTCCATGGCTCAGTTTGCTCAGCTGTTACAGGGGCCCTCGACCCCAGCCTGCACCCCTCAGGGCCTCGCATGTCCTTGTTCAGTGTGGCCCCCACTGCTCTTCCCATGGGGCACATTGTTGTCTTTCCAGGAAAAGGCAGAGCCCAGTGGAGAAGGCGAGTCCAGGACACAGGGCTGCACTTCGTGGGGGTTCAGCATGGCCTCGAGCGGCGAGGGAGAGGCTGTTTGAGGCTCCCCACCTCTGGCAGCCTCGGGTGGGTGGGGGCAGCAGAGATCTGCAGAGAGTTTGGTTTGAACGACTGGTTCTGGGGACTAAAACCCAATTGGCGGGTGGCCTGAAGCTGATCGCCACAGGCCGTAGGAGCACCAGGAGCTGCGTGAACAGGCAGTGAGGAGGACAGGTTTGTGCTTGGAAAGGTTGGAAAGGTTGGAAAGGTCAGAAGGCCTGTGGGAGGTGGATGGCAAGGGGCTGGAGCCGGAGTGGCCATCCAGGTCGAGCACAGGCCTGCGAAGTCTCTCTCCCCTGGAGGGCGGCCCCCAGCTCCCCTGTCCTGGTCCTCACTCGGGCCTCATGCATCAGCGTTGGGCTGGCCAGGGACCTGCTTGTGAGCCTGGGCTGACCCCCTGGAGCACAGCGGGCACTCTACTGCCTGCCACCCCACCCCCACCTGCACTCCCACCCCACTCAAGCCAGGATGGGTGGAGAAGGAGGCCTCCCTCAGAACCAGGCCTGCATGATGGGGGCAGGAGGTCTTATCTGCGAAAGAAGAAACACCGTAGCCGGGTGACTGAGCCTCTGATCCACAGCCTTGTCCCCAGCTGGACCCCAAAGCTATAATTAAAGGTTCAGGCGGAAGGGATTATTTGGGAGGAGGGGCAGAGCCCCCCACAGCCTGAGGCTGGTATCAGGGCCCAGCGAGGCTGGAGATAACATTCAGGACTTACTCCCTCCTCCAGCCTCCCCGGACTTGGCTCCTTCCTGGAAACCAAGTCACAGCAAGACAGCCAGGCTGGAGGCAGAGCTGGGAGCCCAGAAGCACGTTCCACATGTAGAACAGGCATGGTTTCCAGGGAAGAGCAAGGTAGAATGATGTGCCTCGTGGAATGCAGTCACATCACCAATTTGCCAGCAGACTGAACAGGGTGTCACTGTCCTTTGTGAGGATGGACACTGTGGCTGAGTCTGGGGGCTTAGGACTGCTGTGGTCAGATGCCCTGCTGCTGCTCAGCTCCTGGGCTCGCACCCATGCTGACCTGGTCTGGAGACAGCTGAGGCACACACTCTGGGCTGTGGCCTTTGTCACTGTCACCGATAACCTTAGTCATCCTGACGGTGGCGTGCGATCCTGCAGGTTCCGGTCATGTCGGACTCGATGCTGTGTTCCTGCAATCTAACCCAGTGCCTGGCGTAGAAATGAGCTCCACCTAGCCTCCTAGCTGCCCGCCTGTCCATCTGTCGAGCCATCCCTCCTTCCCTCGCCCCTCCATCTACCCATCCAGCATTGACTGAAAACCTGCTCTAGGCCCCAAAGACTCCGTGGTGAACACACCAGTCCCTGCCCTTGTGGGACTGACATGCCAGCTACTACAAGACACATCTGAGGAGATGTCATTTGATCGGGGCCTGCGTGACCTGAAAACACATGAAAACATGAAGGGAAGGCTTCCAGGCTAAGGCACCAGCATGGGGTGGATGGTGGCATGTCTGGGACAAGGCAGGAGGCCAGCACGGTGCACAGGGGCAGCAGGTGAGGGCAAGGCGGCGGTGGTCAGACCTCTCAGGCCTTGCAGGCCTGCTGGAGGGTGTTGGGCAGAGGCAGCACTGAGACCTAGTGTCCTGGAATGTCCGTGTTGGCTGCTGCGCAGAGCAGTTGTGGAGGTTGGGCTGGGGGAGGGTGGCTGTGGGTTCAGTGTGTTCAGCATCCAGCGCTGAGGGGAGAGCAGAAGGGGCCGGGGACTTGCCCGTGGCATCAGGCAGGAAGGGTCTGAGGACACAGGGCACAGGCTGTCTGGGGCAGCACACACGGGCCCTCTGCTCTCCAGGAGGACACGGGCGGGGTCAGGCAGTGGAAGTCTCTTGTCCCTTCCATTCTCTCAGGGGAAACAGCAGCAGGGCCTTCACTGCGGGGGTCGAGGGGGGGACTTGCACAGAGGGAGGGTGGAAGTCCCTCAGGGAGCAGGAGAACAAAGTTACTAACCAACGCTGGCCTGGTCGTGGGAAGGAGTGAACAGCTCATCATCTGTGGAAGTAAGAGAAGAGAGGCTCCACCCTCACACGTGCTGCGCAGGCCGGACTACAACGCCTCCTGGGGTCCAGCAGGCGGTGCTGACCCAGTGCATCAGGCCTGGGTGCCTGTCCTAACAGGTGGGACTGGAGGCAGATGCTTGTAAAGTGTCTGCGGAACTTCCCCTCTGCTCCTCCACTGCCCACCCCCTGAGGGACAGAGGCCACTCAGCTGCCCTGGGCTGTGCCCAGGGTGGAGCAGGGCTGCCCAGTACGGTAAGCTGGGCCGCTCAGCCCGGAATTCCTGTGCAAGAGAACGTCACAGTTGCCCTGCATGGTACTGCCTGCTGGCACCTCAGGTATTTAGGGCCAACTCTAAATCAGCCTTTATGGAGCTCCTTTTTCACAAAGAAGTGAAAGCCTTTCCAGAGAGGGCCAATGTGCCCTGCACTGCGAGGGGCTTGAAGCCCCATGGGGGCCACAGCAGGGGTTGGGCCTGGAGACTGCTGGTCTGAGGCCCCTGCTCTCCCAGGTCCAAGCAGCTTTCCTTCTGCCAAGCCCTGTGACAGGAGGGGACAGCTGTGGCTGCCTCCTGAGCTATAAAAAGCCCAACAACCAAGCAGCGGAGGCCACGCTGAGCACACACCCGGACCCTCAGTGGGCCAGGGAGGCACTTGGCCCCATGACCATGCTGAGGCTGGCCCACGCAGTCAGGCTGCTGAAAGCCCCCTTGGGGGGCTGGGGGATCCCCCAGGCACACATCCATGCCAAGCCGGCCAGGACACCCACTTCTCCAAAGGTAGGTCCCACCGAGACAGGGGGCATGGGGGGTGGGGGCTGCCCTGACCCAGGCGGGGGGAGTGGGCAGTCCTGAGGTGTTCTCAGGATGAGGTGGGTTTGGGGCAGGACACAGAGGGGGAGGAGCGTCCTCTCCAGCCGCCACTCGTAGAAGGGACCCTGGTGCTGGGTCTCGGTGCCTTGGCTGCAACAGTTTCCCAAGTCCAGGAAAGGGGTCCCTGCAGCTATCGCCTGTAGGCCAGACTCCCAAAGCAGGCTGCAGAGTCAGTCTGGGGGTGGGGGGTTCTCTGTTCCCAGGCCCCCACTTGCCGTCTGGCAAACACTGGTGCTGACGGCTGAGCTCGGGGTAGGGGGGGCGCTCTCTGTGCATCTCGCTTCGGCACCTGTTAAAGGGGAAGGGTCCTGGAGAGCACAGATGCAAACGCAAACCTGTGACCCTGGAGCTCCAGGAGAGCCAGCAGCTGTCTCTATTTCAAGCATAAATAAACCAAGGTCTAGAAGGTCATCCGCCCAAGGTCACAGGACTAGATCTGCACACAGCCTACAGTCCCTATTCTGGGCCAACGCCAAACCTCTGGGACTGAAAGTCAAAAGGAAGGATTGGTCTCCAACCTGGCGGCTGATTCACTTGGGGGAGGGGTGGGGTGACTGGTCCAGGCTGTTCCAGGAGGAAACAATGAAGGTGAAATAAAGCTGGTGCTCCAGAGCCTGGCTCTGAGGGTGCAGCCACTGAGAACACAGGGTGCCAGGTGGGGTGGCGTCTGCATACACTCGTGTGCACACACAGGCGCGCGCACACACACACACACACACACACTCACGACAGGGAATCCCACCCAGGCTTTCAAACAGGACTGCCCCTCAGAGAAAGGGCCCTGGACTTGTTCCAAGCAACGTAACACCACGCCTGACACGCAGTCTTTAGGAAACCAGAGGAGGGGTGCACATAACGCCTGGTGGGAAGGCATTCAAGGTCCAGGCACAGGCCCGGCTCTTGGGCAGAGGGTGGGGCTGTGATAAGAGGCCCCACCCAGAGACGGGAGCCCAACAGGCTGTACTCCCTCATGACAGCAGGGGTCGCTGCTCACACCTCGCAGGCCTCTCCCCCTGACAGAAGATGTCTGTCTGGGGCAGACGGCGTGAACAGGCTGGGCCGACGGAGCAGGGCAGCCTGTCTAGCTCTCTCCCTGCTCTGGTTAGGCCCCGGGGACCGAGACAGTCCGCCTGGGCCTAGTGGACTCATGCATTTTCTCAACCCAGGAGCAGGCCATCGGGCTCTCTGTGACGTTCCTCAGCTTCCTGGTTCCTGCGGGCTGGGTCCTGTACCACCTGGAAAACTACAAGAGGGGCTCCGCGGCATGAAGGCTCTGCAGTCACCGCTCCAGGCACAGAGTGGAAGATCGGATTAAACCCCTCCTTCCTCCTAACGTTTCCTTGGTGACTCTTTGCGTACGTGCCCCGCCCCCCCCCACCCCCCCCAACCCCATGCCCAGCACTGGGCTGTCTGAGGGCTGGTTCCCGTCAGCACCGGGGCACTCAGGCCACAGAAGCTGCTGGCCGGGTGGCCGTGGGGTGGACACCATGTCTCTCTGAGCAACAAGAGAGACAGGACGCGCTTCCCTGGCCTCCATGCCCATCGCCCTCTGCTCTGGCTCTGATCCATGCCCTGTGCAGGCAGGGATGCCCTTTCCTCAGAGCAGAGGGCGAGGAGAGCCACGGCCAAATCCCCACCAAGCCCTCCCTAGGTTCCATCTCCTGCTTTTTAATCACTTCAGGCATAGGCCTGATGTGGAAGTGAAGCCTAAGAAAACAGAACCACAAAAAGGACAGAGCAGGGCATTTATTATAGAAACATTCTGAAACCACACTGGAAAAGATGTTCACACAGCTGGATGCAACAGAGGCCAACCCTGGAGTGGGAACCCTCCGCACACTAGGGCTACTCCTTTCGACTCCTGGGGGCACCCACACACTCCTGCTGCCTCATCACCTGAGCCCCAGTGACCCTCCCCACTGCAGGCCACAGCGACACCCACAAAGGAGGCTTCTGCCTGTGGCTGGGTGTCCCCATCGATGACGGTCCTTTGTGAGCTTTCACAGCAAGAGCAACAGTCCCTACTCCAAACTGAATCCCACCCCCATCCCCAACTAAACGCCGGTCTTCTCAGCTGCCAGGTTCATCATCCACACACCACCACCCGCAGGCAGGTCTAGGCAGGGGAGCCTAGGTGAGGATGTCGTGGGCCTGGTGCTCCACCAGCATCTCCATGCTCTTCACGTCGGTGCACCAGAACTCCAGGCGGTCCTTCATCCCCTTGATCTGAGTGCAAACCAGGACACGTGTGTGTTAAGGCACTTGGGAATCACGGCACCTGATGAGGCAGTCCTAAATTCTCAGCTGATTCTTTAGGGCAGCAGTAATAAAAGAACATCAGAGCTGGGGGAGCGGGTGTGTGAGATGGCATTATCCCAGTCAATTCTTATCAGAAGGACATTAAGAAAAACTTGCATGAAAGAAAACAAGCAAGAATGGAGGAAATCCACAGGATTAAATTTCCAGGAAATATAAATAAATAAGATGGATTTGAGCTCAAATCACAGAACCAGGAAAGTATTTGATCAGAGTACCAATTTTAAGATTAAAAGGCACATCAGCACAACCAGCACTGTTGTCACAATAAGCTTTAAATGCACGGTTCAAATCTCAAACTTGCATGAAACTGGGTTCTTTGAAAGGCCCTTAGTCCCTACAGCAGTAATTCATTCTCTGAAATCTCGTCTAATAATGTTTTCTTCCTAAATGGCTTCCATCCAAATGAAACTAAGACAGCACGGATACAACCTAAAACACCCACAGAGGTCAACTATGTATTTCAAGCGTATCACCTGTTGCAAATCCAACACGCGGGGCTGCACCCACGTCATGTGAACCCGCTTATCCACCTCGTCAATACTGCCTTTCACCAGCCCCACCGAGAGGGCCTTCATCACCAGCAACTCCACCTGTGCAGAGAGGGCTCGTGTAAGACACCTGGATGCCAACATGCACACACCTGTGGACCCCGCTGGCTGTGAAACATGAGGGGAACCAGGCAAGTTTCTTTCTGTGATCTGAGTCGGGGGGCAGTGTGCTCACACAGGAGTCCTGACACCCCGAGGAGCAGCTCTGCTGCTACAACGTCCCGAGTCTAAGAACCTCATACCTCGTTCACGGTGATTTTAGCACTTTTGGCAATTTCTTCAAAAGTGAGTTGTCTATGATTGGCAGGTCGTGTGAAAGTCATCTGAAAAAAATTTTTATCAACTATTTTTCCAAAAAAACATTGTCAGGCAACTGATTGATAAGGATATTTCTGTCAATACTTGCTCTGAAAATAGAGATCTTATCCATACCCCACATACTGAAGTTTACTTAATATTAGTCATATAGCTTACCTTACCAAGCTTTCAATTCCTAAAGAAGGTGAAATACGCTTTATGGTAGTTTTTTCTACAATAGTCATTATTCGCTTCCTGAACGAGTACTTGAGGCTGCCACGTGCCAGGGCTGTACTTGCCGCTGGGGACACTGTGGTGCACCGGAGACACAAGGTCCCCTTTCTCGAGACGCTCATGCAGACAGAGCATAAGCCCCATGACCTGGCAGTGCCCTCAGAGCAGACGGGTGGGGAACACCTCTCTGAGGAGGGGTCATCCAAGCTGAGACCCAGATACAAGTTAGAAAAAGCCAGTGGTGGCAGAGGAAGAGGAACGGTGGTGGAGGGAGGGGGGCCCAAGAACTCCCACCACAGCTAAAGCTGTGCCCTGAAAGCCTTGGAAGTTTGCAGCACCCCACGCTCCGGGCAGGGTCTCAGGTCATAAAGTAGTTCCTGGGTCTCGCTTACCTCCATGAGGCACAACAACTGAATTTTCCTCAGAAGTTGGGCTTCATTGGCTGCTAAATCAGGCTGTAAAGCAAAACAACATCAGTTACCTAACCTGGGCTTTGAAATTCTTTCTGCAACAGTCACCTGAACAAGAGAAACTGGGCAGGTCCACGCATTTTACACTTTAGGTCACTGAGACTCAGTATTAGTGTCAAGTGATCTGAACTTCACTTTCCTCAGGAAATTGTTAGAAGAGTGCCTTGTGGAAGGCCTAGGAGTTTACAGAGTAAGACGTGTGCTACCGTCACAAACACCAGGGGGCAGGGCCTCAGGGTCAGGGGTTTCAAGAGGACGCCTGGCACAAGGACGGGCGGGAGGGCACAGCCGGCGCCTGAGCGGGTCCGGGCACACTGCCTGCTCCCTCAGCTCGGAGTCGGAGGGGCCTCTGAGGAACACACTCCCGGAGTTCCAGAGACTGTTCCGAACTGAAAGAGCACGTTATTCATCTGTCACGAAGAGTAGCACTGTCACGAGAACGCAGCTCGGCACAATGTGTACAATCTCCTTGCAGTTGGGTCTAAAGGGTGTCTACTGAGCACAGAGCCAAACCGTGGAGAGCAGCTTCCTTGATTCAGATGTTTTGTAGCTCAGAACCCAACACAGGCAGCCCTGACAGCGACACTTCTGCCACAGCCGTGGACAAGTCAAGCTCTTCACAAAGGCCCCCCCAACCGTTAAATGCACTCTTGCTGCCTGGACAGACACTGCCGGCAAGCACCTCTCACGTTCTGCCTTCCTGGCGTCCCCGTGCCAGCCATTTTTCTTTCTGAGCGGCACGTCTTCCTGAGACGCCAGCACACAGGCCTTGGTAGGCTTGGCTGGATCTGCTTTCTGCCTCTTCACAGCCCACTGTTATCTATTTTGTGCCGTTATGTGTGAGTCCTACAAGTTTACCTTGACCTTCTAGAAGACGGAAAGTTCCAGAAAAGTACAAAGACTATAACATGACCATAATTCCTATCACCACTAACATTTTAGTAATGTTTGCTTCTAATAATTTCATTCGAAAAAAATAAACTTACTGTTAAAGTTCAAGCCCGTTAAGCACTCTCCACCCTACTTCCCACTCAACACAGGCTCCTTCCCTCTCTCAGGGCCCTCTCCCTGCTGACCCTTCCCCCATTCAGACCCCTCCTCCCCCCCACTGACTCCTCCCCACGCCCTCCACCACTGCACCTGTCCCCTCCATCCCACCATCTCCCCACTCTCATCACTCACTCTAGCCCCACACGCCCTGTTTCACTTTGCCAACATGCTGAAAGCTTCCTCTTCCTCTGCTAAACATGCTCTTCCATATGCGTCACTAGCTAATTTCTACTCATTCCTAAGGTGACACACAGAGCAGGCCTTCTTTGGGAAAGCCTTCAGTGACACCCCCTCCACCCAACACAGGTGAAGCTCTCTCTGTTTGTGGCCCTGAGCACCACTACAGTAACTGAGTTAGTACAGTAACTAATCAGCTGCTTAACCACCTGCTCGATGGGAGCAAAGTGACCCCACGCCTGGTGTGCAGAGGGAAGGTGCTCAATAAATGAATAGACACGCGGACGGACGAGCTCCACGGCTCCACCACCCGCCTGTGACTGACCTGCTGGCCCCAGGCGGGCTTCAGAGTCTGGAATCGCTCTACGTTGCCGCTGTTAAAGGCATAGAGGGTGTCAATCAGCCACTGCCGGTCAGTGCTCCTCAGGGACTCCAGCACGGGGTGCATGAGCTGTGAGCATGGAGATGGTCAGCTGACAGTACGTCACAAGCTCCCCTGTGTTAAGGAATCTGTGCCCCTGGGGCCACTTACCAGCTCTCCAAAGTTGAAAACTCCCTCACCAAGAAGTCCTGCCAGTCCCAGTGTGAAAGCTCTCTCCTGCTGCTCAGACACTACGGCAACAACACACCTCCAGTTACATGCTGGGCATGAGAATCAGTCCTGTTTGGCTTTAGAAATCTCACACAAAAGGTAAAGAAACTGTTCTGTATAATTATACTATAAAGCCCTAAGATTAGTCATCTCTTTTAAAGTATTGGATTGATTTAGATTATACCAGGAACCACATACATGGCTTCTGTGGGAAAGGCATTCACTGCTTATTTTTACCTAATTATACCTGACTCTACTTCTATTTTCAGCCTATCTACTGCCTGGTGGGTGTGCCCCTCATTCTTCTCGGCTGCGGTGGGAAGCACACTTCTTATTCATCTTGGAGCCACCACATTTAGCCTCTTTTGACTAGAATTAACCTACATTCTGTTCCCTTATTCTCTTGACCACATTAGTTGCTTTTTCCAATATATTCTTCTTGAGATACAGCAATTAAAACTGCACTAACAATTTTAGGAGTTGCTGGTCTCCTTAGCTTCAACAGTATACTGTGAAAAACATCTAAAATATGCTGAAATAGGCTAAAATTTCTAAACACATATTCCTTGCACTTTCCCCAAAAGTCACTGGTCACTTTTCTTTCCACCCTCAAACCCTTGAAGGACTTTTGAAATTTATTCCCCTGGATCTAGCATTTCAATTTTCATGACAAAAGTCCCAGGTTCTGGGACTTCCCTGGTGGTGCAGTGGTTAAGAATCTGCCTGCCAATGCAGGTTTGATGCCTGGGCCGGGAAGATCCCACATGCAGTGGAATAATGAAGACCATGCAGACCACAACTACTGAGCCTGTGTGCCACAACTACTGAGTCCGAGAGCCTAGAGCCCGTGCTCTGCAACAAGAGAAGCCACTGCAATGAGAAGCCCGTGCACCATAACAAAGAGTAGCCCCTGCTTGCCGAAATTAGAAAAAGCCTGTGTGCAGCAACAAAGACCCAATGCGGGGCCAAATAAATACATAAATAAATTTATGTTTAAAGAAAAAAAAAGGGAGAGTCCCAGGTTCAGGGATTTCACTGTGCCCTTTGTCCTACAAGGGGTTAGGGCATTCACATCACTGTACGAGGATGAGTCAAAAATTATCCACACTCTGGCTGTTGAATTTACAGAAGTTTTAATATAACTGGAGTGCAGATAATTTTTGACTCACCTTTGTACTTCTCACAGAGACCTCTGACTCAGATAACAGAAAGACCTGGAGAAGGAACAGTAAAGGGGCTATGAGGCTCGAGCCTCATTTTCATTTGAGTTAAATGCTGAAGACAAATGGCAACGCAGAAGCTAAAGCTTAAACAATTTAAACTAAAGGCATAAACACACACAGGAATCTTCAACAATGATAATTAAGAAACTTTCTTCTAAAAGGAATGAACACACCTGAGAAATTTCAGAGACCTGCTGCCTCAAGTATGTCACAGCTACTGTGCTGTATGAGTGAGCTCCTCACATGACATGGACTTTTTGGCCACGTTACCTGGCAGATCCTTGATGTCAACGCAGCCCAGAAACCGCAGAGCATCTTTGTAGTAGGACGCGTGGTTTCCGATTGTTTGATAGTATTTACTGGAGAGATCGTAGAAACGACTGTGAACGGATGTCACCCCGGGGAGGTTATTGAGCATTTCTTCAACATCTTCGATTGTTTCCTACACACAGGAAGCGAGATTGCCTTTCTTTTTAACTTAAAACATTTTCCAAGTAATATATGACAAGATGAAAAGCACAAGCCACAATGACTGACAAATCTGACTACATTAAAATGGAGAATTTCAGTTCATCCAAAACACAGAAGAAAGAATGAAGACAAGCTATAGACTATGAGAGATATTTAAAGCACACGCAACCCACAGGGGAACGCGAGCAATGCTGAAGAAAGAACTTTTACAAATCAAGAGAAGACCAGCAACGCAGGAAATGGGTGACAGAAAAGATACTAACGGGCAACTTATAGACGTGGAGACGTGAGCAGAGTGGCCATCAGGCCACCAGTGACCAAGAAATGCACATCAGACCTTCAGTGAGACACCATCTCATCTCAACACATTAGCAAGGACTGAGCAGCCTGAAAATACCAAGTGTGGAAGACATGGAGCTTCGAGAGTGCCTGTGTGATGCTCTGACCACATAAGGTGGTCTGCTATCCATCCACACCTATCCCCCAATTTATACTAAAAGGAAACTAAGAAAGGCATAAAGACAGACAGGAATCTTCAACAATGACAATTAGGATGCAGAGAGGGCTGGGTCAATGGTGAGCAGTGAGAACCCATGTGCTGTGGACCAGCGGAGGCTGTGTGGGCTCCCGCTGGGTGGACGTGCTGTGGTCACACGGAAGAGAACTCTGTTTAGGGGTAACAGGCATTGTATCAGCAACTTATTCTTAAGTAGTTTAGAAAAGAGAAAAAAAACTACACATACACACACACCGACTGACAAGGCAAAGTGGTGAAATGTTAACTATAGGAATCCAAGGTAAGGGTAGAGGAGAATTCTTTGTGCCATTTTTGCAACTTTCCTGTAATTTAAAATTATTTAAAAATAAATAAAGAGGGAAAACAGGATCTTTTCCCCCTGTGGCTTTAAACACTGACGAACCTGTGCGGTGGCATGCTCACCTTTGTGACCTGCAAGTCCCCAACGTTTAACTTTAGGGCTCCGATTGCAGTTTTGCACAGGATCACCGCCTCGTCACTGCTTTTCACCTGCAGACGTCGGAAACAAGGACGCCTCAGAAGTGCGGGCAGCAGACTAACATCTGTACACCGACTTAACCTGCACGGCCGACTAGAGACACACTGGTCTCTAGAGTTGTGAACAGTGAGCACAGACACAAACTGTAAGTCACACGTATTTTAAAAGATCTGGCTCAAACTTCACATTTACCTTTTCACGAGTCTTTTCCAGAAAAGTAAGAGCCACGTTAGGATCTAGAAAAGAGAACAAAGTCAGAAGAGCCACCAACAGAGTATCTTTACAGATTAGTTTCTACCAACCAGGACATTTTTAGGTGGGATAATCTTTAGGTTTAGGCCACAAAATACAAAAAACTTAGAATTTTATATCTTCTATTGAACTGCAAAAGTTCAATTAACTTATACTTCAAGATCATTTTAACTACCAGTAAGATCTACTCCTTTATGAAACAAAGTGAGACTCACCAGTCATCTGTCTAACTACATGAAGAATGATTTCTACCAGGGACAAAGGATTCACCCTGAAATAAAAACCACATCTTTGAGTGTCAACAAATATCAATGCATCCATTTTCAAAAATCAAAAACTGACAAAAGAGTTTTACCTGTGTTCAAATTCACTGATGAAGTTTTCATAAAGCTGTGGAACCAAAACATGGAGAGTAATCACAGGTCGGCTTTCATTTGGCAAAGTCAAGACTTCAAATACTACCATCGTGCCCATCACGCAGCAGGCACTGCAGAGATGTTTGCTGAGTGACAGAAGACCTCTATTGGGGCTTATTAAGCTCACTTAAATGATCACCCATCAATTATTGAAGAAAGCTGGGTTTTTTTTTTTCTGGTTTTGGGAATTAGAACCCTGCCCTATGGGAGTGTCCCTAAGACCAACTCCTCTATTCGTCCTCCAAAGTACTCTGAGTAAAACAGACTATCAGTATGAAAGGTTCATTAACCTGACAGAAGTTAGAAGGTTGCAGGCTAATTATGTCCCATTATCTAATAGCCATTCAGCAAACACTTGAGCACTTACTCAGACTCTTTGCTAGGTACTACAGACACAGAACATGAAAGACAAAAGCTGAGCTTCTGAGGAGCTTCTGGCTAGTAGAGAAGAGAGACTTGCAAACAAATAAATGACAACGCCGTGAGTTAAAAAGCAAGGGAAAAAAGCACAAAGCTGGGTCAGCCAATGAGCGAGGCTGCAAATATTCTGCTATGAATAGAATGTGATTTAAAGACAAGAAACCAAAGAACAAAGATGAACAAATATGAATTACCCATTACTATGATATAGAACCTTAGGGAACAAATATTAAGATAGCTCTAACTTATCATTTTCCCACATAATCCAGAAGACAGCATGACCAGCAAAATCTCCAGACTTACAGATGATTACAAGTTCCTTTGAGTAGTAAAATGTCAAACTGATAGATATAAACCACAAGAAAATCTCAGAAGCCTAGATGGTGGAATAACAAGGTGGTAGGCTTCATGGTGAGCACATGTAAAGTAATGTATTCAGGGAAGATAACTCAAACTCCCGTTATGAACTAGCTTTCGGATCCAACGCATGAATCAGTTCCTCTGATTCATTTGGAATCCAAGAGAAAGGAATCAAGGAGAATGATGTCAGGAAAGACTTCAAAGAGTAGGCTACCAGTGAACAAATCTGGAGGGCATGGGGCTTGTCAGGGTATCCGGGAAAGGCTGGGGCAGAGAGTGTTTTTCTGTTGACAAAATTCTAGAAGTGCTTTATTACAGAGGCAGCATAAATGTGTAAAGCACTCAGAACGGTACCTGACATAAAGTGATTGCTGAATAGGCTTACTGTTATCTATATTATATCATTTACCTTAATGAGACCATCTCCTTGGGCAAAGCACGGGTCCTGCACAAAATCAAGCACCTGAAGTGTCAGCTGATGCCACAACCTGAAAAACACAAGGCTCTTAAGACCTATAACCTAGCATCAGTCACAGAGATCTTCACCCTTGGTGGTCCTATCAAATCACAAATACTAACCAGTCTCTACTGTGTAATACAATAATGCTAAAGCACATGCTTTTTAAAGCTGAGTTCTTCCCTGGCTCTGCTACTCGATGGTTATGTCACCTTGAGATCACTTAACCTCTCTAAGACTCAGTTTTCTCGGCTATAAATGGAGAACATCTTTCCAGACTACCTCAAAGGGTTATTGTGACGCTTGACTTGAAACAAAAACTTTGGAATCACACACATATAATTTGAAATCCTGACTCTTCTACCTATTAATTGAGTATCTCAGGGAAGGAGTTTAAACTGAGCTTCAGTTTCCTCATCTTCAAACAGGATGAAGCACTGGATGAGCTAATATGGAAAACCTCTAGGACAATGACATAGCACATTTGAAACCAAAAGCTTTTTTTAAGAGTGCAAATAACATGCTCTGAAAAATACAAAGTGCTATACCAGAAATTATTTGCTAAAAACTAAGAATTTTCTCTCAAAAACTGCTAATAGCAGAAGGCTGCTGAACACCATCAAAACACATACTGAATATCCACGTGAAAGGCACTATACTAGAGGCCAGGGCTGTTAACAGGGAGGTAGCACAGGAGCTGCATTTTCTGTGGAACACCACTAACCCAATGCTAGCAATTTATCCTATTCATTCAAAAAGACGGAGTTGCTTAGCAACTGATAATTGTTCTGAAATTCATTCTGTTTCTAAACACACCTAAACTCTGAGACCTCTCTAGAGGCACAAAGTCCAATATGAAATGCAATGAAAAGCAGGGGCCTTGGGAGAGAGGAGAAGTGGTTGTACCCCAGCCTGTAACCAGAGGCCGAATCAACAGGGGAACCCCCCCGGCCCCAAGCTGCACAGGCCTCTGGTTTACCTGCTCCAGACTGCTGAGCAAGATAACCGTAGGTACAGTCGCACTATGACAAGATTAAGTACAAGGCACTCGTATCTGTTATCCAAAATGTATGGCAGCCTGACCCCGAAGGGGTGTTCTGCTTGTTTGACTGGAATCAAGAGCTAAAACCATAGCCCTGAGCCGTGTTCGTATGACCAGAAGGAAAGGGAGTTCCGAAGCCTCAGCCACAGCCCGTCGGTCCGGAAGGCAGTGAATCCTAGATCCCAAACCTTAGCCTGTGGCTCTCCTCCTCTGTCCTCGTAGGATGTCACCCCTCTCCTTCCTCGACCCTGCTTTCCGGAGTCCTCAGCGCACCTCCTCGGTCTAGCCTGTTCCCCCTCTCTTCGCACGGGTTTGAGCGTCCTCCGTCCATCCAGGTCCCGGGCCTCCCCCGTCCCCACTCTGGATTGCTCTCTTATCCCAGGACGCCCGGTCCCCTCGGCTCGGCGCTCACTTCTTCGTGTAGAGCTCCTCCAGACGGTGCCACACGGCGGCCTGGCCCGGCCCGGAGCTCTGGCTCTGCTGCAAGAAGCCGGGTACATCCTTCATGACTGGAGGAAGACCGGCGAAGCGCGGCACTTGCGGGGACGACCAGGCCGGGGAGAGATGGCCGCCGGAAGTGCTCACTCACTTCCGGCGCCGTGACGCGCGGGGCAGGCCGGGAGCTCGGTACGCGGCCTGGGGCGCCCGCTGGGTGTCATGGTAACTGCGCGTCCTCGCTTGTGGAGCAAGTTCTCTCCGGGGTTTGTACGGATTTCCCTCGCAGCTGGCTGTGCTACTGAGGCGTGGAAGAGTGCGGGCGCCGGGGTCGAATCAGCCAGCGAATAGCTGTGTGGCCTTGGCCTTTGCGACCCAGTGTGCTCAAATCCAGTGGGATGATACCAATACCACCTCCCTAGTAGTGGCTTGCGAGGACTAAGTATAAATATGGTCCCTGACCACAGGAAGCGCTCCCAAAGTGTTATCATCGCCCTCTCAACTGAGAGAAGGTGGGAGCGAGGGTAGAGAAATGCAGTTCCTGGGTTGGTCTCGGGAGCCAGAGGGAGCTCAACAGACTAGGAAACTGTCCCCCTGCCTTCCACCTCCACCCGAGCTGCCGCGGCGGGGAGCGAGAGCGGGCGCGCGGGGGCGGGGCGCGCCGCTCTAGGGGCGGGGAAAGAGAGTGGGAGTGTGTGGTAAGGGCGCGCGGGGGCGGGGCGCGCGTGACGGCTGCGCGTCTGACGCGGCGGCTGCAGAGGAACATGGCGCTGCGGGGTCGTTCCTGTGTTCCCGTCCTCAGGCTCTGGGCCTTGGGAGGTGCGCGGGCCTGGACCCGCCGGCGTCGGTTCGTTACGGGCGGCGGCGGCGGCGGCGGCGGGCGTGCCGGGCGGGGCCCAGGGCGGAGACCGACCCCTCAGGCGAGCGAGGGAGTCAGGGCTGCACCTGCGGGGTTGGCGGGACGCCGCGGGGCGTGGGGATGGCTGGTCCCTGCTTGCGTGGCCCCGAGGGGCGCCCCGGCGGCGCCGGCGGCTGCGGCTTCCAATCGCTGCCTAGCGCTGTTTCGGGCGTGTGTAAGCAGCACTCGCGTGGCTCTTGACCCCCCGTCCCGTGTTTAGTTAGGATTAGGTGCTGCTCCGTACCTGTCTTGTTTTACTTAGCACGTCTCGGAGTTACTGCCATTCTAAACGTAAATGCTTTCTCAGCCTTTTGTACTAATCCGTAGAATTCCATTATATGGATGTTTCATACTTTATGTAACCAGTCTTTTGTTGGAATAGCTTCTAATCTTTAGTTATTACAAATAATGTTGTGTTGAATAAGCTTGTGTGTACCTCACTTTTTGGATAAATTTCTAGTAGTGGAACTTCTGTGTCTGCATTTTATTACCCCACGTAGAGGTCGTGCAGTTAATACTCCCACCAGCATGTATTCATACACAGGAATTGCACATTTTGAATCCTTGTCTAGAAACTGAACGTACAAGTGGAAAAAATTTTTAAGGCCTATAGTTGTTAATCAAAATTTTTAGGAAACTAACTTAAATGCCCACTAATGGACTAGTATTTATGTAAGTATTGGTATGTTCGCTTAATGCCTTCTTACACAATTACCAAAAATATTGAAGAGTTTAATAAAGAGATACCAAGGAGGAGTCTTTCTTTCATCCAAGAAACTTTAATTGGACTCGTTACCTACCAGACTGTTGTAGGTGCGAGGGTGGAGCAGGGGTCAGACCAATTGTTGCCTCCGTGGAGCTTTTTCAGAATCTGCAGGCAGTTGTGTGGGTGGGGCATGGCTAAATAGTGACCTGGTCTATCAGGTGCTGCTCAGGAGACCACCTTCATGCAGTAAATCCTTGCTACTACTCTCCCCACCCACAACAGGAGTCATGAGGGTGCCTGTGAGGAGCAGTCCGTTTGCATAGACTGTGTGCAATGGAATTTGTGCCTTTTGAGCTTGTATTTTAGGGCTCTCATATGAAATTGTCCTTTATTTTCCTTTCCCAGGCAGCATCCATGCTTGCTCTTCAGAGTACCCCTACTCCCAGTAAATCTCATTTGATGTAGCATATACTTCTAAGTTATTCAGTGTATTCTAGACATTTGGTAAAATTCTGTCCATGTGTTTTTCAGTGACAGACGTTTTACTTACATAGATGAGAAACACATCAAGTTCCCTGAGTAATACCTTGCACTCAAGTAGGCACTCAACAATGGTAATGACTTCTGCAACGTGGTTTTTTTTCAACACCAGCAAGCAGCTCTCCAGTTTTCCACAGATACTGACCAGGTGTTAAATTTAACTGAATTCTGACTCTGTCAACCTGGACATGGCACCAGATTCCACAGGGTAAGGGCTCAGTCCCGCAAGACTGACACCACTTCAGCTGCAACCCAAGGTCACCTGTGCTTCTGACCACCTGACTACAAATCGGAGGTTCCCGCGATCCTCTCCTCTGATTCCAGTGATTTGCTAGAGCATCTACGTAATTCAGGAAACCAGCTTACTAACTAGAGCACTGGTTTATTATAAAGGATATGAATGAACAGCCAGAGGAAGAGAGGGGTACACAGGGTGAGGTTTGGAAGGGTTCCCAACACAGGAGCTTCTGTCCCTATGGAGTTCGGGGCCTGGCACGTGGACGCTTCCCGGTTCACCAACCTGGACACTCTGAAGCCACCCCTGCTTTTGGGTTTTCATGGATGCCGCAACCCTCTAATCATGGTCGGTTTCCCTGGTAACCACGTCCCCATCCTTAGGGGTTTCCCATCATCACCTTATTACCATAAACCCAGCAGTGGTGGAGGCTTGTTATGAATGACAAGACACCCATTTCACTTCATGGCTCTGAAGGGATTTCAGGGACTGAGGACCAGAGACCAAATATGGGAACAAAAGATGCTGCCATTGCTCTTAGGAAATTCCGAGGGTTCTGGGGCAAAGACCAAAATATATATGTGTTATAAGTCACAGTATTACAACTTCACTCTCATTCCTTTTGTATCTCTCATTAGGAGGAGCTCAGTAAATATTTGGGTGAGGACCTTAGGTGAATAGATGGTCTTGATGCTGTGTGAAGTGGGGCATTTAATAGCCGTAGTTGGAACCAGAGCCTTCTCTTTCCTTCCTAACCGTCTGACCAGTTTTTATTGGAAACCCCCTCTTTGGAGATTTCATCGACTTGCGCTCAGAAGAGCTCCCTTGACAGGTGCTTTTATGCAAGTCTTTGAGGCAGCAGACTTTTCTTCAGAATCTGTGGGCATCTCTGCATGAGCATGGGGAGGCGTGGGGAAGCATTGTTTTCTCTGCTACATGTATTTCCTGTACTTTCTGCTGGGAGGTTTATAGCCATGGATTTTTTCAAAAGACTGTAGGAATCATCTCTGGCTCCATTGCTTTTGGCTTCGGATGCTTGAGTGACTTGAGATAGGCAGTGAGGAAGGGTGCTGACTCTCCTTTTGGTGCCCTCGGCCTTGCCTTCTCTTGACACTTTCCTCTTTCTCATCACACACTTTTCTGAGGTCTGTTCTGTGGGAAACCAAGATGCTGCTTTGTGTGTCAGGAGAGGCACCACAAATGAACTGAGTGGCCAGCAAGCCCCTGAGTTGCACTGTTTTCCCCAGAGTGGAGGGTGAGAGGCAGCTGTGCAGGGTCACTGTAGGAAGGGAAGGGGTGATAGGCACCCTAAAGGGAGGAGAGGGAGCCAGTACTGTCACCCTTCAGAAGAGGGCGAAGTGACTTCTCACTGGGTTCAGCAGTGGCTTCATGAAGGAGGTGGCCTTAACTCTGGGAGATTTTGGACATGCTGAAGTGGAAAAAGGTCTTTTCAGGCAAAGGAGCTGTGTTTAGGGTATATACAAGAACCAGGAAAGGAGGGGTCTATGAGAGGGAGTAGCAGGGTTGAAACTGTCACTGGGGTGGGGTGTGTTGTGTTAAGATGTTAGGAAGATGTTAGGGTGCTGTGGGGGGCAGAGAGCATCCAGGAAAACCTCAGCAGCAGTGTGTAAGCAGGTGGGTCTGTGTAGATTTTGCAGGAGCAAAAGAAGAGCAAACAAGAGTGAGTTAGGGTCATCCTCCTGGAAGATAAGCTCTGGATTGTCCTGACGTGTATCTAGAGATGTGCTTTTAGGGTGCTTATTTCTTGCCTGTATCACAAATGAGTGAAAGAAATACTGTTTCCTGTTTTTATGTCTGTGTTCACTTTAGATTTATCAGTCATTTGGGGGAGCGTTGTCATTTCAGTTTGTTTAATCTCTCCCTGTCAGGGTGCAGAGTCTACACCGAGGGCCCATGTCCTGGCAGCGGGTCATCAGGGCCTTCTCTTGGGAGATGCGTGTGGTAGCTGCCAGCCCTTGGGGTGTGAGGAAGGTGCCCTGTGTGGTGGGGGCTGGCCGTCTTGAACTCTGGGCGAGTTCCCAGCATGATACCAGGAGGTGATGAGGTTGTACAGCTCGGGTGGATGCCAGACGAGGGCCCTGGAGCAGATCAGTAAACCCAGCAGGCTTCAGGCCTGCACGCTGCTCCAGCTGCATGACCCCACCCTGCCCCGCCCCTCCAGGGCTGCCGACTTGCCTCAGTGGGACGCATCCAGGTGCTGTCCAGGCTCTGTGTTGTTTGTGTTGCCCTCCTCGTCTTCCTGGTGCTCTCCTGGGTGAGGAGTCACTTGCTGAGTCCCGATGAAGCCTGTGATTAGTTTATTGTGTGTCTTGCTCTGTTTTCTTGTGGAAGACCATCTCATACTCCTAACAGCTAATCTTGTGAGTATCTCAGCTCCTGGCTTCTGGAGGTGACCTGCGAAGCCTTCCAGAGTTTTGCAGGGAGACCCCTGAGCTCCAGTCTGCCCCTTGCCTTGCCTGGCTTGTGTGATTCGCGTGGCTGCCGTGTAATATGAGCAGCCTCCTGAATGGTTGGGAACAAAGATAAAGCCTCTGCAGCAGTTTGAATCCCTTGCTGTCAGGATACAAATGTTTCTTTTTGGAATGGTCTCTTGAACCCACTTATCATCCTGATAATATTTGGTGTAAAGTCAGAGATGTTTAACTTTCTTTAAATGTCACTGAGTATTTGTCCCGTCCAGGTATGTTAGGGTATGGCTCTGCAGGGAGCATCCCCAGAGACCCCACAAAAGGGTGCTCTTGCCTCTAGCTTGAGCCTTCAGCACTAGCCTTTGCTAACAGGAATTACGAAATGATACTTTCCTTATTTACACAATTCCCATTAACCTGAAATTTTTGCTTCCAAATACCTCTTGATTTCTGAGTCTTTGTTTTATCCATGATAAGGAAGCGGGTGGTTTGGGAGGCAGGAGGGGAGTGTGCTGTCCTTCTCAGCGGCAGGGTTGGGGGAGGGCAGACCTCCCTCCTTCCTGTTAGCATGAGTTTGGTTATCGTTGGTGACCCGGCCGTTCTCCTTTCTCTGTCAGTATTACAGGTGGAGGAAGGCCCATATCTTTTTCTGCCTGTGCCTCAAGTGTCTCTGGGAGTGGAGGCCACAGTCAGAAGAAGTTTCTCCTGCAGGACATCGCTGAGCTGATTAAAACCAGAGCCTGCCAGAGGGTGGTGGTCATGGTGGGGGCCGGCATCAGCACACCAAGCGGCATCCCGGACTTCAGGTGCCTGTGCAGTCCCCGTGCTCCTCCCTGGCTGCCCGGGGCTCACTCCACTTCCCCGCTCTCTCCTGAAGGGCTCAGAGCCTCGCTTCTCTCTGCAGATCTCCAGGGACCGGCTATTACAGCAGCCTCCAGCAGTACAAGATCCCCTACCCCGAGGCCATTTTCGAGCTCTCGTTTTTCTTTCATGATCCCAAGCCGTTTTTCACTTTTGCCAAGGAGCTGTACCCTGGGAACTATAGGCCTAATGCCACTCACTACTTCCTCCGGCTGCTTCATGACAAGGGGCTGCTTCTGCGGCTCTACACACAGAACATCGACGGGCTTGAGAGAGGTGAGACCTCCATCCTGACTGACACCTTCTTGCTCCTGCAGAGAAGGCTCAGGTGCCTGTGTCTAGGTAGGGCTGGGGCCTGATGCTTATTCCCCATCCTTGTGACTGATTTTGAGCCAAAAAGTTTTGCCTTTGTCTCCAAGAAAAATGTCCTCTGTGTGTCTAAGTATCACTGTTGGGACCTCACTGGTGGATCCACTTTCTGGGCTGTGAGTTTGGGATAGAATGAAAGCTGACATCGGGAGCTTCTAGTTTTGCTGATCTGATCTGATGATTTTTTATATATATATGTATATATAAAGAATTATTTATTTATTTATTTACTTGGCTGCATCAGGTCTTAGTTTTGGCATGTGGGATCCTCATTGTGGCACGTGGGCTCCAGAGTGCGGGCTCAGTAGTTCAGTGCGTGAGCTTAGTTGCCCCATGGCATGTGGGATCTTAGTTCCCCAACCAGTGAATGAACCCATGTCCCCTTCATTGGAAGGTGGGTTCTTTTTTTTCTTTATAAAATTTTTTTATTTTTTTATTTATTGGCTGTGTTGTGTCTTCGTTGCTGTACACGGGCTTTCTCTAGTTGTGGCGTGCAGGCTTCTCATTTTGGTGGCTTTTCTTGTTGTGGAGGATGGGCTCTAGAGCACAGGCTCAATAGTTGTGGCGCATGGGCTTAGTTGCTCTGCAGCATGTGGGATCTTCCTGGAGCAGGGATCGAACCTGTGTCCCCTGTATTGGCAGGCAGATTCTTAACCACTGCACCACCTAGGAAGTTCCCAGAAGGTGGATTCTTAACCACTGGATAACCAGGGAAGTCCCCAGATGATTTCTTTTTTAAAGTTTTCATTATGGAATTTTTTGAGCACACAAAAATAAAGAGAAGAAGGTAATGAACCCTCATGTCTTCATCACTTCATCATGCCAGTCCTGTTTATTCTGTGTCCTACCCCCACCTTCCTTCTTATCCCCAACTATTTTGAAGCAAGTCCCTCTCATCATGAATTTATCTATAAATCCAGCAATGGATATCTTTAGAAGATAAAGACTTTTAAAACCCAACCATGATATCATTATCACACAAAGAAATCACTAATAATTGCTTAATATCATCAAACTCAGTGTGTGGTGATTTCTTGACTGTGTCTAGATGGCGGTCACAAGCAGTGATTCATGGGTCATACTGACCTCTGGCTGTGTACCCTAGAGAAGCAGGTGCTGGGCCTCCTCTTACATGCAGTGACACTGACAGGTGCTGACAGATAACTGCCAGCAAGCCAGGCTGCGATGTCTTGTGATTTCAAAAAAGGGGTTATCTCAACTCCAGGAAAATGTTTGTTTGCTAGAAGGACTCTACAGTTTGGAACCACATAGGCAACAGTGAATACCCCACGGGGACGACCTCTTTCCTGGAGATGCAGCAGGGCAGGCCTTGTGGGAAGGTGGGAGTGTGGCTGTGAGCTCTGGCATATGTAGAGTGAGGACAGGGGGAAACCACTGCAGCTGGGACCAGGTCTGGCACCACAGCCTCCAAAGCTGATGGTGGTAACGGAACTTTCATGATGAGTTACCTTTTGTCTGTTTTTCCATAGGTTTTTGGAAATGTATTTATGTTATTTTCTCACTTTTACTTGGTGTCTGTAGCATAGAAAATGTTTTTCTTGGTATCGGGTGTAATTTTATCTGGACATAGCAACTATTCTTTCTGCTGTGATTTCACAGGTTGTGTTTCAGATGTGATTTGGCTCCATGTTGGAGCCCCACCCCTGAGCTTGTTCTGATCGGTGGGGTGTCGTCTGTAGGTGATAGTGGCAGGGGCATCGGGCTGCCCCTGAGGGCTGTGGCTTCCACGGGGGTCTGTGCGCCCACCCCGGAGGCAGCAGCACTTAGCTTTGGTTTGAATTTCAGCGTCTGGTGTCCCTGCCTCAAAGCTCGTGGAAGCTCACGGATCCTTTGCCTCGGCCACCTGCACCACCTGCCGAAGACCCTTCCCGGGGGAGGCCTTTTGGGTGAGTTGCCACACTGACAGTTCTCTCCCTTCTGCCCTTCTCACTGGGCGTAATCTGGAGAAGTGGTATTTTATAAGCATCATGTCGGAAAGACAGCAGTACAGTAATACTAGGAATATGCTTTTATTTTTAAATTAGAAAAGTAATATGTGCTTGTAAAAAATTAAGGCAATACAAACAACAAGGATTTACTGTATAGCACAGGGAACTATATTCAATATCTTTAATAACCTATAAGGGAAAAGAAAAAAAAAAGAATATATATATATACACGTATATGTATATCCGAATCACTTTGCTGTACACCTGAAACTAACGCAATATTGTAAATCAGCTATACTTCAACTTTTTAAAAATGTGCAAGTCCTAACTCCTAGTACCCAAAAATATAACCTTATTGGGCCATAGGATCTTTGCAGATTAAAAAAAAAAATTAGGGCAGTAGAGAAATATGTAGGGAAAAATGAATCTGCCTTCAACCTGTAGCCCACTTTTAACAGTTTTTTTAAGGCCTGAAACAGTAATGTTGTTTATATACATATATCAACAATAAACACATATGCACATTCCTATGTACCTATGCCCACAAACAATTACATTTTTTCATTAATGGGATCATAAGATTAATATTGTACAACCTGCTTTGTCACTGAGCAAAATTTCATGGGTATGTCAATAACTGCAGCTCTGCTTACTGTTTTTAGTAACTATAGAACATTACATTTAGCATTTCACCTGTTGTGGCATATTTTATGATGTTTGTGATTTTTTACTGTTAAAAATAATACAGTAATGGTACCCGTGTTTACACCTCTGTGTACTGGGAATATTTGAGAATAGAATTTTTTTTTTAAATTTTATTAATTTACGATGTTGTGTTTAATTTCTGCTGTAGAGCAGAGTGACCAGTTATACATATATATATTCTTTTTCATATTCTTGTCCATTATGGTTTATCACAGGGTTTTTTTAAAAATAAATTTATTTATTTATTTATTTACTTGGCTGTGTTGGGTCTTTGTTGATGCACATGGGCTTTCTCTAGTTGTGGAGGTCAGGGGGCTACTCTTTATTGTGTTGCATGGGCTCCTCATTGTGGTGGCTTCTCTTGTTGTACAACACGGGCTCTAGGCATGCAGGCTTCAGTAGTTGTGGCACATGGGCTCAATAGTTGTGGCGCACAGGCTTAGTTGCTCCACAGCATGTGGGATCTTCCTGGAGCAGGGGTTAAACCCGCGTCCCCTGTATTGGCAGGCAGATTCTTAACCACTGCGCTACCTAAGAAGTCCCTATCACAGGGTGTTGAATGTAGTTCCCTGTGCTATACAGTAGGCCCTTGTAGTTTATCTATCCTATATATAATAGTTTGCTTTTGCTAATCCCAAACTCCAGACCCATCCCTCCCCTACCCGCCTACCCCTTGGCAACCACAAGTCTGTTTTCTGTGTCTGTGAGTCTGTTTCATATTCATAGATATGTTCATTTGTGTGGTATTTTAGGTTCCACATGTAAGTGATGTCATATGGTGTTTGTCTTTCTCTTTCTGACTTACTTTGCTTATTATAATCATCTCTAGGTCCATCCATGTGGCTGCAGATGGCATTATTTCAGTCTTTTTAATGCCTGAATAATATTCCATTGTGTACATATATATATATATATATATATATATATACACACATACACCACATTTTCTTTATCCTAGAATGGGTTTTTTAAAAACATTTTTATTTTCTAATTTATTTTTCAAAATATTTATTTATTTGGCTGCGTCAGGTCTTAGTTGTGGCATGCATGCTCTTTGTTGTGGCATGGGCTTCTCTCTAGTTGCAGCATGCAGGTGCTTCATTGTGGCACGGGCTTTTCTCTTGTTGCGGCATGCAGGCTCTTCGTTGTGGCATGCTGGTTCTTTGTTGTGGCACAGGCTTCTCTCTAGTTATGGCATGCAGGCTCTTCACTGTGGCGTGGGCTTCTCTCTAGTTGCAGCATGCAGGCTCTTCATTGTGGCACGGGCTTCTCTCTAGTTGTGGCATGCAGGCTGTTCATTGTGGCATGGGGGCTTCTCTCTAGTTGCGGCGTGCAGGCTGTTCATTGTGACATGTGGGCTTCTCTCTGGTTGCGACATGCAGGCTGTTAGTTGTGTCATGGGGGCTTCTCTAGTTGCAGTGTGCAGGCTGTTCATTGTGGCATGGGGGCTTCTCTCTAGTTGTGGCATGCAGGCTCTTCATTGTGGCATGGGGGTTCTCTCTAGTTGCGGCATGCAGGCTCTAGAGCGCACGGGCTTAGTAGTTGCGGCGTGGGCTCTCTCGTTGTGGCACGTGGGCTCCAGAATGCATGGGCTCAGTACTTGTGGTATTAGTTCCCCACAGCATGTGGGATCTTACTTCCCTGACCAAGGATGGAATCCGTGTCCCCTGCATTGGAAGGCAGATTCTTACCCACTGGAGCACCAGGGAAGCCCCTGGAATGGGTTTTTTAAGTAGAGTAAGATAGAGTGGAAAATCTTAAAGATGAAACTCTGAAATATTGATGTGGCACAGGATCCTTTATTTTATTATTGAGGTGAAATTCACATAACATAAAATTAACGATTTCAAAGTGTACAATTTATTGATATTTAGTACATTTACTGTGTTGTGCAACTACCACCTCTATCTAATTCCAGAATATTTTCATCACTCCAAAGGAAAACTCTGTATCCGCTAATCAGTCAGCCCTATTCCGTCACTGCCCCCAACCCCTAACAACCACAGATCTTTTTTTTTTTTAATTTTATTGGAGCATAGTTGATTTGCAGTGTTGTGTTAGTTTCAGGTGTACAGCAAAGTGATACAGTTATACATATACATATATTCCTTCTTTTTCAGATTCTTTTCCCATATAGGTTATTACAGAATATTGAGTAGAGTTCCCTGTGCTATACAGTAGGTCCTTGTTGGTTATCTATCTTACATATAGCAGTGTGTATGTTAATCCCCAGCTCCTAATTTATCCCTCACCACCAAGTTTCCCTTTTGGTAACCATGAGTTTGTTTTTGAAATATGTGAGTCAGTTTCTGTTTTGCAAATAAGTTCATTTGGGGGACGGGGGAAAAATAAGTTCATTTGTATCATTTGTTTAAAATTAGATTCCACATATGAGTGGTTACTGTGTGTTTGCCTGACTTACTTCACTTAGTATGGTAATCTTTGTTGTTGCAAATGGCATTTATTTTGTTATTTTTTATGACCGAGTAGTTTTCCATTGTGTGTATGTACCACATCTTTTTTTCTTTTTTATAAATTTATTTATTTATTTATTTATTTATTTATTGTGGTGGGTCTTTGTTGCTGTGCGTGGGCTTCTTTTAGTTGTGGTGAGCAGGGGCTACTCTTCATTGTAGTGTGTGGGCTCCTCATTGCCGTGGCTTCTCGTTGCGGAGCACGGGCTCTAGGCGCGTGGGCTTCAGTAGTTGCAGCACATGGGCTCAGTAGTTGTGGCTCACGGGCTCTAAAGCGCAGGCTCAGTAGTTGTGGTGCACGGGCTTAGTTGCTCCACGGCATGTGGGATCTTCCTGGAGCAGGGATCGAACCCATGTCCCCTGCATTGGCAGGCAGATTCTTAACCACTGCGCCACCTAGGAAGCCCTACCACATCTTCTTTATCCACTCCTCTGTCAGTGGACATTTAGGTTGGCAATCACTGATCTTTTTATTGTCTCCATAATTTTGCCTTTTCTAGAATGTCATGGAGTTGGAATCATACAGTATGCAGCCTTTTCTCAATGGCTTCTTTCACTTAGCATTATGTATTTAAGGTTCCTCCATGTCTTTTCATGGCTTGATAGCTTTTTTTTTAGCGGTTTATTTATTTACTTATTTGGTTGCATTGGGTCTTCGTTGCTACACGCGGGCTTTCTCTAGTTGTGGCGATTGGGGGCTACTCTTCGTTGAGGTGTGTGGGCTTCTCACTGCAGTGGCTTCTCTTGTTGTGGAGCATGGGCTCTAGGTGCATGGGCTTCAGTAGTTGTGGCGCATGGGCTCAGTAGTTGTGGTGCACAGGCTTAGTTGCTCTGCGGCATGTGGGGTCTTCCTGGACCAGGGATCAAACCTTTGTCCCCTGCATTGGCAGGCAGATTCTTAACCACTGCGCCGCCAGGGAAGTCCTTTTTTTTTTTTTTTTAAAGGATGAGTAATATTCCATTGTCTGGATGTAACACAATTTGTTTATCCATCACCTACTAAAAGACATCTTGATTTTTTCCAAGTTTCGGCAGTTATGAATAAAGTTGCTATAAACATCCGTGTGCAGGTTTTCATATGGACATAAGTTCTCAACTCCTTTGGCTAAACACCAAGGAGCATGATGGCCAGATCCGATGGTAAGACTGTGTTGAGTTGTGTCTTCCAAGGTGGCCGCCCCATTCTGCATTCCCAGCAGCAGTGAATGAGCATCCCTGCTGCCCCACATCCTCACCAGGACTTCGTGTTGTCAGTGCTCTGATTTTGGCTGTTCTGGCAGGAGTAGAGTGGTATCTCGTTTTAATTTGCAACTACCTAGTGACATGTGATGTTGAACTTATTTCATATGCTCATTTGCCATAGGTATATCTTCTTTGGTGAGGTCCTGGGCTCATTTTTTAATTAATTGGGTTGCCCATTTTCTTATTGTTGAGTTTTAAGAATTCTTTATGTATTTTGGATAACAGTTCTTTATCAGAGGTGTCTTTTGCAATATTTTCTCCCAGTCTGTGACTTGGCATGTCATCCCCTTGACATTGTCTTTCACAGAGGAGGAGTTTTTAATTTTAATGAAACCTGATTTACCATATCCTTCTTTCATCGATCACCTTCTTCCATATTGTGTTGGCTATCCTGAGTCTTTGCTTTCCATGTAAACTTTATTTTTTTAATCTTTTTTTTCAGTTGAATATTCTCTTTATTTTGAACATGATACCAGTTTTGTGCCTGTAATCTAATATTCTGTACCTGGAAATGCCATCCTCAAAGCATAGGAAATACATATTCTTTATAATGCCTATGTAGAACATATTCTAAAGGTCCTAAATCTAGTGAGAAGAGTGGCAGTTGGGCTAGACATAAATTTAATCAATAGGTGGACCTGAGTCATGTAATTTTTTTTTTTGATGTTAGAAAAATTTTTTTTAAATACATACTTTTTTTGATATACAGTAAACTGCCTATATTTAAAGTGTACAATTTGATTTTTTTTTCTTATTAGTAATGTATATATGGCAATCGCAATCTCCCAATTCATCCCCCACTCCCCCCCCTTGGTGTCCATATGTTTGTTCTCCGCATCTGTGTCTCTGTTTCTGCCTTGATTTGTACCATTTTTCTATATTCCGCATATGTGCTTTAACATACGATATTTGTTTTTCTCTTTCTGACTCACTTCACTCTGTATGACAGTCTCTATGTCCATCTATGTCTTTACACGTGTCCCAATTTTGTTCCTTTTTGTGGCTAATATTCCATTGTATGTATGTACCACATCTTCTTTATCCATTCATCTGTTGATGGACATTTAGGTTGCTTCCATGACCTGGCTATTGTAAATAGTGCTGCAATGAACATTTGGGTGCATGTGTCTTTTTGAATTATGGTGTTCTCTGGGTATATGCCCCAGTAGTGGGATTGCTGGGTCATATGGTAACTATTTTTAGTTTTTCAAGGAACCTCCATACTGTTCTTCATAGTGGCTGTATCAATTTACATTTCCACCAACAGTGCAAGAGTGTTCCCTTTTCTCCATACCCTCTCCAGCATTTACTGTTTGTAGATTTTCTGATGATGCCCATTCTAACCAGTGTGAGGTGATACCTCATTGTAGTTTTGATTTGCATTTCTCTAATAATTAGTGATGTTGAGCAGCTTTTCATGTGCCTTTTGGCCATCCGTATGTCTTCTTTGGAGAAATGTCTGTTTAGGTCTTCTGCCCGTTTTTTGACTGGGTTGTTTGTTTTTTTGATATTGAGCTGGATGAACTGTTTATATATTTTGGAGATTAATCCTTTGTCTGTTGATTGGTTTGCAAATATTTTCTCCCATTCTGAGGGTTGTCTTTTCATCTTGCTTATAGTTTCCTTTGCTGTGCAGAAGATTTTAAGTTTCATTAGGTCCCACTTATTTATTTTTGTTTTTATTTCCATTACTCTAGGAGGTGGGTCAAAAAAGATCTTGCTGTGCTTTATGTCAAAGAGTGTTCTTCCTGTGTTTTCCTCTAGGAGTTTCATAGTGTCTGGCCTTACATGTAGGTCTTTTATACATTTGGAGTTTATTTTTGTGTATGGTGTTAGGGAGTGTTCTAATTTCATTCTTTTACCTGTAGCTGTCCAGTTTTCCCAGCACCACTTATTGAAGAGGCTGCCTTTTCTCCATTGTATGTCCTCGGCTCCTTTGTCATAGAGTAGTTGACCATAGTTTATCTCTGGGCTTTCTATTCTGTTCCATTGATCTATGTTTCTGTTTTTGTGCCAATACCATATTGTCTTGATTACTGTAGCTTTGTAGTATAGTCTGAAGTCAGGGATTCTGATTCCTCCAGCTCCGTTTTTTCCCCTCAAGATTGCTTTGGCTCTTTGGGGTCTTTTGTGTCTCCATACAGATTTTAGGATTTTTTGTTCTAATTCTGTAAAAAATGCCATTGGTAATTTGATAGGGATTGCATTGAATCTTGAGATTGCTTTGGGTAGTATAGTCATTTTCACAATGTTGATTCTTCCAGTCCAAGAACATGGTGTATCTCTCCATCTGTTTGTGTCATCTTTGATTTCTTTCATGAGTGTCTTATAGTTTTCTGAGTACAGGTCTTTTACCTCCTTAGGTAGGTTTATTCCTAGGTATTTCATTCTTTTTGTTGCAATGGTGAATGGGATTGTTTCCTTAATTTCTCTTTCTGATCTTTTATTGTTAGTGTATAGAAATGCAAGAGATTTCTGTTTGTTAATTTTGTATCCTGCAGCTTTACCAAATTCGGTGATTAGCTCAAGTAGTTTTCTGGTGGCATCTTTAGGATTTTCTATGTATAGTATTATACTAAGTCATCTACAAACAGTGACAGTTTTATTTCTTCTTTTCCAATTTGGATTCCTTTGATTTCTTTTTCTTCTCTGATTGAGGTGTCAAGGACTTCTAAAACTACGTTGAATAGTAGTGGAGATAGTGGACATCCGTGTCTTGTTCCTGATCTTAGAGGGAATGCTTTCAGGTTTTCACCATTGAGGATGATGTTTGCTGAGGGTTTGTCGTATATGGCCTTTATTATGTTGAGGTAGGTTCCCTCAATGCCCACCTTCTGGAGAGTTTTTATCATAAATGGGTGTTGAATTTTGTCAAAAGCTTTTTCTGCATCTATTGAGATGATCATGTGGTTTTTTTTCTTCAGTTTGTTAATATGGTGTATTACATTGATTAATTTGCTTATATTGAAGAATCCTTGCATTCCAGGGATAAACCCCACTTGATCATGGTGTATGATGCCTTTCATGTGTTGTTGGATTCTGTTTGCTAGTATTTTGTTGAGGATTTTTGCATCTAGATTTATCAGTGATATTGGTCTGTAATTTTCTTTTCTTGTATCTTTGTCTGGTTTTGGTATCAGGGTGATGGTGGCCTCATAGAATGAGTTTGGGAGTGTTCCTTCCTCTGAAATTTTTTGGAAGAGTTTGAGAAGGATGGGTGTTAGTTCTTCTGTAAATGTTTGATAGAATTCACCTGTGAAGCCATCTGGTCCTGGACTTTTGTTTGTTGGAAGATTTTTAATCACAGTTTCAATTTCATTACTTGTGATTGATCTGTAATCGTATTTTCTATTTCTTCTTGATTCAGTCTTGGAAGGTTATACCTTTCTAAGAATCTGTCCATTTCTTCCAGGTTGTCCATTTTATTGACATATAGTTGCTTCTGGTAGTCTCTTATGGTACTTTTTATTTCTGTGGTGTCCATTGTAACTTCTCCTGTTTCATTTCTAATTTTATTGATTTGAAGCCTCTCCTTTTTTCTTGATGAGTGTTGCTAAAGGTTCATCAATTTTGTTTATCTTCTTAAAGAACCAGCTTTTAGTTTTATTGATTTTTGCTATTGTTTTCTTTGTTTCTATTTCATTTATTTCTGCTCTGATCTTTATGATTTCTTTCCTTCCGCTAACTTTGGGTTTTGTTTGCTCTACTTTCTCTAGTTTCTTTAGGTGTAAGGTTAGATGGTTTATTTGGGATTTCTCTTGTTTCTTGAGGTAGGAGTGTATTGCTATAAACTTCCCTCTTAGAACTGCTTTTGCTGCATCCCATAGGTTTTGCATTGTTGTGTTTTCATTGCCATTTGTCTGTATGTATTTTTTGATTTCCTCTTTGATTTCTTCAGTGATCTCTTGGTTATTTAGTAGCGTATTGTTTAGCCTCCATTTGTTCGTGTTTTTTACAGTTTTTTTCCTGTAATTGATTTCTAACCTCATAGCATTGTGGTCGGAAAAGATACTTGATATGATTTCAGCTGTCTTAAATTTACCAAGGCTTGATTTGTGACCCAAGATGTGATCTGTCCTGGAGAATGTTCCATGTGCACTTGAGAAGAACATGTAATCTGCGGTTTTTGGATGTAATGTCCTATAGATATGTATTACATCAAGCTGATTTATTGTGTCATTTAAAGCTCATGTTTCCTTATTAATTTTCTGTCTGGATTATCTGTGCATTGGTGTAAATGGGGTGTTAAAGTCCCCCACTATTATTGTGTTACTGTCGATTTCCTCTTTCATAGTTGTTAGCAATTGCCTTATGTATTGAGGCGCTCCTATATTGGGTGCATATATATTTATAATTGTTATCTCCCCTTCTTGGATTGATCCCTTGATCGTTATGTAACGTCCTTTCTTGTCTCCTGTAACATTTTTTACTTTAAGGTCTATTTTACCTGATATGAGTATCGCTCCTCCAGCTTTCTTTTGATTTCCATTTTCATGGAACATCTTTCTCCATCCCCTCACTTTCAGTCTGTATGTGTCCCTAGGTCTGAAGTGGATCTCTTGGAGACAGCGTATATATGGGTCTTGTTTTCGTATCCATTGAGCCCATCTGTGTCTTTTGGTAGGTACATTTAGTCCATTTACATTCAAGGTAGTTATCGATATGTATGTTCCTATTTCCATTTTCTTATTTGTTTTGTTTTTCTTTTTGTAGGTCCTTTTCTTCTCTTGTGTTTCCCACTTAAAGAAGTTCCTTTAGCATTTGTTGTAGGGCTGGTTTGGTGGTGCTGAATTCTCTTAGCTGTTGCTTGTCTGTAAAGCTTTTGATTTCTCTGTTGAATCTGAATGAGATCCTTTCTGGGTAGAGTATGCTTGGTTGTAGGTTCTTCCCTTTCATCACTTTAAATATATTGTGCCACTTGCTTCTGGCTTGCAGAGTTTCTGCTGAGAAATCAGCTGTTACCCTTGTGGGAGTTGCCTTGTAGGTTATTTGTCGTTTTTCTCTTGTTGCTTTTTTTTTTTTTTTTAATTTTTTAAAAATTTTATTTATTTATTTATTATTTTGGGGTGGTACACCAAGTTCAATCATCTGTTTTTATACACATATCCCCATATTCCCTCCCTCCCTTGACTCATTTTTCTTTGTCTTTAAGTTTTGTCAGTTTGACTACTATGTGTCTTGGTGTGTTTCTCCTTGGGTTTATCCTGCCTGGGACTCTCCGTGCTTCCGGGACTTGGGTGGCTATTTCCTTTCCCATGTTAGGGAAGTTTTCAACTAGAATCTCTTCCAGTATTTTCTTGGGTCCTTTCTCTCTCTCTTTTCCTTCTAAGATCCCCTATAATATGAATGTTGTTGTGTTTAACATTGTCCCAGAGGTCTCTTAGGCTGTCTTCATTTCTTTTCATTCTTGTTTCTTTATTCTTTCCCATATCAGTGATTTTCACCACTCTGTCTTCAAGGTCACTTATTCGCCCTTCTGCCTCATTTAATCTGCTATTGGTTTCTTCTAGTGTATTTTTCATTTCAGTTATTATGTCACTTATCTCTGTTTGTTTGTTCTTTAATTCTTCTAGATCTTTGTTAAACTTTTCTGCATCTTTTCGATCTTTGCATTCAGTCTTTTTTCAAAGTCCTGGATCATCTTCACCATCATTATTTTGAATTCTTTTTCTGGAAGGGTGCCTATCTCCGCTTCATTTAGTTGTTTTTGTGGGGTTTTATCTTGTCCTTTTATCTGGTACAAAGTCCTCTTCTTTTTCATTTTCTCCATCTTTCTGTGGCTGTGGTTTTCAGTTCCACAAGATGAAATACTGCTGATACTGCTTGATACTGCTGTCTGCCCTCCTGCGGAGGAAGCTATCTAGGAGGCTCCTGGGTGCTTCCTGATGGGACGGACTGATGGTGGGTAGGGCTGGGTGGGAGGAGCTCAGTAAAACTTTAATCTGATTTGGTGGGTGGAGCTCAGTAAAACTTTAATCTGCTTGTCTGCCAATGGGTGGGGCTGTGTTCCCACCCTGTTGGTTGTTTGGCCTGAGGCAAGCCAGCACTGGAGCTTACAGGCACTTTGGTGGGGCTAATGGTGGACTCTGGGAGGGCTCACACGAATGAACACTTCCCAGAACTCCTGCGGCCAGTGCTCCTGTCTCCTCAGTGAGCTACAGCCGCCCCCCCTCACCTCTGCAGGCAACCCTCCAACACCAGCAGGTAGGTCTCGTTCGGTCTCCTATGGGGTCACTGCTCCTTCCCCCTGGGTCCTGGTGAGCACACTACGTTTTTTTGTGCCGTCCAAGAGTGGAGTCTCTGTTTCATGCAGTCCTGTGGAGGTCCTGCAATCAAATCCTGCTGGCCTTCAAAGTCTGATTCTTTGGGGATTCCTCCTCCCGTTGCTGGACCCTCAGGTTGGGAAGCCTGATGTGGGGCTCAGAACCGTCACTCCAGTGGGTGGACTTCTGTGGTATAACTGTTTTCCAGTTTGTGAGTCGCCCACTCAGCAGTTATGGGATTTGATTTTATCATGCTTGCACCCCTCCTACTGTGTTATTGCAGTTTCTCCTTTGTCTCTGGATGTGGGGTGTCTTTTTTGGTGAGTTCCAGTGTCTTCCTGTTGATGATTGTTCAGCAGTTAGTTGTGATTCCAGTGCTCTTGCAAGAGCGAGTGTGCGCATGTCCTTCTACTCGGCCATCTTCAGCTGTCTCCGAGTCATGTCATATCTCCATGTAAACTTTAGAATCAGTGTGTTGCTATCTATTCTCTGTATATTTTTAAAAACTTTTCTCTTTGTCTTTGGAGTTTTGCACTTTACTGTGGTATCTCTCTGTATGGATTTCCTTTTATTTATTCTGCCTAAAAGTTATAGAGCTTTCTGAATATGTGGTTTGATATCTTTCATGTTTGCTGAAAAATCTTTAGTCATGATCTCTTCAGAAAGTGACTGCCCCACCCATGCCATGTTCTGTCTTCTCTCTATGGACCTCAGGTTGAACATCTCTGAGACTGGCTCACGCTCTGTCCACAGCCCTTGGCTGTTCTTCTCTACATCCCATCTTGCTCCCCTTTGTGCTGGATTCTGACTCTTTCTCCTGATCTACTTCCCAGTTTATCAATATTCTACTCTGTCATAGAGGATAAAGCCCTTCCACTGAGATTTAATTTTCAATACTCTACTTTTTATTATTGGAAGTTCTATCTGGTTCTTTTTCAAATCCACTACATTATTTTGTATAGCTTTCTATCTCCAATAGATATTTCAAGCCTGTCTTTTTAAAAATTTAAACATAATATAGTTTTTAATCTGTATCTGCTCATATCTGAGGTCTTTGAATAGTCCATTTCTTTTGTCTGTTGTTTCTGCTGCTCCTTACTGGGTTCAGCCTGCAGAAGTGAGTCCCCTTAGCTGTAAAGGTTTATCTTAGAAGCCAGGTGTCTTTTTCCCTAGTTTCCTCCTCTGATGTCCAGCCCAATGATGCATCCAAGTGCAGCAGGATCTAATAATGACTTACATCTACCTCACCTTGGCCTGCAAGGAGGAGGTCTGTGGACAAACTTGTGACTCATAACTCCAGCCAGTGAGTTGAAGCTGACCTGAATGTCTTCAGGGCTAAGGTGATATCAGGATCACTTCAGCTAAAGTCAGGGACAAATTTATACCGTCATTTTCATTGAATAACACCTACTGTAGGCCAAATGCCTACAGTATTTCTGAGCACTGTTTAATCAGTACAGTTGACCTTTGAACACAGGTTCGAACTGTGTGGGTCCACTCATATGCCGATATTTTCAGTAAATGTGTACTCCAGCACTACTTGATCCACGGTTGGTTGAATCACAGATGCGGAACCACAGATACAGATGAACTGTGTATACAGAGGGCTAACCCTAAGTTCTGTGTAGATTTTCAGTTGCACAGAGGGTTGGTGCCCCTGATCCCTGTGTTGTTCGAGGGTCAGCTGTGTTTCCTCAGCACCTGAATATCTCTGATAAGCACCCCAGGTGCAGAGTGTGGTGTTCAGTGTGTTGGATGTCACGTGGTGTCCAGGACCTGCTTTCAAATACTGCAGCCTCCCCAAGTTCTGGGGGCTATATGAAGTACAACTGGCAGAGTGTCACTAATTGCCAAAGCTGGGTTCATTATATATAGGGGCTTCATTGTCCTACTGTCTCAGCTCTTTGAATGTTTGATGGTTTCTCAATAAGAAGCTGTTCTTGCCTTTTCCTTTTAAAGTGGGTTGTGACAGCTTCCTCGGGCCCACTTTCTCTCTGTGTCACCCCAGGCCGACGTGATGGTGGACAGGGTCCCACGCTGCCCAGTCTGCACTGGTGTCATGAAGCCTGACATTGTGTTCTTTGGGGAGCCGCTGCCCCACAGGTTTCTGCTGCATTTGGCTGACTTCCCCATGGCAGACCTGCTGCTCATCCTTGGGACCTCCCTGGAGGTTTGTCAGCAGGCCTAGTGGTGCTCAGACGCGTGGGGAGGAGGCTGGTGGGACGAGGCAGAGGGGGTGGGGCTGGTGGGACACTCTGGGGTCCTGCCTTCAGAAGACGAGCGGGCCCAGCGTGTGAGGAAGCAGAGGTGCTCCAGGCCGAGGGAGCAGCAGCCTCGGCCAGAGCACGGGGAGAAGGGGGGATGCTCGGTGCTGGGGGTGTCCACAGTGTGGGCGTGGGTGACGCGAGGTGGGAGCAGCCCTCCCGGGCACATCACAGAGACTGACTTTGTGTAGAAGCAGTGAAACCAGGGATGTAGCTGGTCGTCCTCAGATTGGAGAGACCTGGGGAGCAGGGGCTGAAGTGAGCAGATGCCCAGGAGGCTGAGCACAGCGACTGCAGGGCTGCAAGGGACGGCAGAGAGGGAGCGGCTGGACTTGGAGCCTGGTGTCACTTTGAGGACCAAAGAGGGAGGTGTTTGTCTCTTTTGTGGGGGTTCAGGGCCTTTGCTGGGGAGGAGGAATCTGGATCAGGGATGCAGAGTGCAGTTCTGCTCATGTGTGTTGGAGGTGCCTGGGAGATGCATCTGGATCTGAAACTCAGGAAACTTCTAAAGGACATGATGAGACCCTGAAATGGGCTGTGCCTTACGGGATGCAGGCACCAAGGGGGCAGAGGAGCCTGAAAGACCTGTGTCTGGGGTCCCAGCCAGCCAGAGGCCCAGAGTTGTGTGTTTTTTCAGCGAGTCTGCCTGCTGCGTGCCAGGCCCTGTTGTAGTGGGTACGTCGGGAGCCCCTCAGTGGCGACCCCTCTGTGAGGGACCCGGCCCTTGCTCTCAGGGAGCAAGAACAGATAGACGAGCTGTCGTGATGCTGGTGAGCGTGGCTGGGGAGGGCAGGTAAGGTGGTGTGGATAAACTAGCAGGGAGACCCACAGGAGCCAGGAGACATCGGAAGAGAAGGAGGGTGTGGGTGAGAGAGGGGCTCGGGGGAGGAGGAAACCAGAGCATCGAGACCAAGTGGCGGGAGCAGTACTGAAGAAATGAAATGGGTGCTGGGTTTTCTCCATACCCAAGGTCTCACTGTATGTCTGTGCTGTCCCTCCAAGCCCTCAGGGGCTGTGGCAGAAAGGTCCTGAGGGCCTGGGAGGGCGGGCATTGTGCTCCTCACATTTGGGCAATTTTTCAGGTGGAACCTTTTGCCAGCTTGTCCGAGGCTGTGCGGAGCTCGGTGCCCCGACTGCTCATCAACCGGGACTTGGTGGGGTCCTTGGCTACACATCCTCGGGGCAGGGATGTGGTCCAGCTGGGGGACGTGGTTCATGGTGTGAAAAGGCTGGTGGAGCTTCTGGGCTGGACAGAGGAGATGCGGGACCTCATCCAGCGGGAAACTGGAAAGGTATGGACTGCTGAGAGTTGTGGGAGGGGCCCTCCTTTCTGCTCTGGGGACTGGTTGACCTGGAGTGGAGCCCTGTTTGGCTAAAACAGTAACAGTAATAGGCAGTATTGCTGTTAACCCTGTACCAGGCACTGTCTGGGGACGTCTATGTGCTTATGAATCAGGTGCTGTGATTCTTTTTTTTTTAATAAATATGTTTTTTTTTTTTTAAAAGCAAGGAGATTTAAAAAAAAAAGTTCGGAGGAGCCAATAGAATGAGTACTTATCTTATGAATATGTGTATCTACCTGCTTGTCCAGTAAGATTAGTAGTTTCCTTAATTGTTATGTAAAATTGCTTTGGAACAAAATTGTATATATTTTGCTTTGCTCTCAAAGATTTCCTGGCAGCACCCTTTTCTGGCCTTCATCCTTCTAAAGTCTTTGCCAGGGCTTACTACTTCCATAGAGTTGGAAGATCCTCCACATCTATTTTTTTTTTTTTTTTTTTATGGTCAGGCCCTTTTTATTATTCATTTTGCTGATAACTTTTTTTTTTTTTTTACAATAAACTGCATGTATTTAGAGTGTACAATTTGGTATCCCAATCTCCCAATTCATTCCCCCTGCAACCGTCCCCGCTTTCCCCACTTGGTGTCCATATGTTTGTTCTCTACATCTGTCTCTATTTCTGCCTTGCAAGCCAGTTGATCTGTACCATTTTTCTATAGTCCACATATGTGTGTTAATATACGATATTTGTTTTTCTCTTTCTGACTCACTTCGCTCTGTATGACCATCTCTAGGTCCATCCATGTCTCTACAAATGTCCCAGTTTCATTGCTTTTTACAGCTGAATAATATTCCATTGTATATATGTGGGTGCTGTGATTCTTAACACCTCTGTTTAGAGATGAAGAAGCTGACGCTTTGTGCCTGCTGAGTGGCAGAGTGGAGATGAGGGTCCAGGCAGACGGCACTGTCGTTCTGCAGTCCTCACACTTCAGCTGTCTTTTGTACCATAAACTAAAGGAGCACCAAACAGCTCCAGGCTAAGTGTGATTCTGAAGTTCTCTGAAGCTGTGTGGGATGATGCTTTTAGGAGATAACCAGCGTGAGAGGAGTTGACTTCTTATCATCTGCTGAGGGTAGAAAGCCAGAGAGCCTTGCTCTCTCTAGATGTCAAACCTCCGATAAACAAGTGAAGTTATAGAAGATGCAGTTTCCCATGAGAATCAGCATGTGTAGCCTTGATGTGAGGGGTTACCTTCTACAGGGGACAGCATTAAGTATTTGAAGTCCAGTTGTCTCAAAGAGGATTGTTCATGATTACAGCCAGTTATAACACTGCCCAAAGTGGACTTCACCAGAATGCTGTAATTTATGTTCTTGTTGTCTCGGGAAACCTCCACCTTTTGGCCGTGACTGCCTCAGGGCTCAGGGCCATGGGTCAGCCCTTTCCTCTCACCTCCACTGGCAAAAAACCCCAGCCTCTGGCTACAGCCTGATTTCTTACCAATTTGAACCAAAGCGAGAATATGAGGCTTTTTAAGGACACAAGCCTTTGCAGTTATATTGTTTTCATGGTATTAGACATCACTGCCTTCCAATCTAGAGTATGGCTCTTAGGGATAAGATGTAGGACAGTGCCGTTTCTCATCTCATTATATGGGGGAAATAAAGACCATCAAATGTCAAAGTCATGTTGCTGGGTCACTTAATGGAAGCAGAGTCCACCTAACACAGCTGCTTACACTTTACACCTCAGGAGGAACAGTAGCAGATGCCCCGCTCACCGGGGAGTGGATCTTGGTCAGACCTGCCTGGCAGCTTACATGGGAGCCTTTCTGTGGCTTCCTACTTCCATATCACAGCAAGACTAAGTCAAGTAGTCTCCATGGACTTTTGGATTTAGCCCTGTGGGATTTGACCTGTGCTGTTTTCTAGTTCCACTGAAATTTATGTAAAGTATGTTATCATTTTAGGGGTTTACTTATTTTAAAAGAGTTGCTGTCCAAGAGTAAACACTAAGGGTTGAAGTCTAAGTTGGATTACTTTTCCAAATAGTGAATGTTCTTGAGTACATCTCGACTCGTTTTTTAAGCAAAGCCCTTCATTTTAGCCACCCAGTTTTGCCCAGCCCTGCTGGCATCATCTTAACTTGGTTGAAAAGCAGTATTTGCAGACAGGAAGCTTCTGTTTATGAAATAGTTCAATTCTAGGCCTTGAGATATGCCCACGTATGTTTTTGGATAACCAGTTTTCTCTCTCCTTTGTGTTCCAGTTTGATGGTTGGGACAAATTAGGAGAGTGAGGGCTGCTCCTCATACCAGAAATGGTTATGTGGGAGTCACTGGCCATTTCTGAGGAGACCTCTGCCTGAAGAACAGCTCGGGCACGTTTACAAATTTTGGCTGAACCAGAACACTCGACCCAAGGCTGCCCCTGGAGTATCTTCCCAGGTCATGAGCCCTGTGCACTCAGGGCCGCCCCGGCCACAGATGTGAAGAAGCTGCCTGGCCTGACTTTTTGCTGTTAACTCTTCACTCTGCTGAAGCTCTTAATGCCACAAGCTTTCTTCTGATGCTGAACCTCTTGAACTCAGACCATCTGGAACCGCAGACTGGATTCCATCTGAAGGGCAGGTTCAGCATCTGTCCACTTGGGTTGAGCAGCCTGGGTTCCAGGTAATGCGCTAGGATTTTCCAGCACATTGGCCTCTTTAATAGGTTTATTTTTAGAGGTTGTCCCTCATTTCTGGCATGAAATAAATTTTAATATAGAAACTGGGCATCTTTTCATTTTCGTCTCTGAAAAGGGACAGTGAAGGTGGAAAGGGGAGCCTGGGGGTGTGTGTGTGTGTTTCTCCTCCATTGGAACAACCTGAGGACTGAGAACATTTGTCCCTGGATTCATCCTGGAGATGGGCATACTGCCCTCTTCCAGCTCAAGTCCACAGGCCCTTCAGAGCACCCAGCACCCCTCACGAAGGTCATCCCATCCTGTTCACTCAGCCCCGATGCCTTTCATATCAACCCCTAGAAAGTCATCTGTTCCAGACCATTCCAGCAGTCTCCTGTCTGTCTCCACTCTCCCCCATCAGGCCTTCTTCCAGTAATGCTGCTAGAATTAACCTCTAAGACAGAAGCCATTACTCACGTGGAGACCCTCGCTGGCTCCCTAACCTGTGCTCAGGCCACACGGCTATTTGGGCAGAACATACCGTGGTATTCCTGCTTTTGTACAAGCCCCTTCTGGGGTTACCCCAAGGCCCAGCTCCTGCACCCAGTGCTCTCTCCTTCCTGGCATCTTGTCTCCCCATTGGACCCCAGGGCTGGAGCCCCCTGGAGCAGATTTCACTGACAGACTCCTCAGGAGACCTAGTGGCCTCAATCTTCAAAGAGAAGACATGCATGGTCATTTGGGAAAAGTGCTGAATTGTAAGAAAGACGTAACTCTATTTCTACTTAACATGCCTTTACTTCATATTCTGCACCTATATTCACACACAAACACACACGCGTTCTTGCCTGGAGCTCTTTATTCCAGAATGATGTTTCCATGAAGCTTGGTGGTGCATGACAGGTTTCTAGACTTATGGTTTCAGGAGAGACATCTTCCTTCACATGTTTATGGCTGAAACCAGTGGAAAGGATGGAGATTCAAGTGTCACCACCAGTAGGAACTTGTGCCTGGAGCCAGGACTGAGAATGCAAGAGGCTGCCAGCCCTGCACTCGGTGGGGACAAAACCAGCAGATCATACCTTGGAAGCGTGTTTCTAGCATTAGCATATAGAGTCCCAGCGGCTTCTTTCCCCTGTGAAATGTGGTGCTTGCCCACCAGCTCTGGGCCAGCTGTAGACATGCTGTGTCTGCCTGTGCCCATGCTCAGCCCGTGCCCTCCCAAACCCATGTACATTTTTGCCTTCAGTTAAGCCCTACCCTCAGGCACACATAAAAGAAACCACTTCATCTGTGGAAACCAAGGCTGAGTTTGCAGAGTTTTAGCAGGACAAGACCCTTGCAGTCCTAAAGAGGAGAAAATGGACCAAAGGCAAATCATGAATAGAACTTTGGGAGTAAAGAGAAAGGGATCCCCAAGTTGGAGGGACAGATGTGGCCTCCCTAGGTCCTGGCCCCAAGGACATCTCTGGAAGCAGCACCAGTTCTGAAGGGGAGCAGAAGAGCAGCCATCCTCAGTCAGGGTCTGAGTCAGGGTCCGAGGAGAGCTGCCTCTCCATGGTCTCGCACATGGCATCCTGCAGGGATGTGAGATGACCCCGGGGACTCATCCCCATGGGCTGGATGACTCTGTGCCTGCAGAGAAAAGGTGTGGTAGGGATGGGGAAGGGGCCTGGCAGGTGAGGCAGGGTTCCTGCTCACCCCTGGCTGTGACTTTTTGTTCCCTAGGACTGTTTACTGTGTTCCTTAGATGGGAACTGTTTCAGTCAGGCCTAAACCCTAACTGCTAACTAAGCTTTGAGATCTTAGGCAGTGTCGTAATTTCTCTCGGCCTCAGTTTTCATCAACTGTAAAATGGACTGATCTCAACCCTAACCCTTTGCCAGAGAATTTCCTCCAAGACAGGTGATTTCAAACATTAGTAATGCAGCTTTGTCAGAACCTAAACCCAACTCTGATGCTACCTCCTCCAGCTCACAAAACAGGGCATGGGTCCTTTCCTTTGTCCCAGCTCTGGGCCCCTCCTTGCCACGCCGTGTACCTGGAGAGCTTGTCGAACATGTTCACCAGCTTCATGGCCTCATGTTCCTTCTGCTCCTCTGTCATGCCCTCCATGGGGTTGGGTGGCTTTTCCTCTACCCTTCCAGTCACTGGGTTAATGCTGTTTCACAAGAGAGAGGATGTGGGAATGCATTACTGACCCTCCAGGACAGAAGGGGGCTGCGTTGGGTGGGTGGAGTTCCATATCTTCTTGCTTGGGCCTGGCATAGCAAGAAATCCATTTTCCTGGGTGCGGGGAAGGAGAGGCAACTGCAGAAGAGACCTCCCTCCTGGAGCAGCAGGTAACCAGCTCCTGCTATCTGGACCACCTGGTCCCCCGCTCTGCTTGGCCGCCTTCAGTCTGTGTTCTCAATGAAACACCCTGACGTCAGAATACATGTCACTTAGGAACAGCAGCCTGATTCTGTAAGGTCTTACTGGTTGGTCATCCTGTCCTGCCCACCCTACGGGTCCAAAGGGGGTGGGAAGAGGGATGAGGGGGCCGAGTGAGGGCAGCCTGAGGATGTGGGGCACACCTGGCCTTGGCTTCCTTGTACTCGTCTGTGTCCGTGTCCTCGTCCTCCGAGTACTGGCCCTCAGGCCGGCCCCCTGCCATGAGGCCCCTAGCAGCCAGGAGGCCAGCGGCATTCCCGTAGCCTGTGTACTTGATGAATCGGGGCACTGAAAGGCAGGGCAGAGGTCAGTGTGCAAACGTGGCTGGGGAGGGGCAGGTGAGGGGCCGGCCCCCCGACTCACCACTCTCAGAGCACAGAACAAACAGGAACTCAGCTGCCACTCTCTTCACGTCGGTATCCAGGTGTGTCATGAGGCGAACCAGCTTGTTCCGCAACAGCTCCCCCACCTCGGGCCGGGTCCTCACATCCCGCAGCGGGGGCAGCACCTGGGGAGGCAAGCTGTCCCTAAGCCTGGGCCTGAAATGACCAGGGTCTCTGACCAGGGCCTGGCCACAGCTCCTCTGCCCCGTACCTGAGCCTTCAGGAACTTCCTGGCAGGGCGATGCATGCGGGCACACTCCGTCAGTACGCTCAGCACGGGGGCCACACACTCCTTCAGCCTGTGCGTCTGCAGAGGAGCCTCTGTAACTGGACTGTGCCCATGTGACTTGAGGCCAGGGGGGCTAGGCACATGCACCAGATCATCCTGGCAGGAGGTGCTGGGCAAGAGGCCCTGCCACAGGGACCCCAGCTCAGGGGCCAAGAGCAGGCAGTGGGTGTCTGTGTGAGCTTTGAAAAGGACAGGCACGGACCCTAACTCAGCAGGCCGTTCGTATGTATTTGGGGCAAGACACTCATCTGCTTTGAGTCTAACTCCCCACCTGTAAACCAGAGTAGTGGGGAAAACAGAGTTTAAACCTGTTAGCGTACCCCCAGGACAAAGCTAGTTCACAACACACACAGGCAACGCAGATTCGGAGGGGCTCTACTGAATCTTAGTCTGTCACACTCTTTAGCCTGCATGATGTCTGCAAAATCCCAGGGGAGCTGGTTAGAGCGCCAGCCGGTCAATGTCCTGTGGAGCAGCTACAGGAATCAGGGAGCCTCTGGCTTGAAGGTCCTGTGGGTCCTCTTAGGGACACCAAGGCACAGCAGACGCTCATACCAAGCACTGCTTGTGCTCAGTGTCATTCTGAGTCTAATATCACTAGCAGGGACTGGGGGCAGGAGAGCTTCTAAGGACCACTCAAGGACCCACAAAGAGATCTAAAAAATGAATACCTGGCTAGACTCTGAAAACTTGTTTCCACATACTCCTCAGAGAAGAGCTCCAGGACCCTGCAGAAGCTGGAAGCACCACCTGAGTCACACCGGGGAGTCCATCTCCACTTACCGGTGAGGACTGGGAAAAGCAGCACCCGCAGCTGCTCAGGAAAGCCTGGGCCAGAGCCACAGCAGGTCCCCCTGCCCACCTGGTGCAGACGCTTCTCCAGGAAGCTGAGGAGGACACGAATCACATCCATGTTCATTCCCAGGAACTCCAAGGAGCCTTTGTGTGGTTCCAGGGTGAGAAGGACGTCCAAACACTTGAGGGGCAAGTTCCCCAGGAGATTCACTGTGTGGCTGGGGACAGATGGAAAAGGGCGCTTGGCAAATCCAATCTCCTAATACAGGTACAACACTTGCTGCCACCTGCTGGGGCCACACGTGACGTGAACCAGTGTCTGGGGGCCTAAGAAGCAGTACCAGGTACCAGAGCTGAGGGGGGTACTCCCCGCAAATGCCCTACCTGCCACACATTTGAGTTTAAGCAACACAAAAATCAGAACCTGCCTAGATGCAGGTCACCAAAAATGAAAGTGAATAAGCATGGTGCCTCATAGACACCACACTGTCCATTACCACCACCCAAGGTCCACTAGCACGTTCGTGTCCTCGGATTCACAGTTCTTGTCCTAGCCATGTACTGTAAGTGCTGGAGCTCCCCGGAAACACACTGATGTCCGGCCTCACCCAAACAGAAAAAAACTCTCTGGGGCTGGGAACCATCAGATAGACCTGTAAGCAGAACCACCCCCCTACCCCACAACAGGAACCACCCTCACCCGTGGAACTCCTCTGTGTGGTCTCCAGCAGCAGCAACCATCACACACTGCCGCAGAAGGGTCCCCAGGTGTCGGTAAAGGGCAGTGTCTTCCTGACCAAAGACAAGGGGGTTCCTGTGAGAGAGAGCCCCACTCACCCCACTGCTGCTAGCCAAGGTTCTCCTGTGTGACCCGCTGCAAGGCCACGTGCACTAACTATGCATCTCCTCTACTTATACCTGGGCGCTGGTCCTCTCCCATGTGACCTTAAGATCACTCTCCTGGTTGAGCATATTGACAGACCCCCTTCGGATGTAGCTGCTCTATGGTTTAGCCCCATGCTCACTGTCTCACGGTGAGGAATCTCTTGCAGCTCACCCCCCCACCCCCCGCCCTCCTGCCAGGCTACAGGAGCCAGTTATGGTCTCCGACTCCCTCAGAAAACTCCCTTGAGGCCCCTGTCCAGGATGGGTGTCTCCCTGCCTTCTCTAGACAGGTTAAGAGCTCCTACTGGTCTGACACTCAGAAAGTTGAAGGTACCCCGCAAAGAAGCACATCCAGGAAACACCCTAGTTGTTATGCTCCACCATCAGGTTGAGGTCAGCCCTCACCTCATCCACCTCCCTCTTGATGGAGTCGAAGGTGATGTTAAAGAGCACTTTGAGGATCTCCATGGCTCGCTCAGTCTCCTGGGGAGGCAGGAGCTCAGGGGGCCTCTCTCCAGGACTCATTCCCAGCGTCAGCTCCAGCGCTTCGGTCAGCAGGTGCACTCCCTGCAGCTCCTGAAACAGCTGCTGGCGCACGTCGGTGCGAAGTGCCGTTAGCAAGAACAGGAGGCGCAAGTCAAAAAACTGGACGTCGTGCGGGAAGCTGCGCTGGCGGTACCATCCTACGCGCTCTGCGAGCCTCACCACTAGCCCGGCCTCTGCCGCCAGCACCTGTGCCGCGGGGCTGCTTAACACGAGGTTGCACAGGCACTTAAGGGACTCAAGCACAACATCCATGTCCAGGGGTTCGGGGACCGACCCCTGGGAGGCGGCGATGCCAGCACAGCAGGCAAGCGCCTGCAGGCTCTGGCGGCTGGTGAATGAGTCCAGGCAGCTGCGGTCCCTGGACAGGATGCGAATGCTCTGCAGCCAGGTGACGCGGCGGGAGGGCGGCAGGCCCTGCTCGAGGACCGAGACCAGCAGCTCCGCCAGTCTCTGTGGGCAGGGAGAAGAGCGGTTCCACCAGGTCCCTCTACCTGGGCCACCGACCCTGCCCCTCTACCTTTCGGTGAGCACCCACCTTCCTGTCCTCCTGTTGCGCATCATCAAACGTGAAGCTCTGGGAGTTCTGCAAAGAGACCCAGCAGCTCAGAAAGCACCGCCCCGCGGCAGGACCCGGGCTCCAGGGATGAGGGCCTGAGGCCGCGGCACCGCTCCGAACAGACTGCGCCCGCGCGCCTCACACCCGGCCCCCAGCCTCTCTGCAGAGCCTCGGCGCTCTCCCATCCCGCTGCCTCCCGCCCTCAGCCCCTCGCCTTGCTCAGCGCTCACGCCCCCGCTCACGCCCCCGCCCCCACCGCCGGCCGCGCGCGCGGCCCCGCCTGGCCCCACCTCCTCCGCGCACGTCCCGCGTCTACAGCTCCCGCTCACCTCCCTGTTGTATGCGCGCAGAGCCTCCATAACCACGTCCTCCTCCCCCTTCTCCAAGGCGTCCGCAACCGCCCGCGGCTCCATAGCTCTCCCGGGACCCAAAGCCGGGAAAGCCCGAGGTGCCCAGCCCACGCTTCCGGGCCCGCGTCTGCCAGCCCCGCCTCGGCCAGCCCCGCCTCAGCTCGGCGCGCGGGGAAGGCCGGGACAGGGCGCGCACGGCGCCACGGGGCGGGGCCTGGGGTGCGCGCTGAGGAGGCCGGGACAGGGCGTGCGCGGCGTCACGGGGCGGGGCCTGGGGGTGCGAGGCATAGTCTGGGTTCCGCACTCCTTAAAGTGGCGGGGCTTGGAACAGCTACCTAGAACTTGAAGGCTTTGCGGCCGCGTCAGCTTGGGCTTCAAGATCCTGCTCGGTGATCGTCAGACCTCTGGGCCCGAGCAGCCCTTGAACCGAGCGGTGAGCCTCTCTTTTTGGGCCGGAATTCCCGGCAGGAGAGGACCTCAGCCCGCCACCCCTCCATCACACGCACACTAACACCCCTGTTGATGTACAGAACGAATGAGATGCCGACGTGGACAGGACTTTGCAACCCCGGGACCGACTGGTTTCTAAACAGGCGTTTCAGTGCCTCCTGCATGCGGGACCCGAGATGCGGGTGAACAGGACCTAGAGGTCCCTGCCTTCGTGCAGCTTATGTTCCAGAGGTGAAGACAAAACGGGCCAAGAAGACGACTTGAGGCGTAGTGCTGTGATTGAATAAGAAGAGGGGCTTGATGGGCTGCAAGGAGACCGGAAGGTGAAAAGTGAGCCACCAGAGGATTTGAAGGAAGGTCATGCAAGACAGAGTGGCCAGTGCAAAGATGGGAATGGCCGTGGTGTGAGAGAAACGTCATTGTTGGGGCTGAGAGAAAGGGGAGAGTGGGGAGGAGAGGTCAGGATGAAGGCAAAGCCTGATCATATGTGGTGACTTCCTTGCTGTGTAAGCAGGCACACCCGCTGGTCTGGCCTGGACGCAGTTTCCTCCTGGAAAAGCAGAGATGACAGACGTTTCCGTTTCAGTGGACGGTCAGCACTAAGTGACACACAGCACATGCTCCATTACGCTGCGCGGGTAACTTGCACTCCATCCACTGGGCAAGAAGACGCCTCTGTGGAACACCTGCTTTGTGTCGGGCCCCTTGTCTGTGCCGGGCGCAACGTCAAGAAGCACTGGCTCATGCCGCTCCCACTCCTCTCACGCTCCCACCCCCCTTCCTGGTTTCTTGTTTTCTTCAGCCCCGCGACTCCTGCACTGCGCGCTCGTGTGCTTTCTAGGCACCGAACTCCACGTTGTGCCGCCGGCAGGAACTGGAGCGGGCTTCGCACCGAGTCGGCTCCTTGGCCGTACCGCAGCCGGGCGGGCCGGGGCGGGCCTCCGGATCCGGGCGGGGTCGCAGCGAGGAGCCTCTCTCGCCTGGGAGTGGGCCCGTGAGCTCTTCCCATTAGCACCGCAGGCGGGAATGGCTGCAGGAGTGTTTCTCGGCACCCTAATGCCTGCCACTAAAGACACGAAGCACCCCACGGCTCCAAGGGCAGGCTGCCGGCCGTACTCGCGAGCCCAGCCGTGTTGGAGGCGCCGGCTCCTCCCCTTGCGGCCGCCGCGCCCCCGCGGCCGGAAGTCGAGAGGACTGAGGCGGAAGGGGCGGGCCCGGAAGCCGCTTCCCGCGACGGCGCCACGTCTGAGGCGGCGGCTGCCGGAGTTGTGCGCGATGGCGGAGTGGGCTCGGGGTGAGCCTGGGAGCGCGGAGGCTGATGGCGGCGGCGGCTGATGGCGGCGGCGCCCGCCGGAACCGCTTTCGCCTGCTGCTGCCGCGCTGGGTGGCCTCGTCGGGGAGGCCCTGCGGGCGGGCGGAGCCAGGGCGGCGCGGCGGCGGAGTCGCTGGGGCCCTGTGGGCGCCCCTGCCCCGCTGCTCTGGAGCTGCGGGCTTCGGAGGCACTTCCGCCCCTGCGAGCTGGTTCTGTGCGGGACCTCGGCCGGGCCGCCTGGTCGGCAGGTCCCGGAGGCTAGCCACCCAGGAGTGGGGGCTGCGCGTGATGGGAGGGCCCGAGCAGGCCTCGTACCGACTGGGGCTCGGGGTGCCCCACTTGCCCTCTGGGAGCCCCTCTTCTCATCTGCCAAGTGGGATGCTGATCTTTGTTTCTCTGGGCTGTTGTGACTTCTTAGGAATTAATGGACACAAGCGGTTGGTAGGACGCTAACGCCTCTTATGTTGGGGTCTGTACGCATCCATGGTTCCTAGGGCTTTGCCCCGTTGGTTGAGTTTCATGGAGGCATGTGGCCCGAGGCAAATATATTTTGAACTTTGGGGGAGGCAGTTCTCACCCACCTGATAGGATGGTGATTCTGAATCACCCGGCCCAGCCCCTGTCATGGGCCAGGTCTTAGCAAGCAGTACGCTCTGGGTGTCATACAAGGCTCTGTGTGGGATGCAGAAGTGAGCAGACTTAGGCCCTGCGCTTGGGATCAGTCTCAGCCCTTGTTATTCTTTACCAGAGTTCATTGGTTTTCTCTTGAGAACAGACTCCATGTAGGTCGCTGGTGACATCCACGGAGGGATGGTACAGGTTTTGTCACAGAATGTCAGGAAGTGCTGGTTGGACTGAGCCCTGTGGAGGTGCCCACCCTCCTAGCCTGGATGTGTACACAGGACACGTGCTCACTCTGTGTTTATACAGCCTGTCTCGTGTGGAGTCCACATGCTGGATCCTGAGGGTGGGACTTGCTGAACAGACACAGGAAGGCCCAGTCCCCCTGGACACCGGACTGGGCCAGATGGGATTGGAGTGAGAGCCCTGAGTTCACAGAGGGCTGAGGTGCGGGGGTCAAGGGGATGCTTCTGGGTGGATGCATGCCCTCAGCCTCTCTCTCTTCTTGCAGCTCAGAGCCCTGGCGCTGTGGAGGAGATCCTAGACCGGGAGAACAAGCGGATGGCTGACAGCCTGGCCTCCAAGGTCACCAGGCTCAAGTCGGTCAGTGGTGGTCCTCTTCTTTTACCTCCACCTGGCACCCTGGAGAGGGGATCAGAGGGAGGGTAAAGACCTGGAAGGGTTTCAGGTATTCCATTCTCCTTGTTCTGTCCCTGGTATACTCACCTATGTGAGGCCCAGGTGGCATTTGGGTTTCCTGAGCTCTGCTGGTCTTGTTGGGGGTCAGGTGCTGTCCATTGTGTTTGTCCTGGCCTGACCCTGCCTCCTCTGTGTCCTGACTAGCTGGCCCTGGACATTGATAGGGACGCGGAAGACCAGAACTGTTACCTGGATGGCATGGTAAGTGTCTGCAGTTTGCAAGTGTCACAGTCAGCTCTGCTCCCCACTACCTGCTATGCAGGCCCCCACCTATGTGTGTGTTGTGCAGGCCCCCACACAGGCCCCTGCCACTGTGTGACAATGCTGGGATTCCTCCCTCAGGACTCGGATTTCACGAGTATGACAGGCCTACTCACGGGGAGTGTGAAGCGCTTTTCCACAATGGCGCGGTCTGGGCGAGACAACCGGAAGCTTCTGTGTGGTATGGCCGTGGGCCTGATCGTGGCCTTCTTCATCCTCTCCTACCTCCTGTCAAGGGCAAGGACGTGAGCCAGTGGGAGCTGGCTTCTACAGGTGCCTCAGGCAACCAGGGTCTTCCTTTGCCTGGCGTCCTGGGCGCCAGAGGACTTACCTACAAACTACTCCCTTGTGATGTTAATCGTGGCTTAGGAATCTTCTTCCTGTGTGGCTGGGAGCCTCTGACACCGTGAGCTCGTCATAGCTGGTCCCATGTGTGCAAGGGGCCCATCTCCATGGGGTAGCCAAGGCCCAGCGTTCTCTGCCATCTTGGGTGCTAGAAGCCCCTGCAGTCAGGTCCAAGCAGAGCAGCTGGGAATCCTGGAGACGGCCACCTTGAACAGCAGCCCTTTCGCCAGCCCTCAAGGTTCTGAGCATCTCAAGGCTCCTCTACCTTGTCCTTATCTGGATAAGGCCACATCTGGTATTTGAGATGCCTGGAGGTGATGCAGGAAGCGGGTGTGGTGGTGAACCTCAGCTCACCACTGTCACCTCCAGCCGGGCGTCCTCAGCCCAGGGATGGCAGTTGCTCCTGGCTGGAGATGCTGGGCTTCCGTGGACCAGTGAGAGTCCAGGGTCCGGCCAAGAGGCCTCTTTCTGCTCTTAGGCCCATGGCTGAAGCCAGACCCTCAGGGAAGGGCAGGGGGTTGTGGGTGGAAGAGGGAACTGCAGACTTTGCTGAAAGCGTGGGGTCCAGATCCTGGTGATCTCCCAACCAAGTATCCAGGAGCAGAAAGTGACGTATTCTCAGGATTCAGGATCTCCCCAGCACCAGAGGGGTGTTTCCAGGAGACCAGATCTCTAGAAACAAGTCCATCTGGCATTTCAGAGTCAGGCAGGGTGTGAGGAGGGGCTTTTGTGGGTATAGACAGGAGGCTTCTGGGTAAGGACTCTTAATAGGAACTACAGGTCACTTTTGGAGGGTCAAGGGGCAGGTTCCACCAAGCCCGGCCCTTCTACCTGCAGTGTCTGCCCACCTCTCCTTGGGCCCTCTGATGCCCACTTGGTCAGTTCGCTGCTCACATGAACTGAACCACAGGCCCAGCCGAACCACTGGCTTCTTACCCCACTGTGAGACCCCAGTACCCTTGTCTTCACAGAAAGCACTTGTAATAAATGAGTCATTAGCTCTGTGTCCTTACCTGTCCTTGTTCTGATCTTCTGCCTTCCTAGTCACGCCCCCCCACCCCCCTACTCCTTGAGGACTAATGGCTCACTGTCCACCTACCTGCACAGCGTGGAGCCCTTCAGCTCCTGCCACCCCACCTTGCTCTGGTCTCTGGCCCTGGGCACCTCGCCTCTGGCGGTGCTGCTCCTGCGCCTCCTCCTCTCCCTCATTCTCCACTCAGCAGGCCTGGCCTCTCTCCTCACACGCTTCCCGCATGCCCTTCTCTCTTCCACTGTATCTGGCTGGGTCACTCAGCCTCCTGGAGGGGTCTGCTCTGAGTGCTCTGCTCTGACTGTCCCCGTTCCTCCAGTGTGTGCTTCTTTCTTACCCAGTGAGATTGGCTTACTTGCCTCCATGTCTCTAGGGCTTGGGTGTTTCCCTGTCGTCCTTGACGGTCCTTCATGAGCCCGTGTGGTTTTGCCTTGACCCCCATCATCCTGTGTACCATGGCATTGGCTTCATCCTCTGCTCATTTCACATTGAACCAAGCTCAATAGTTGCTGTCCTTGTAGTGTCTCCATCTGGTTGCTGCAGGCACTGTAGATACACCCAAACCTGAAAATGTGGCCCAGCCATGGCAACCACTCCTGCTGTCACATCCCGCCCCCACACCACCTCCATGCTCTTACATGCTGTGCAGACCAGGAATTTAGAGTTTTGTGTTTCAGGGTAGCCTTCTCAGGAGTGCTTTGCTGTCTCTGAGACCTCTGGTTGACGTCTCTGGTTGTTCTCTCCTCAGGTCTCCATCTCTGCCTCCCCACGTCTCTATTACCATGGCTCTTTGCAGCCCTTCCAGCTATTTAGGTCTGGGTTTTAGGTTCTCTCTGGTTTCCCTTTTTGCTTCTTATTGTGTTAGATGAATTCCTGAAGGGGGCGTGGCAACTCTGCAGCCGCTGTGTCAGCAGGGTTTCCTGTGGGGCCTTCACCCTCCTGCTCAGCCCTGTACACTGTGCACCTAATTCTGTGGATAAGTGGGGTTTGCTGACGTTGATCCTGGAGACCATAAAACAGAGAAGGACTTGGGGCCCCCTCTGTGCCAGATGAGGACAAACTGCCAGGCTCTATCCCATAAGTCAAGGACAAGGCATTTAGCAATAAAACTTTGGAATAAACAGCTTCATGATGAACTAAACACATAGCCTTTGCTGTTTTCATTTCTTGGGGGCTTCAGATCGTTTTGTCTGGAAGTGATTCTGGCCCATAGACTGGCTGTGGGCGCTAATGGTCTCGACTCTGCTGCTTTCCTTCTCCTGGGCCCTGCTCCCCTCCTCACTCATCCCCTTAGAAAGGGAGACACGGGCTTACCACTTCCTACTGCTGGACCTTTCTTTGCCCAAGTTTCTGTGACTCAGATGGGGAAGATGATAGCATTGCCTCTTCAGGATTAAAGGAATACATGTGAGGTATTTAGAACACGTAGCCTGACATGGTCACAGCTGAGCAGGGGTCAGCTGTACTGTGCTTTGTACAGCTGCAGCTGGCAGTCCCAAGGGGTGACAGAGCTGCCTGCCTAGGGCTAGTGTCAAGGTTAGACTTCATTCCTCAGGGCTGGCGTTGGACTTCAGGGCACCCTCCGGAAGCACCCCTCTTCATCCCATCTCAGATGCTCTTCCCTGCCCACATCCTGTGCTTCCTGTGTCATCTTTGATATGTAACAGATCACATTCAAACATAGTCACTTAGGATTGCAGTAATAGTTTGTCTCATGGTTACTGCTGGGATTTGAGAGAGGCAAGCAAGGACAATTGTCTCTGCTCTAGGATGTTAAGGCCTCCTTTTGGAGATGAGAGGCTGACACTGCCACCCCCTGCAGGCTCACACACATCTGCAGGTCATTGCTGCGGTAGGGGTAGCTGGGTTCTCTGCCTCACCATGTGTGCTGAGCTACCTCACAGCTTGGCGGCTGGTGTGAAGGTGAGCGAAGGGAAGGGGGACGTCCAGGCAGAAATGGTTGCCTTTGTGTGTTGCATGGCCTGGCTTCAGAAGTCACATAGCATCACTTTATTCAGGATGGTCACAGGTTCTACTCTAGATTCCAGGGAAGGGACACAGACTCGATCTCTCAGCAGGGGAGAGTCAGTCACACAGGGAGAGGTCCATGTGGGAGAGGACGCATGCAGGTGTGACCGTCTTTGGAGGCTACAGCAAACAGCGGGGGACAGGGCTCAAGGCAGAATCAGCAGGGCAGGCGTAGCGGTGCTGGTGCCGCGGAGCCTCCCCTCTGCTGAGACCCCTGGTCGTGGGGAGCTGGGGTGGGACCCTCTACAGGCTACCGTGATTGCATGTGGCTGCCCTTTTCTGGAAGATTGATCGTTCCCCAAGACAAACCATTGCTAATGGAATCCGTGATTTATTATATATCTTGGCACAGCGGGAAACAAATTCAGCAAGTGGGAAAGCATAGAAAAAATAATCGATCACAATCGTCCAAACATGCATGCTCTGCTCTGCGGCGCCAGGCCAGCTGCAGCCCAGTTGGTGGAGGAGGCGCCCGGAGCCTGGGCTCAGGCAGGCTGTCGTTGGGGGAACGTGATGTGCGGAGGCTCGGGGGGATTGGTGGTGTGGGGCCAGGGCTAGTCCATGTCCACGACCAGGGGTGTCATGTAGTCAGAATGTTTGATGCCAAAGGTAACGATGGGGGCGCCCGGCTTGGTCATTGTCACCTGGGAGAGGAAAGGCTGTAAGGAGCCAGCACCCTTGCCCCTACCCTGTAGGCTCTGCATGCACCACCCCCAAACCCTGGGTCAAGGTGACCAGCAGGAGGTCCACACTGCCAGGCTTGACCACAGAGCCTCGTGTGTGGTGATGCTCAGCAGCACTTACTGTCACCAGTGTCTGGACACCAGGGGCACAGAACATGCCAGCTGGGGAAAGGGCTGTTGCTGGAATGCATGGCCTTCTGAGGGGGCCTGGCCACCGTGACCCTCGCAGGCTTACAGGCCCTTCCCCACCCCACCCCTCTGGGTCGTGTCACCCCCCACCCGCCCCACCCCAACCCTCTGGGCTGTGCTCTTGACAGACCTTCTCAGGGCTGTGGGCTCCTGGTCCTGGCTTGAGGGTCTTGTCCCCTGGGGGCTCCACCCGGGCAGCCATGGTGTACTGTGGAGCCTTGAACTTAGTCACCCGGACATCGGTCTGGCGGTAGGCCGCTGGACCTGGGGTCTGGGAGGTGAAAGAGGCTCAGACAGTTTCAGCCTGCCAGGGCGTGGGACCCTAGAGGGCAGGGGCCAGCGTCAGACAGTGGGTTTCAGGCCCCAAGTCACTGTGTGTGTGTGTGTGGCGGTGGGGGGGGGGGGGGGCCTTCTGTCTCCAAAGAATGGCCACATCATGGGAGAAGACCCCAGTGCTGTGGGGCCCTTCTCTCTGTGGGATGTCACCCTCCCTTCAGCCTTGCCGTGGCAATGACACCCCAGACTGTGCCAGCCCCAGACTTGTCCCTTCCATGAGTGTGTGTGAGAGGGCTCTTCCCAGCTGGGGACTCAAGGGCCGTGGGCTGGGCTGGGCTGGGCTGGTGAGGTCAGCGGTCCTGTGATGCCACCTTGCCAGTCTCCCCAAGCTCCCGGGCACACAAGCACCTCAGGGCCTTTGCACTGGCTGTTTCTGCAGCCAGAACCCTCCCCAAAATATGTTGCAGCTTATTTTTCTCCTTTCTCAGCTTCTTCCTGCATTCCACCCTGCCTCAGACTGCTCCTCACCCTTCAAGCAGCACCCACACACCCATCCCTGTGCGTCTCTCCTCAGCACCATCAGTCCCAATGCCAAGTCTTGGCCTCTTCGTCCTTGTCCATTGTCTGCCCCTCTTCACCTCTGGGATGTAAACCAATAGGGGTAGGGCCAGATGTGTGGCAGTCTCCAAGAGGGTGAAGAGCGGAGGGCCTTCAGGAGGATGGGGGTCAGGCTGGTGGGTCCTAGGTTCTGGGGATAGGGGCCAGGTGGGCCATCTCTCTCGGGGGTAAGGAGTGCACTGCCCCAGCCGGGTGACCCTTGCCTTGTGCAGGTCGTCACTGAAGCTGCCCAGCTTGCTGCGGCCTTTAATGGAGAAGGCGGGCTTGGAGACCTTGCCAACTGTGTGTGGTCCCATCACCACGGGCAGCATGTAGGCGGCGGGGCCTGTCGGGGCACAAGTATTGAGTCTCATGCTGGACAGAATCCTGTGCCCAGAGTCTCCACTGGGCTCTTTTCTGTGCTTTTCACCTCCAGGAGACCAGCCATTAGGCTGGCCCCCCTCACCTGCCCTACCCGGGATCCCAACCCTGTCAACCATGGGCCATTGGGGCTGCTGCAGACCTGGGGTGCTGTCCACTCGGAAGGTCTTGGTTCGGGCAGAAATGGAGTGGCTGGGTGCTGAGTCGAACACATATTTGGTAGATTTCTCTGGAAAGTAGTCGCCTGGGGTGGGGGGGAAGGAAGAGTGTGGGTGCTGTGAGGGTGAGGACTATCCAACAGACCTGAACAGATGCCCGGCCCTGCTCAAGGGGGACCCTGACGGTGCAGGCTTGGGGCCTCTGGGCCTCAGTGGGTGGTGGCCAGGGTTGTGCAGGGCATGTCCAGCATGGACATGCTGGCTGCAGGGATGGGGGAGGCAGGGGCCGCTTTGAGGAGGAGGGCGAGTCTGACGTGGGCCTGGTGCGGTGACTCCGGCCAAGGAAGGCCCAGGTCAGAGTTGGGCACCAGGCTCTCAGAGGCTGCACTGGGGTCTCAGGTCACCTGCAGGCCTGATGGTACCCCTTCATGAGGAGAAAGGTGGGTCAGGAAGGTGAGGACGGCTGCACCCCTCACACCCGGGCCCCACCAGGCCTGCAGTGGCCACCAACAGGGTTGGACAGGGCTGGGGCTGGGCCAGGGTCCCTCACCAGGGCCAGGGGTCAACGTGGTCTTAGTGCGGTAGCGCCCCAGTATGGAGTAGGCGGGGCCGAGGTCCTTGCCAGTCCTCAGTATCTTAGGGTTCACACTGTAGCGGGGCCCTGGGGAGCAGTTCTCTGCCAGAAGCATGGGGGCCCCACGGAAGCTGTAGGCCGGTGCACGCAGCTTGGTGGGCGTGTGCTTCACAAAGCCTGTGGGGCCGGGGCTCTGAGCAGCCTGGAGCCAGACCCTGCCCTTCTCCTCCCAACCCTCCGTTGACTCCAGAGGGGTTGGTGAGCGGGAGTCAGGGATGGGCCCCGGCCCTCCTCAGGCTCACCCCAGACCTGGGTCCTGCCACCCCACTGCCCCCTCCCAGGCTCCCAAGTGCTTACCCGTGGTGGGTGGAATCAGATACTTGGGTCCAGGGCTGCTGTAGAGGGCCATGATGGGCCCCCGGGGGCGATGGGGCCTCCAGGTGCCCACCCATACCTCCTCTGCCATGGCCGGCTCTGTCCATGGATGGGAGGGTGACCAGGTACTGGGAGGCACAGACCCTCCACCCTAATCGCTGCCTTTGCCCCCACTGACAGGCAGAACTGCAGGCCACAGCCTCCTCAGCGGGGTCTCGAGTTGGGGCCCAGACGTAAGCGCAGTGGGTTCGCTCTGCCGTACCAGTCCCCCAAGAGGAGGAGCCTCAGGCTTTGCAGACAATCCCGTGGGAGCTGTCTCCCGCAGCACTCACGGACCACCCCCCGTTGGCTCTAAGGGGGTCTGCGCAGGGTCCTCCTGCTCACAGGACCTTGGGCGTGACAGGGCAAGAAGCAGTGGGCAAAGGGGGGGAGCTTCTTGGAGGAGACCGTGCCTTGGGGTGGGGAGGGGCCCACCCTGGAGGGGCCCTCACCTCTTTGGTCCAGGAGCAGTGCTCAGAGCAACCTATGGACCGAGACTTCTCAGAGGCGGTCCCGTCGCACCAGCCTCGGTGCCAAGGAGTTCCGGAAAAGGAACATGGAGAGGAAGGCCTCTCCCTCTCTCTCCTCTCCCCTGGGGGCTTTGAGAATTGGGGAGGGTCCTGGCCCCTGAGCTCTAGAATGTGGCTCTGTGGGGTGGTGTGTTCTAGATCACTGTCTGTGTGATGGAAACAGTGGCCTCAGCCCGAGGGACCCCCACCCTCGCCAGGCCTGGCTTGGGACCCAGGACTTTGCTTGCTCCTCATTGCAGGGTGCAGGACAGAGGCGTGGAGGGCAAGAAGGGGACAGCTAGGTCCTGGGCTAGTAATAATGAGGCTATGGGCCCAGAGCCAGAGTGGCCAAGGAGTAAGGTCCTCAGGGGCAGAGCGGAACCTACTCAGTGCTGCCCCCGGTGGAGACCGCTGAGCGGAGGCTCAGGAAGTCTGTGGCTGTTGAGGATCCTGGGATCCAGGGTGTGGTAGGGTCTGCCCTGGTTGGGGGAGCAGGAGTTGGCATGGGGAGCTGCTGCTCTCCTGAGGGACCTTTGACCCTGCTCTCGTTCCTGCACCACGCTGGCTGCGCCCACCTGTTGGAACCTGCCCTCATTAGCAGGTTCCTCTTGGGGTTCTGGCTGGGGCTCCGGCTCTTTTCTTGGATGGCTTTTCAACCCCCGGGCCCCGTCATGTGTATATTGTGCACATTTACTGTCTCGAAACGATAATCTTCAGATGCAGAGCACCGCTACCCAGCCTGTTCCCCCAGCCCTGGCCACTTTCTTTTTCTGGGACTCTGCGCCTCCCTGCTCTGAGCCCCTGCCCCTGCCTCCCACCTCTGCCTGCAGCAGACCTCCTCATGTCCTGATGCCTCCCTGTATCCACACATCTGCCTGTCTGTCTGTCTTGCTTTGTCCACCTGCCTACAGGGGCGTCTGCCTGGATTTCCATCGGTGAGTCTGTCCTCCATGTGGGGTTACTTGCACGTGAGTGCTGCACTCACGGGACCCTAAGTATGTGAGTCTCTCTGAGCCTGTAGTGTGTCCCTGAGGGTGGGGAGAGGAGAGATAGGAGCCAGAGCCTGAACTACAGGAGGCTTTATTGATTGGATGGCTTGAGGATAAATTCATGCACAGGAAAGTCACAGGGTGTTATCGTCATGGCTGCTGCGCAGCTGGTCCTATGGCTGCTTGGAGCCACGTCTGGGGTCCATTAGGCATCATCCTGACTGCCCAGCACTTGCACCTGGAAGGCAGACACATGTGGGCCAAGAGGCCTGGGGGTCCCGTGCCTGGTGATCAGTAACTAGAGAGCCACAGCTCCAGGCAAACAGGCCCAGGCCAGTGTCTGGGGAGATGGTGGGCTCTGGCACATCGCAGCCAGTCCCCTCCCAGCAGCTGGGGAAGCGAGGCCTGCTCATGTGCTTGTGCATTTGTGTGTGTGCAGGTGGGACGAGGCTGAGGGCTGCTCTGTAGACAGTGAGGTCTGGGATGTCCACCTCTGCTGGCTGAGGCAGGTCAGGGTGTCTGTGGGGTGGTGGGGCATGGAGTTGCTGCACTGGGTGGGTGATGAGGGGCTGTGGCATTTGGTAGAGGGCCTGAGGAGTAGGGCTGTGGGTCCTGCTAGGGCTGCAGGCCTTTACGGAATGGGGTGCCCCCCCGCTGTGGTACCAGCAGCTTGACCAGCTCCTCCTTGTGCACGGGCTGCAGGCCATCTATGCAGGACTTGAGCTCAGTCATCGCTGCCTTGGCATCTTCATTGATGTCATACTTGCTCAGGGGCCCCTCATAGAGCTCCTCGGTAGACCCCACCAGCAGCGTTTGCAGGAAGGCCATGAATACCTCGTCGCTGTCCTCCCCTGTGGCCAGCCCTGCATTGTGGGGGTGAGAGGACACCAGGGCAGGGCTCTTTCCAACCTCAATCCCGGACTGCCCACCTCCAACCTCGGTGGTCTCCAGACCTTCCCCAGCAATGCCCACCTCACCTGGTCCAGATCTTCCTCCACAGCATTCCCTAACTCCCCCTGCCCGCAGAGCCCTCTTGGCACCCTAACCTCAGCTGCCTTTTTCCACTCCGGGTTCCCTGATGTCACTGAGGAAGGAAGGCCAAGCCTCTGACTCGGTGGGAATTTCCCCTCCACGTGAGGTTGCCTGACCTGGAGCTTGGATCAGGGTCAAGGTCAGCCTGGGCTGGGTTGGTTTGTGATATTGGGCTTGCTGATGACACAGGGGCTGGGACAGAAGCTGGAGCTGGGCTGGGGTTGGGGCAGGGTTGCCTGGGGACTGGGGTTGCCAAGGGTACCAGGGTTGTTGCCCACATCCGTGTTCTGTGGTGGAGGTGGGTTGGGGTGCCTGGGAAGGTGGGCACCAATCACTGAGGGGCCCAGCACCTGGATTCCTAGCTTCCCAGGCTCCCGCCCATCCCCCCCAACAGGCCCCCCGACTGTGCTGGAAGCACCTGGCAGTGCACAGACTCACCACAGGTGCAGAGCAAGGTGAGGGACGCTAGCAGGAGGGCGCTGCTCCCCTTCATGGCAGGTAGCGGAGGTTCCTCAGGAGCTGCGTCAGCCAGCTTTATGCCTTACAGGCACCTGTGCTGGGGGCGGGTCTGACCTGCCTATCAGGGCCTGGCCAGTGAGCACACAGGTGGGGCAGCCGAGGGTGTGTCCTCACCCCCGGCCCTGCAGGGGATGCCAAGCAGCAGGAGCCCTGGGGTGCTGTGTGTGGTGGTTGGCAAACCATTTGGGGTGAGTGGACATAGGTAAGGGCGCGACATGTGTCTGGTCAGTAAAGAAGGATGATGTGGGTGGGGGCACTGAGGGCCTTTGGCCTTGCTTGGCTTGTGGCTGAGAGTGGCAGCCTCTTGGGCTGGGCCCAGGCCTTTGTTTTGGGGTGGGAATCCCCCCTCCATTCAACGTGCTTCGTGGGCCAGCACTGGGCTCTGAGCCCTGAGACAGCCTGGAAGTCTCCACTGGGGCAGAGGTGGGTGCAGAGGGGTGGGGGACTTCATGGGCGTTTCCTGGGACCTGCAGATCTGGGTGGTAGGAGATGGGCCCAGGGCCACAGGAGGCCTGGAGTTGGTGGCAGCCTCCAGGGGATGGAGGGTTGGTCTGAGAGTGACTGAAAGGCGAGGAGCTGGGCCATCCATCTCTGGGTCACTTGCAGGAAGTGAGGAAGGGCTGCAGTCTGACTCGGCTTCCTCCTGTGGTCATCTAGCCTGGAGAAGTCTAGGATCTGGGGGAGATAGTCCAATTCTATGATGGAGAAAGGGGGCTGGGACAAGTGGGCCCACAACCAGATCATCCCAAGAGCAGTGCTGCAGTCCTGGCCCTTATGCCGTGGGCCCGGGCCCCTCTTCTCCTGTTCCATGTTGCCACCTGGTGGCCAATGGCATCCTGCAGGACAGGCCTGCTCTCCAGCAGGGCCCCTGTGGGGACCCAGGGTTTCAGCCCCTACCTGACCCCGCGGGCTCCTCGCTCAGCCCTGACTCGCACCTTGGCCAAACCTCCCGATCAGCCTTGTCCGGGTTGGTTACCCTGCCCCTGCTTGTCACCCTGCCCCTCACTTGCCTGCAGCTGGCCCTGAGTCTGTCACAGACCACAGATGCAGCACTCAGAGCTTCTCATCCACGTGGGCATCCATTTATAACAAGTAGTCTATAATCCCCTTTGCTAACATGAAATAAAATCCATAGATGATATAACCTATACTTATACACATAGTTATGTGTGTAACTTACACACATAATTTCACGAATATAGGAGAAATAACGTGTAATGAGGTCATCTTAACAAAACAATGTGGCTGCATGGGTGAGACTGCACTCGGCAAATTTGAGCCCTCCCCGTCCCCAAAGGCCCGAGGGGTTCTGGTCAGTGAGACAGCCCTTGCTCTGGTTGTGCTCTGATGGACCCATCTCTGTCGTTAACTCAGTGGTCCTCTGGCTGCTTGCTGGGTCACCTGAGAGATGTTTAAAAGTGCTGTCCCTGGGCTTTGACATAGTCCAGCCCCATAGAAGCAGGGTCCCTGGGGGCGGGGCCTGAATATCTGTCCTTCTGACTCTCTCCAGCCCCAGTGGAGACCATCCAACCAGCATTTGTGCCCCGTCTTCTCCACTTTTCTCCGTATCTCCAGAGTCCTGTGTGTTGGTTTGATATGATTTAAAATGCACTTTTTTATGACTTAGGTGAAGTTGTTTTAATCCACTTGTTTATGACAAAGACCAAAAAAAGGATTTTTTGGAAGTAACGTTGTTTGACTTAAGAATGAAGTGAGCTGTGTCAGGGTCATTCCCTAGCAACAGGGCACTGGATGTCCACTCCTGGTTGATTAAGCCGATTCTCTCGAGAACCTCACAGAAAAGGTACATCTCAGCTGAATGTGGACTTTATTCCTGTCATCTCCCCTTGTGTGGAACGACAGTGTAATTAATCTATCATTTGTTTGGATTATGTTATTTCTTTATTGACTTATTATGAAGAGACATCCTGTATGCTCTTGGCTTGTGCAATTATTATAATTCCAACAGTGAACCTGTGTTTAACTATTGGCAAAGACAATCTCAGTCTTTGAGCATAATTTGCTGCCCCCCCCCACCCCCCTCCAGCAGCTGATCAGACTGGAAAGGTAGACTGCTTGCCCTCTTTTACTACATTCAGATTGTGGTTTTTCTTTTTCCCCAAACCCCAGTGCCCTGGAATCGCATGCTATTAGATGTTGCTCCTGCAGCCCTTTGCAGGCACTGTCAGTTACGGAATCCCCAGCAATCTCTCACAGCTGCTGAGGATTTGAGCATCTCAGTTCTGTCTTGCTCTGCTCACTCCTCCGGATACCATTCTAGGTGACTTTGCTATGCACATAGCTAACCCGTCTCACACCTTGACCCTCATTCCCCTGGCCTCCTCCCCTCCTGTGGTCTTCCCTCCACCCACCTCAGTCAGTCATTGTCAGGGTTATTCCCTGGTCTTTGCAATAGCAATAACTGCACTCCCTTCTCAATTTCTGTTTCAAATGCCCCTGCTTCTGGCCATGTCCTGTCCCTCAGCTCACTGCCTCTGGTGCCCAGCGGTTACTCAAGAACTGCTCTGGCCGACTGTTACAGTCCTGCACATATCCAGGGCCCCCAGCCTGGACCTGTGGTGATGTGCTCATGGACATGGCCTTGCTTACACTCGAACTCCCTTCCCCTCCCGCCCTCTCCCCTGACACTGGCTAACGCCACCTCTTCCTCTCCACCTGCCTACTCAGCAGAGTGTGCTGACCTCGCCTTGGTGGGGCCTTAGTGTTGCCCATGACTTCTAGATTCCCAGGATCGGTGTGCTCACATACTTTGAGGTGGGTTTTGTCACACTGTCCCTCCTGTCTTACCCCTGGGCCTCAGCTCTTATTTTGCTAAGCTACTGAATAGATCAGAAGAAAAACTACAGGGGACTTCCCTGGGGGAGCAGTGGCTGACTCCGTGCTCCCAATGCATGGGGCCTGGGTTTGAACCCTGTTCAGGGAACTAGATCCCACATGCTGGCCGCAACTAAGAGCTCACATACTACAACTAAGGAGCCCATGAGCCATAACTAAGGAGCCTGCCTGCCACAACTAAGACCCGGCACAACCAAATAAATAAATATTAAAAAAGAAAAAAAGAAAAACTACACATAGTCTTATCACCAAATCTATCAACCTGCCTTCATTTCCAGGTTTGTGTTTCTTCCTGTTGCAAGAGAGGACCTGTCTTCACACACAGCAATGGCAACCCTCCTCTGTCACTTCTCCCCAAGTGAAGGCTTTGTCATCTCTCTCTGCCTCATTCTCACCAGCATTTGCTCAAGCTGCGACATCACCCATCTGCAAGCAAAATACAGCACAACAAAAGCTGCTCACGGGGCTTCCCTGGTGGCGCAGTGGTTAAGAATCTGCCTGCCAATGCAGGGGACATGGGTTCAATCCCTGGTCTGGGAAGATCCCATATGCCATGGAGCAACTAAGCCCGTGAGCCACAACTACTGAGCCTGTGTGCCACAACTACCGAAGCCCATGCACCTAGAGCCCAAGCTCCGCAACAAGAGAAGCCACTTCAATGAGAAGCCCACGTACTGCATCAAAGAGTAGCCCCTGCTCGCTGCAACTAGAGAAAGGCCGCGTGCAGCAATGAAGACCCAATGCAGCTAATAAGTAACTAATTTATTAAAAAACAAAACAAAACAAAAACACAAAAAACAGCAGCCACTCACTTAGCACTAGTGCTGGAGGCTCCCCATGGCTCCACTTGGCTTTATCTCACTTTGAGCCCCGGGAGGCTCCCAGCCTTCTGTTTTCAGGCTGGGTCTGGCTAGTGGGGAGGGACAGATCGCTTCTGCATTCATTTAACGTCGTAGGCGTGGATCTTCTTTTGATGGAAAATTACAGTCAAAATGTTCTTAAAAAAGACCCACCAGGTTTTATCAATTCATAATGTGTTTGGTTATAATTTTCACAGACGTGCAAATACCAAGATCAAGTTTGTTAAATTATGGAACTCATCACCACCATCTGCAAAGGCTTTCTTCTAGTTTTTGAACATTTATTTGTGCCCTGTGACCTTAGGTGCCCTCATGAAAATATGTGACATTCTGTTCTTGCTCAGAAATATTACAGCTATTAAATACTGAAGATATCAGACAAATCAGTAGGTCAGACTGTCTGACTCACCTTGTTGTTGAGCCAGGGCTGAAAATGGCTGCTTTTCTAGTAGAAACACTGAGTTCATTCAGTCATCAAATTCTCCTAGAGGGGCTCCTCCCCTGGATAACTATCACATCTGAAAATCGTTTACACCTTATATGATTTAGAGCTAACGTTTTTTTTCTCAATAAAGCTAAAAACAAATACCTTTTTTTAACATCAACATCACTGTCTTCACATTACATATATCTTGGAAGAAATGCCATGTTATCAATAACTATTCATCAAGTTATGATGAAAAATATTGAAACCAAGCAGGACCCTGTGGGGCCCTCTGGCTACAAAAGCCTTTCCATGTCCCCTGTTTCTCGTTTGTAGGAAAAAGGCTTCAGCCTCCTAGACCTTCCCTGAGGTCCAAAGGACAGATTCAAACAGTTACTAATTAGGGAAGGGAGGGAATGCAGAAATGAAGGAGGAGTAGTCAACTAGCAACAGAGCAGCGGTGAGGCAGGGTCCTGGTTCCTCCTCAAGAGATGTACATAGCAATACAACTCTGAGTTCTGCAGGAACTAAGGTGGAGGACGGTAAGTTCTGGCTGAGTGCAAGATTCCTGGCGCACCGCCCTGTTACCTCACCGCCAGTCAATCAGAAGGAAGTTGCACAGTATAGCCCTTACCCCACATTTTGCCTTTAAAACCTCTTCCCCCAAAACCGTCAGGGAGTCCCCGTGTTTTGCGCATGAGCCACCTGTTCTCTTGCTTGGCTCTTGCAATAAACCTGTAGACTTAAAAAAAAAAAGCACAATGTGAGAGTTGCGAGTTGAGTTTATTTGGGGCAAAATGAGGCCTGCAGCCCGGGAGGCGGCATCTCAGATAGCTCTGAGAAACTGCTCCAAAGAGGCAGGGGGAAGATTAGTATATATATAATCTTGGTGAAGGAGAAGTACATGCAATCAAACACATATTTTTGTAGGGGGTTTCTGCTAGTCACGAGGAGCAGACGTCACCTTGTAGGGATTTAGTGCTTTTCTAGTTATGAGGAGATGCAAGGGTTGGGCTCATAAAATCAGCTCCTGAAAACATCTAACTATCTGAAGACCTGTTCCATCTGCCCGTTTTCCAAAGCACAGAGTGCCTCCTTCCTGGTCTCCACCCTGAATTCCCTTGCGGGGATGTGGAAGGTCGGCAGCTGTAGCAGCACGTGTGATCTGATTCTTGTAGAGGCAGATGGCAGGTGCCCGTGGCAAGTGCCAGTTTGTAGTTGACAGCAGACCTGCTTCGTACACTAACCTTTGGAAATTCACACAGAAACAGTCAAACGTCCTGCTGTGTTTTCTAGTTGAAAGATGGTGTTATAATTTAGAACCGTTGTTCTCCAGATCCCAAGGAGTACTGAGACCAAGCAGGGTTGCAATAAAATACCATTTTCTTTTATTCATGGGAGCATAGCTGAAGATTTTCCAGTTTTGCCAAATATACCCTAGGGGACGACAAGATGGAACAGAGCTCTGATCACCCACACTTAATTACTCGCCGCCAGTGTTGTGAAATATTGAGCAAACAGCAGACCAATGCAGAACAGTCTCTCAGGGTTGCAATTCCCTAGGCCCAGAAAGGGAGATTCCCAACCAATGCCCCATCCGTGGTGGGGCCAAATGACCAGGCCTTAGTCCCAACCACTGCTCTGCCGTAAGCAAAGCCATTGCAATAGGGAAGAATACTCTGGTGTTGTCACATGTGAGCTCCGTTACCAGAGAAGGCTCAACCAGCCAGTGCAAGTACTGATACACACATACACACAAACAACAAATAAGATCGCACAGACGAGAGATCAGATGAGGTGTAGTCCAAAAATTCCACTCCCATTCCCAGATGGAGGCCTCCAAACAGATTAGCCCAGCTACCGAAAGAGAACCGGCCCAGGGTGGCTTACTTCTCACAGTGGAATGAACCAAGATGGAGCAGGTAGAATTCCCAACCTGCACAACCCGGAGCGACTCACCCTTAAACGACACTGAGTGTGGACCGTAGCTCAGGACATTTCTTGGCTCCACACAGCCTCAAGCCAGGACAGCCAGCGCCTGTCGGGGAGAGTCCCTTCGAGTTCCCTGAAGCAAATTGAGCTCTGGCAGCTACTGGGGACTCAGGGAAGGGGCTGCCCCAGCTGGGGTCGATCCACCATAGGCACAGACTCCTGGCTGGCTTGACAAAATTGTTGTCGAACCAAGTACATGTGCCCAACACACATTGAGGACGAAAGACTGAAACATCAGAGTTTGCAGCAGAGGAAGGTTTGTCAACTACAACCTGGCACTTGTGGGCACCTGTCACCTGCCTCTACAAGGATCAGATCACACGTGCTGCTGCAGCCGCAGACCTTCCACATTCCCGGAAGGGAATTCAGGGTGGAGACCAGGAAGGAGGCACTCTGTGCTTTGGAAAATGGGCAGAACAGGTCTTCAGAGAGATATTTTCAGGGGCTGATTTTGGGACCCCAGCCCTTGCTGAAGGGACTGGGGACTCGCTGAGGTGGAGCGTGCGCTGCCTGCCGTTCCCAGATGGCCCGCAGGGGGCATTTCGCCCACATTGCTGACCCGAGTTCCGAGTGTAGAGCTGGGTCTCAGGACCATGCAGGGCTTCAGCTTCCGGGCAGTGCGGGGTTGCATCCACACTGACAGGGGCCGGGCATCCTCAGGTCCTGCTGGGAGGCGGAGCTGCTGAAGGAAAAGATACAGAAAGAGTGGGGAGAAGTGTCCTGTGTGCGACTGGCTGTGGGGGTCCATCTTCAGAGGACCCAGGGAGGGAAGGGCTTGGTGTGGAAAATTGTGGGTTTTCAGTCGGTGTGTGGTGTAGACAGAGTGCAGTGTTGTTCTTTGCTGTGTGGCGTCCAGTTTTCCCAGCACTGTTTATTGAGGGGACTGTCCTTTCCCTGGTGTATGTTCTTGGCACCGTTCTTACGAATTAACTGACCACATACCTGTAAGTTTATTTCTGGGTTCCCTATTTTGTTCCTCTGGTCTCTGTGCCCATTCCTGTGCCAATTCCACAGTTTTTTTTTTAGTGACTGTAGCTTGGTAATGTTGCTTGAAGTCAGGGAGGGAGATGCCTCCAGCCTGTTCTCCTTTATCATTGTCGGTTGGGGTATAGTGGGTCCTTTTTTTAATTTTTTAAAAATGTTTATTTTGGCTGCACTGTGTCTTTGTTGTGGCATATGGGATCTAGTTCCCTCAGCAGGGATTGAACCTGGGACCGCGCATTGGGAGCACAGAGTCTTACCCACTGGACCATCAGGGAAGTTCCTATTCTAGGTTCTTTGTGGCTCCACACAAGTATGAGGATTGTTTTGTTTCTGTGAAATATCTTTGGAATTTTGGTAGTGATTGTGTAAATGTGTACATTGCTTTGGATAGAATGGACATTTTAACAATATTTTCACCCATGAGCATGGGATATGTTTCCATCTTTTTGTGTCTGTTCAGTTTCTTTCACCAATGTCTTACAGTATCCAGTGTGCAGGTCTTTCAAGTCCTTGGTTAAATTTATTCCTAGTTTTTTTGTGTGATGCAGTTTTAAATGGAATTGTTAATTTCTCTTTCTGATAGTTCATTATTAGTAGATAGAATTGCAAATGATCCTGCAGTTTTACTGAACTCATTTTTCAGTTCTGACAGTTTTTTGATGGTTTTGTGTGGAAAACTAGAATTCAGAAATCCCACTCTTTCAACTGCATACACGACATCCACAGCACCCAAGACATAGTGGCTACTAATATAATCTTCTCACAGCGCCTCTTAATACCATGTGGACTCCTACAAGGGTGATTAGCATCACCACTTTGGTTGAATTTGGTCTGGGTTAGTCTTGACCCCTATAGCAATGTTTGATGTAATCTCTGATTTTCTGGAATGTTACTGACATGGTTGTATTAAAGTGATTTTCTAGTAATTTTCGAATGTTTAAACTGCAAATAGCAGTAGAAAGTTTTCTACATTCACAGCAAATACTGCAGTATGTTTTACCCAAAACAGGGCCACCAGGGAACCAGCACATAATCCCAAAATGAGGAATAATTATGGTTTCCACATTATAATCCACAGGACCACTTCAACTTTCACCAGCTGCCCCAACTTTGTGGGCATGTCTTTTTCCATCCTAGCCCAGTTTTCTTTTCCTGGAATCATCACTGGGGCTTTTCCACATTTTAAAAAACTTCGTGGATTTAAATTGCACAAGATGAACATAATCTGGGTGGCTTTTTCTGTATGGCTTCTTTCCCTTAGGATGTTTTCAGCGTTTTTCATGTTGTAACATGTATCATTTTCTTCATTGTGATTAAGAACATATAACATTTATTGTTTAAATAGTTTTAAGTATACATTTCTATACCATTCACTACATTCACATTGTTGTAAAAATATCCTCACCATTCATCTCCAGAACTTTTTCATTTTTCCCAAGTGAAGCCGTAACCATTAAACACGAACTCTCCTCAACCTCTGGCAATCTTCTGCTTTGTCTTTGAATGTGACTTATCTGGATACCTCATGCTAGTGGAATCATAGAATGTTTGTCCTTTTGCGTCTGGCTTGTTTCACTTAGCATAATAACTCGAGGTTCATCCGCATTGTAACATGTGTGAGAATTACCTTAGTTTTAAAAGTTGAATTAATGCCGTTGTGTAGATGCTACCTTGTGCTTAGCCACTCATCTGCTGAAGGACGCTGTGTTGCTTCCACCTCCTGGCTGCTGTGAATAGTGCTGCTATGAAAATGCGGTATAAATATCTGTTCCAGCCCTTGCTTTCTAATACTTTGGGTGTACACCCTGGAGCGGAATTGAGGGATTCTACGTTAATTCTGTGTTAACGTTTTTGAGAAACCCCTACTGTTTTCCACAGCGGTGGCACCATTTCACTCTATTCCTTTATATGGCAGAATAATAATGCAGCTTACGTATCTACCCTATTTGCTTATGCATTCACCTGCTGTTGGACATTTTAATTGTTTTTACCTTGGGCTGTTATGAACAGTGTTGCTCTGAATATTGGTGTACAAGTTTTTATTTGAACACCTGGTGTCAATTCTTTGGGTATGTATCTAGGAGTGGAGTTGTTGAAACATATGATAATTACGTTTTTATATTATTGAGAAAATGCAAAGTTTCGCACACATAGACTACAACATTTTACACTTCCACAAGTTTAAGCTTTGCAATTTCTCTACATTGTTGCCAACAGTTATTTTTATTTGTTTTTAATACAACCATTCTAGTGTGTGTGAAGATTGTGGTTTTAATTTGCATTTTCATCGTGACTACTCATGTTTGACATCTTTTCATGTCCTTTGTCCATTTCAGAAAATTGGGTTATTCTTTTGTTCATTGGTAAAAGTTCTTGATATGTTCTGGATAAAGACTCTTATCAGATACAGTGTGCCAATATTTTCTTCCATTCTGTGGGCTGTCTTTTAACTTTCCGGATAGCCTCTTTTGATGTACAAAGGTTTGTAATTTTGAGGAACTTCAGTTTATCTATTTTTTTCTTTCATTGCTTGAGCTTTAGTGTCAGATGTAAGAAACTATTGCTAAATGCAAGGTCATGAATCCCTTGGTTTATTACAGAGTTCATGCCCTCGGTATCCACTAGGCTAGGGTTTAGGTCTGGGGTCCTAGTCAGTGTCAGGGTTTAGGGGTCAGGGGTCAGGGTTGGAGAGTCAGGGTAGAGGGTCTAGGTGTCTGGGGTTAGGGTGTTAGGGTTAGAGGGTAGGGTTCTTTATGGTTGGAGTTGGAGTTAGGTTTAAGCATAACTGGCCCCCGTTGCATTTCCCTTCTCCTCTGAGGTCTCCAGGATGGATAGGAGTTGCCCAGGGTCACACATGAGTCAGGGAGTTAAGTTGGGCCACTGTTGTTCTACCCCCTAGGCCTGGGTTCTGAGAGAAGAATGAAATGTCTGTACTTTCTGAGTGTTTAGAATTGAACTCGATGTCAGTCAAGGGTTGTGGAGGGGGTCTTCCTGCCGTCCCATCTGGGAAAGGTGGTGTTAGCCCCACTCTGACTGGGCAGCCTCAGGTTCCAGCACAGCCCAGACAGGAGGGCACTCAGTGTGCATGTGTGGATTTATTCAGGACTGGATGTAGCAACCTGCCTGTCCCCAATACTACCTTCTTGAGGGCTGGTGGGGCCTTTCTGGGACTGCAGGCATCCTTTGTCCCATCTGAGTAGGCATCAATAGATAATCAAGTCTCAGACAGGACAGTCCTTGACCTTTGATCATCTAGACAGGTGTCTGTGGTCCTCTATCTCAGTCCAACCTGGGCCATGTCAAGACCCCATGGACAGTGACTGAGGTGACCACGCTCCTGTGCAGTAGAACAGCTGCCTGGGTGGTGTAGGCATTCCTTGGAGATGTTTCAACTACCAACATCCATGTGGTTGAGAAAAAGTCCTCCCCTCTTAGCCTGGCAAGAAAGGTACTAACTGTCCAAACATTTGAGTGTGACCCTGACACAACAACCATACAGCAGACTGTGGCCCTGCAATGCTTTGTCCTTCCAGTTGTTAGAAACTTTTGACATTCATATTCATTAAGAATCAAAGATATGGGAGTAACTGGGCCTCCCAATGGGAGGTTCCCAGTGAGACTGCATGGTCTTGGAGAGCCGTATACATCCATGTGGCATCTGGAAAGCCTTCTAATTATGGGTTCTATGGCGTGGAGTCATTTTTGAGCCCCTCATTACTTCACTGCACAAGAGTTTCCTTAACATCCTAGCATTTGGTTTCTTCCCTTAGTAAAGGAGTGAGAAGAAACTGGAGAATGAACTATATTGTTCTTCAGGGATGGGTAAGAAATATGGCCAGGGAGCTGGCATGACTCAAGGGCTCCCACCTCTCAGGGGCAGGAATGAGGTCTGTGTGTCTTCTGATTGCAGATGGCCATTCTGGACCAGCCTCTGAGATGTGAGGACCTGATATCCAAGGCAGGAGGCTTGAGTTTACCACCAACAGCGATCCTGCTTTTGTAGCAAGTGAGAGCTTCTTGCGGTCTTGGCAGGACAGTAAGAGCACTGGATAAGTAGCTGCAGTCCCTCACCCTAAGTGAACCCCTTTCCTCCTTTTCTGTCAGGTTCTGTGCTGTGCAGTGAGCTGTCATTGACACAGAATCTGCTGCTTTCTCCAGCCAGCATCTTTTCCCATGCCCAAGTCTGTGCCTCAGTTTTCCTTTGGGAATTACATCTCACCTGCTTCCAGTCCAGACACTTCCAGAAGGATGACCCCATGTTCCACCCAGCTCGGAGATGGGTTTACAACCCACGTGTAGCCAGTCCCATTTTCCATCTTCTGGTTCCTAAGATGGGTCAGGGATGAGAATGTAACCCAAGCCAGGCCAAAGGCATTTAAAGTCATGACTTTACTCAGAACCCAAGAAAAGGAGAATGTCTTTCTCAGAAAATGGATGGTGAGTGGCTGTCAGCCTAGAATTGCTGTTGGCCCAAGAGGCAGTGAGAGAGACTGTGCCTGTGAATGGGGTCCCCCAAAGGCACTGAGCAGGACAAAGCTTTGGAGAGGAGCAAGGTCACATAGAGACAGTGCGAGCCACTGGACCTGCCAGGTCCAAACCCATTCTTAAACTTGCTACTTGCAAGTATTAATTTATTTCTACCATTACAACACATACTAATTTATTTTACTTCAGTAAGTGTGTCCAGTCACTGGGAATATAAAAGTCCTAGTTGACACATCTGAATCAATGATCCCTGATCCTTCCTGAGGTGTCCTTATGGGTGGGCATGGCTGGGGGAGATGAACACACTGGGAGGGGTCAGATGTCAGGGGAGCTTCCAAACAGCTGTGTCCCTGTTCCTTCCCTGTCCTGGGAGAGGGAAAACCTGGAACAATGATAGGATAACCGGTAGGGGGAAGAGGTTCCTCAGTGGTTAATTGGCCTTTTTGTATTTTCTTTAATTTAGGGTCCATTTTGTTAATGTGTTTTTACAAAGAAATCACCTGTTTTCCCTAGATATCCAGTTTGTAACAATAAGTTTCTCTTATGTGACTTTTAATTTTCCCTGTCTAATTTTCTACAGAATCATCACAAATAATGAACAAACACTGATACTTTATTATTAACTGAAGTCCATACTCATGTTCCCTTTGTTATCCCTTTCCTTGTTCCAGGGTCACAAAGCACATGTGGTCACCATGTCTGTTTAGTCTCTTCTGGGCTTTGAGAGTTGCTCAGACTCTCCTTGTTTCTATGACCTTGACAGTGTGGAGGAGGACTGGTCAGGTATTGTGTAGACTGCCCTGCACTGGGATTTGCTTGGTGTTTTTTTTGTGATTAGACTTGGCTTTGAAGAACCATATCACAGAGGTAAAGTGCTTCCTCTTCACTATATATCAAGAGAACAGGCTCTCAAGGGAAATTATGACTTACATTTATAGCTTTGTCACCTAGCTGAGGTAGAGTTTGTCAAGTTTTCCCACAGTGAGGTTAATTTTTTCCCATGTCCAATACCGTATGTCTTATTTAGGAGGAAGTCATAATGTAGAATCTACACTTGAGGAGAGAGGAGTTAGCTTCGCTTACTTGATGGACAGCTGAGTGTCTTCCTTTTATTAGAGAAGGGTATTAAAACCTTACATGTGGGAGCTAAATATACTCAGCTGACAATGCATGGAAATACATGCATGTATCACAGCCTATGCATATACACATAAAGATTTCTACGTGGAACTTTGTGTATCTATATTAGGCTAAAGAGAGTTTATACTGAGGTCTCCACCTTGAGCTGTTATGACATGGATATTGCAGCCTTCTTCCTTTGTTTGTCTGTAACTTCCCACTCCAGTGGTAAGAAACCTGACTTCCATTGTTTGTCATTTGTTGGATTCTGTGCTTGTTCATTCGATTACTGATATACTGGTTTCGGTACTGTTAGCTACTACCCACCGTGGGAAAGAACTTATAGAGTTGACTGCTTATGTATGGTATATTGTGCCTCTGGCCTACAGATTCCATTCATTTCCAAAGTTAACTTAGGTCCCACCACCAATAGTGAGTGTTTTCATACATTTCTAAATCAGTTAGGTTCTTTGTTACATTCTGTTTTCCAGTCTTTTACACTCCTATATCGTAAGAAACTAAATTTGAATAGGTTATAATTCAATTGTTGGGTTTTTTAAAAAAAAAATCTAGGGTTTAGACAAATGCATAGTGGTGGGTATTCATCACTAAAGTATGGTATGTGATATTTCAACCACATATTCCATAAACTCTTTCCAAAACATGTCTGTTTTACTTTTTCTAGAATATCATATAAACAAGGTCATACAGTGTGCAGCACTTCAGAGTCGGTCCTTTCACTTAGTAAAAAAGTGTTAGGTTCATCCTTTTTTTTTCCCAGGGGTCCATGATTCATTCCTTCATATCTCTGAATACTATTGCATTGCATTATATGAGAGGAAAAATAATTGTCCCTCTGCTCTTCAGTGTTCTTCATAGAGACTCACCTTGTAATGGAAGGAAAGTGAACTGGAGAAAAATAATCAGAAGTTTAATATACACCATGCATACCTCCTGTATACTTGACAGATACCCAGGAAAAGTCACTCCCTGAAATGGCCCAAGCCTTTACCTTATATGCTGTCCTCAGCTAAGAACAAAATAAGATGTTAGGAAATGGAGGAAGCCATTTAAGGGAGGTTATTAGGCAAAGCCCAGTAAACAAGGATATGTTGTTTACGCAGATTTACACCCAAGCACATTCCATTGACAAACTTTTCTTAATATTTAGTCATCATTCAATTCCTGGTCGTCCAGAGAGGGACACACCATTACAAATGGAGATACCCTTAATAAATGTAAATTTACCTCATAAGAGGCATTTTCTACTTGTTTTTCAAAGATTCTCCTGGGTCTGCTGTTCTTTAATCAGTCCAAAATTATGCTTTCGTCAAATGGGCATATTTTGGGGGTGGTGTGTCCACCCCTTGACATGTTTGTGTCCTAATTTGCTTATGAATTCATCTACAGAAGGACATCCGGATGTCTTTAAGTTTTTAGCCATTGTGAATAGAGCTTCTGTACATTACTTGATGCTAGTTTTTGTTTGAATGTATTTTTTCAAAGCAGTTGTCTAAATACAAGAGCTATGCTTGTTGGATTCCAAGGTGAGACTATTTAGATTTTGAAAAAACTGTCAAATTGTCTTCAGAGTTGGTTGTGCATGCATTCCAGCAGCATCTTGTGTATATTCTTGTATGCTTATGCGCTACCTGTTTATCTTCTTTGGTCGGGTGTGTGTGTAAATGTTTAACAAGTTTTAATGGGCTTGTTTGGCACAGTTTCAGTACAAACCGTTTATCACATATGTGTTTTGGAAACAGTTTCTTCCAGTTCATTGTTGGTCTTTTGGTTTTCTGGAAAAGGTCTTTCATAGAGTAGACATTTAATTTTATAAAGTGCACATTATTATTTTCTTCTGTTGATAGGCTTTTGGTGTTGTATGTTTAAAATGTATCACCAGACCCAAGGTCGTGTAGGTTTTCTTTTTTCTTCTAGAATTTTTATAGTTTGGTAGTTGAAATTTCTGTATTTAATTCAGTTTTGAGTGAATTTTGGTTTAAGTTGTCAAGTTTGTGTCTACATTAATGTCATTACATATGGTTTCTAATTAATTGTTCCTTAACCATTTTTTGAGAGGATACAGTGAGAGACTTGGCTCCATTTCAGTTTGGATTTCCAAACTCTGTATACACAGCAGACCTGAAGTCGGGCTGAGGCCTCTGGGTTTGTGAGTGCGGCGCTCCCGGCACTTCGCTGATGTCCCATAGTGGGTGCCAAACCCCCCCTCTCTGACCCTGGGGGCCCAGGTACATCCTGCCCAGACCTTGCTCTGTGACAAGTGGACAGGAGCTTTGTCTCCTCAGGACCCATCAGGGCCTAGGTTTCTGGACCATGGGGCAGTGTCCACACTGACAGGAGCTGGGTTTTCTCAGCACCCACTGGTGAGGAGATACCACAAGAGGAAAAATTGAGGAAGTGGGGAGAAGCTTCTTGTGTGCAGATGACTGCTGGGTGGGTGGGGTGCATCTCCAGGGGACTTGGGAGAGAAAGGGTTTAATGTAGAATATTGTGCATTTTCACTCAGTTTTATGTGCAGTGTAGATGGTGACCAGTGTCGATATCTGGAGTGTGGTATCTAGTTTTCCTGGCACCTGTTTTTGTTTTTTGTTTTTCCTTTAATAACTTTTATTGAGATACAATTGACATACAATAAACTGTATATACTTAAAGTGTACAATTTGATATTTTTTTGCTTATTAGTAATGTATATATGGCATTCCCAATCTCCCAATTGATCCCACCCCAACCCCTTCTGATTTCCCCACTTGGTGTTCACCTTTGTTCTTTACATTTGTGTCTATATCTGGAGAACCAGTTGATTTGTACCATTTTTCTATATTCCGCATATGTGTTAATATATGATGTTTGTTTTTCTCTTTCTGACTCACTTCACTCTGTATGACAGTCTCTAGGTCCATCCATGTCTCTACAAATGTCCCAGTTTCATTTCTTTTTACAGCTGAAAAATATTCCATTGTATATATGTACCACATCTTTATTCATTCCTCTGTTGACGGACACTTAGGTTGCTTCCATGTCCTGGCTATTGTACATAGTGCTGCAATGAACATTGGGGTGCATGTGTCTTTTTGAATTATGGTTTTCTCTGGGTATATGCCCAGCAGTGGGATTGCTGGGTCATATGGTAGTTCTATTTTCAGTTTTGCAAGGAACCTCCATACTGTTCTTCATAGTGGCTGTATCAATTTACATTCCCACCAGCAGTGCAAGAGTGTTCCCTTTTCTCCACACCCTCTCCAGCATTTACTGTATGTAGATTTTCTGATGATGCCCATTCTAACCGGTGTGAGGTGATACCTCATTGTAGTTTTGATTTGCATTTCTCTAATAATTAGTGATGTTGAGCAGCTTTTCATGTGCCTCTTGGCCATCCGTATGTCTTCTTCAGAGAAATGCCTATTTAGGTCTTCTGCCCATTTTTTGACTGGGTTGTTTGTTTTTTTTTTTTTGATATTGAGCTGGATGAACTGTTTATATATTTTGGAGATTAATCCTTTGTCTGGTGATTCATTTGCAAATATTTTTTCCCATTCTGAGGGTTGTCTTTTCATCTTGCTTATAGTTTCCTTTGCTGTGCAGAAGATTTTAAGTTTCATTTGGTCCCACTTATTTTTGTTTTTATTTCCATTACTCTAGGAGGTGGGTCAAAAAAGATCTTGCTGGGATTCATGTCAAAGAGTGTTCTTCCTATGTTTTCCTCTAGGAGTTTTATAGTGTCTGGCCTTACAGTTAAGTCTTTAATCCATTTTCAGTTTATTTTTGTGTATGGTGTTAGAGAGTGTTCTAATTTCATTCTTTTACCTGTAGCTGTCCAGTTTTCCCAGCACCACTTATTGAAGAGGCTGCCTTTTCTCCATTGTATATCCTCGGCTCCTTTGTCATAGAGTAGTTGACCATAGTTTATCTCTGGGCTTTCTATCCTGTTCCATTGATCTATGTTTATGTTTTTGTGCTGGTACCATATTGTCTTGATTACTGTAGCTTTGTAGTATAGTCTGAAGTCAGGGATTCTGATTCCTCCAGCTCCGTTTTTTCCCTTCAAGATTGCTTTGGCTATTCAGGGTCTTTTGTGTTTCCATACAAATTTTATGATTTTTTTCTTCTAGTTCTGTTAAAAATGCCATTGGTAATTTGATAGGGATTGCATTGAATCTTGAGATTGCTTTGGGTAGTATAGTCATTTTCACAATGTTGATTCTTCCAATCCAAGAACATGGTATATCTCTCCATCCGTTTGTGTCATCTTTGATTTCTTTCATGAGTGGCTTATAGTTTTCTGAGTACAGGTCATTTACCTCCTTAGGTAGGTTTATTCCTAGGTATTTTATTCTTTTTGTTGCAATGGTGAATGGGATTGTTTCCTTAATTTCTCTTTCTGATCTTTCCTTGTTAGCATACAGAAATGCAAGAGATTTCTGTGTGTTAATTTTGTATCCTGCACCTTTACCAAATTCATTGATTAGCTCAAGTAGTTTTCTGGTGGCATCTTTAAGATTTTCTTTGTAGAGTATCATGTCATCTTTGAAGTGACAGTTTTACTTCTTCTTTTCTAATTTCGATTCCTTTTAATTATTTTTCTTCTCTGATTGCTGTGGCAAGGACTTCCAAAGCAATGTTGGATAGTAGTGGAGAGAGTGGACATCCTTGTCTTGTTCCTGATCTTAGAGGGAATGCTTTCAGTTTTTCACCATTGAAAATGATGTTTGCTGTGGGTTTGTGGTAGATGGCCTTTATTATGTTGAGGTAGTTTCCTTCTATGCCCACCTTCTGGAGAGTGTTTATCATAAATGTGTGTTGAATTTTATCAAAATATTTTTCTGCATTCATTGAGATGGTCATGTGATTGTTATCCTTCATGTTGTTAATATAGTCTGGTGCCTGTTGTTGATGGCTTTGGGTAGAATAAACATTTTAATAAGCATTTTTCTGATGCATGAGTATGGAATATTTTTTTCAATTGTGTCTTCAATATCTTTATCAATGTTTTATAGTTTCTGAGTGTGGTCTTTCATGTCCTTAAATTTATTTGTAAATAGTTTGTTCTTTTTGATGGAATTGTAAATGGGGTTGTTTTCTTATTTTTCTTTCTGATGGTTCATTACTAGCATATAGAAACAAAACTGACTTGTGTATATTTATTCCATATTTTTAAACTTAACTGAATTTATTTTTTAACATATCTTTGAAGCAATGTGAAGAATTGTAATGCTAAAATCTCACTCTGTTGCATCCCAGGTAATCCATAGGACCCAAGACATGGTGGCTGCTAATATACTCCTCCCATGGTGCCTCTTAATACCATGTGGACTCCTAGAAGGAAAATAAGAATCACAACTTCAGTTGAACTTGGTCTGGGTAAATCTTGGCCTCCATAACAAAGTTTAGTGGCTGTCATATCTGATTTTGTGGCATGGTATTGACATGGTTGTTTTGAAAAATAATTCACTTTCCAGTAATATAAAATGTATAGAGAAGTTTCAATAATGGCAAAAAGTACTCACATCTGCCACTTTACACAAATTGCTCCGTGTGTTTTACCCAAGGAACCAGCACATAACCCCTAAATGAGGACATCATGATGCCCACATTATAATTTCATACACAGGGCCATGCCAACTTTCACCTGCTGTCCAAACTGTATGAAAATGTCTTGCTCCATCCTGAGCCAGTTTTTCTGGAACCATTACTGAGTTTTCCCCTCACTTGGACAACCTTGATGGATTTAAAGCAGAGAAGAGGAGTATGGCATCTGAGTGGCCTTTTCTGTATGGCTTTTTTCATTAAGGATGGTTTTTAATGTTCATTTATGTTGTAACAAATATCAGCACTACACTTTTTTTCATTGTCATTAAAAATACAACACATAACACTTAACATTCAATTCATTTTAGGTATAGAGTTTTGTGGTATTAACTACCTTCACATGATTGCACAAAGAAGTTCAGTAACATGTGTACATCCTGTGTGCATGCGAGATACCCAGGAAATTGAGTAACACTCGGAAAAGGCCCAAGACATCACCTTGAATACCATCCTCATCTGAAAAAAAAAAAAAAAAAAAGGGAGGGTGTTGTTGCTTCTGTCTTCATTCATTTGATTGTATATGGTTTGCAGTTGATTGTTGTGTCACTAGTTTTGGAGAAGTAATGGGATATTTGGCTCCATTTCAGTTTGAATTTCCAAATTTAGTGGATTCTGCAGGCTTGATACAAGGTTTACAACCATGATATTTGATCAGGACATCCTAATGGCGTAACTGGTATTAATGGTTTTTTCAACAATTAAAGTTCTGTGTGATATGAGTTCAGACTGGAGAAATCCTGGTTACTTTCTATTATACATTTGTCCCAGTATGAAAGGAAAAGAAAAATAAGACCTAATTGATAAAAGTGCCTTGAAACTAATTGATGGTATGATCTCAACCTTATTTAAAAAAATATTTATTTCATTGAAGTATAGTTGACTTGCAATTTTGTGGTAATTTGTGTTACACAGTAAAGTGATTCAGATATATATATATACACACACACATACACACACACACACACTCTTTATCATATTCTTTTCCATTATGGTTTATTACAGAGTATTGAATATAGTTCCCTGTGCTGTACAGTGACTTTGTTGTTTGTGCATCCTATATACAATAGTTTGCATCTGTTAATCCCAAACTCCCAATTCATCCACACCCCGCCCCCCGCCCCCCGCCTTCCCCTTGGCAACCATAAGTCTGTTTTCTATGTCTGTGAGTCTGTTTCTGCTTTGTAGATAGGTTTCTTTGGGTCTCATTTGAGATTCCACATAGAAGTGATATCGTATGGTATTTGTGGTTCTGTGTCTGAATTACTTTACTTACCGTGATAATCTCTAGGTCCATCCCTGTTGCTGCAAATGGCATTATTTCACTCTATTTTTATGGCTGAGTAGCATTCCAGTGAGTGTGTGTGTGTGTGTGTACACCACATCTGCTTTATCCATTAACCTGTCAATGGTTGCTTTCCTGTTGCTTTCAGGTTGCTTCCATGTCTTGGCTATTGTGAATAGTGCTGCTATGAATGTAGTGGTGCATGTATCTTTTCGAATTATAGGTTTGTTTGGATATATGCTGAGGAATGGGATTGCTGGTTCATATGGCAACTCTATTTTTGTTTTTTTGAGGAAGCTCCATATTGTTTTTTACAGTGACTGCACCAATTTACATTCCCACCAACAGTGTAGAAGGATTTCTTTTTCTTCACACCCCCTCCAGCATTTATTTATAGACTTTTTATTGATGGCAACTGTGACGATTACGAGGTGATATCTCATTGTAGTTTGGATTTGCATTGCTGTAATAATTAGCGATGTGTAGCATCTTCCCATGTGCTTATTGTCCATTTGTATGTCTTTGGAGAAATGTCTGTTTAGGCCTTCTGCCCATTTTTTAATTTTTTCTTTGAGTTGTATGAGCTGTTTGTATATTTTGGAAATTAGGCTCTTGTCAGTCACATCATTTGCAAATATTTTCTCCCAAACAATTAGCACAGGTGCTAGGACAACAGGATAACCACATGCAAAAGCATAAGTTGGACCCTTACCTCCCCCATATGCAAAATCAACTCAAAATGGATCAAAGGTCTAGTTGTAAGAACAAAAATTATATAATAAAAAACTTGTAGAATAAAACAGAGTAAATCTTCAAGACTGGATTTGGCCATGATTTCTTAGATCTGCTACCAAAAGCACAAGCAACAAAAGAGAAAATAGATGAATTGGACGTCCTCAAAATGAGAAAAATATTGTGTATAAAAGAAGCAAGGAAAAAGATAATCTACCATCCAAAATGGCACAAGATATTTGCAAATCATGTATCTGATAACGTCTCTAGCCCACCAGCCAAGCCCCTTGCTGGTCCAGTGGAGTGTCTGTGTGGGCCTTCCCATCCTAGGTGATAAGGGGATTTCAGGCCCCACAGCACCCACAGGGTGGATGCTGGTTGTCCACAGCACCCTCAAGGAGTGAGTACTGGGTTGTTTTCAGCCCAGATTCCTCCCATTACTGCCCTCAAAGGCTGAGGGCTTCAGCATGCCTCCAGAAGAACAGAGTGTTTGCAACTCTTGGAAAAGCAAGGACACAGTCTTCGCTTTTCCGAAAAGGGGATCTTATTATTTCACAGCATGACCATTTTCAATCTGGCTCCCAGGGGCCTCCTTCCTTCTTTATTTGTCTGAAAGTGGCCATGGAAGTTTGGCTGTCCCCAATCCCCACACTAGATGACAAGGCCAGTGGGGCCAGCTCCTGGTGGTCCTGACCTTCACTGGAGATTAACCAAGACTCTCAGCCTGAGATTGGATGTGGACGCCCCTGATTCTCCCCATCACCGATTCTCATCTCCTCCCCTGTTCCTTATCCTCATGCTTTTCAGTCTCAGATTTACCTGACGGTCACCACTCACAGTTCCTGCAGAGCCCAGAGGCTTCTCCTTGAAGGAAAGGTTCTGGGAAAGTCAGAGGGACAAATGAAGAAAGCAGCTGATTCCCGCCTTGTGCTCATGCCCAAGAGGGTGATGAGAGTGAGTGTTTTTGCATTAAAAACTTAAAATTCTCCAAGTAATAGATCATTGGGGATCATCCTGTGTCTTCCTGCTCCTTCTAATAATGTCATGAATTTTAATGTGGTAAATAATTTCTTTTATAAATATGCTGGGGGGAGATGCATGTAAAAAATGTTTGAGGTAACTCCAAGGGTTTTACAGCAAACAAGGACACAGAACCATGTGTGTAGACTCTGGGTGAGAGAGTCCCACTGCGAGCCACGGAGGGCAGAGTGGCCATGAGCCTCCTGCCATAGGTGAGCCTACTCAGGCGCATCCCATGTGGGACCACAGCATCACAGACTCGTAGATTGGCCAATGGCAGGCAGCTGGCTATAGATGTGGACAAGCGATAACTGCCCAGCAGCCTGGGACAACCCGAGGAGCGAGGCCTTAGTAAGGGTTGGTGTCAGGTCATTAATTAGGGCTAGCATCAGGGCCTTAGTTAGGGATAGTGTCGAACCTCAGAGATAACTTGAGGACCTTAGTAAGAGACAGTTCATGCTGTTAGGGACAATTCAGAGACATCCTTAGGGACATGTTAGTGGCCTTAGGTATGGACAGGATCAGGGTGTTACTGACAGCTTAGGCTGTAAGGAACAGCATTAGGGCCTAAGTCTGGAACAGTGTCAAGGCTTCAGTTAGAGATAACTTGAGGGCTTTAGTTAGGCACAGTTCAGGCTGGTACTTAGGTTAGGGGTTGGGATAGGGGTTAGGGTTAGGGTTGGGGTTAGGGGTTAGGGTTAGGGTTTAGGGTTGGGGTTGGGGTTAGGTTTAGGGTTGGGTGAGGGATTAGGTTTAGGGTTGGGTGAGGGGTAGGGGTAGGGTTTAGTGGTAGGGGTAAGGATTAGGGTTTAGGGTTTATGGTTTAGGAAACTGTTAGGGTTATTTATTGAAGTCCAACACAACACGTATGTATCCCTGCTGTCTGTATGGTGTGAATTGCTTTCCAAGCCCCAAACTCAGCTTTTCAAGGTGGAAACTATCCTCAGCCAAGTGACTGCAGCCATGCAGGGCATAAGAGAGAAGAGACCCAGGGTAGGTCCTTGTGACCCTGAGGCTGCTGAGGCCTAACTGTGCAGAGGGAAATGGTGATATGTTCTTCTGGGCTGCTAATAAAGTCTAACTTCTGCTGGATGTCAAGAGACCTCAGGGAGAAGCTGCCAGGCTGAACGTTAAGCACAGTGCTTTGTCCGTGCAGTTCAAGTGTTCCCACTAATGTCAGGCCTGCCTGGAGATGAAAGAAGATTCTAGAGCTGTGTTCCAGAGGCTTTTTTATGCAGTAGAAATCCCCACTCTAACAAGGAGAGCAGTGCAGAGCCTGCACTCTCCACACAAGCAAGCTGATGCCAAAGATGATGCCTGTGCCTGAAGGATGCTCAGAAGCCCCGCAGGAAGCTTTTGGCACACAGTGATCCTCCACGGACAATGGTGCACACAGCAGCTGTTATATCCTCTGAAAACACACAGAATCCGGACAGCACTCCATGGAGAAAGATTCTTAGACAACTGAGGCTAGCCTTCCCCAAGGGAGAAGTGGCCAAGAGGCTAGAGGTCAGGTTTCATTTCCCCTTAGGAAAAGGGGTTTGTGGGGTGACCTCCTACCAAGTACATCCAAGCCCTAGGTTTCCTTGGGGAAAACTCGCATTTCTTCCCAGAAGCTCGTCTGCACTGAAGAGAAGTCAGGCAGCATCGGTGATTGGAGGGCCATTTTGAGAAGGCAAAACTCATACTTTCCATACAGGCCCTGACTGTCTCTCCCATCTGGCACCAATAATGAAGTTCAACAGAGCTCCTATCCCTGCACTCTCTGAACTGTGAATAGCTTCCTAGGTCCCAAACACAGCATTTGAATGTGGAATCTATCCTCGGCAAAAGGACTGCAGCCATGCATGTCATAAAAGACAAGAGGCCCTAGGTAGGCCTGAGTGACTGTGGGTAAGCTGAGACCTAACTTTGCAAAGGGAAATAGTGATCTGCTCTTCTGGGCTGGTGATAAAGTCTAACTTCTGCTGGAGGTCCAGAGACTTCAGGGAGAAGCTGCCAGGCTGAATGTGAAGCACAGTTCTCTGTCTATGCATCAAAAGTGTTCCCACTAAGGCAGCCTGACTGGAGATGAAAGAAGGGTTTCGAGCTGTGTTCCAGAGGCTTTTTGTAAGCAGGAGAAATCACCACTCTAACGGAACATACTGGAGACCATCAAACAAAACAAAGTTTAACAAAGATCAAACATGTGTCTTCATGCCCCAGCCAACAGCGAACTCCAGGCACCTTGATACAGATGGGTGGCCTCCCCCAGGTCTGCAAACAGACTGAGATTTCCTCCCTTGGCTCACTTTCTAAATCCACTAAGGCTCAGATCAACTTTTACTTCCTTAAAGAAGCTTCCTTGGCCACTCAAAGCTTCACTGACCTCCCCCTTCACTGAAGCTTCTTGAGCAAGAATTGATTATACCACACTTGCAGTATTTAATCATGCACTGTCTTATATTCCTTAAGTTTTTTTCTTTTAAATATAGGGCATTTTCCAAAAAAGAATTTGACGATCTCACTACCAAAAGATATTTTGAAGAAGAGATTAGGTTCCAGGTTATTTTAGCGATCTGGTTAGGAGATGTTCTCCAGCAGGAGCCCTTTTGTTTCCTGATTGTACCAGGGCACTGGCCCCTAAAATACTGGGAATCAAGATAATCACCTCAGGACAAGCTGGGGCTCCCTGACTGTCCTGCTGTGACACACACACCTCTCACCCCACTCCTGACTCAGCCCCATTCACCTTTCTGACCTCATCTCCCTCCTCCACCCAGGCGCCTGGGCATTGCCTCTTTTCATGAGAAGTAACTGCTCTGCTTAGATCGGATCTCTTTGTGAGGAGGTAAGCTTCGGCCTGTCCAGACTAGATGTGTCCTCAGTGGATTCTGCGGGAGGAGCCAACTTTGGACTGCTGTCCTGGCATCCTCTCTGATAATGGTGGTTCACTGGGTTTCTGAGGCCATCCAGCAGCTCTCTGCTGTCCCCTTCTGTCAGTTTGTGGCATCACATCAGGTCTTTCAAGGGACTCAGACAGGTGCCTTAACTCTTTAAACTCGAGTAAAATGCCTCGGATCAGGCATGCCTGGTGACAGTCACATCACAGGAGAGTAGCTAGCCCTACCTTTCATTAGATACTATGGATCTAAAAGGCTCTCCTAAAAAGGAGGAGGGTGGGAGGGAGTCATGGGAGGGTGGGAGGAAGTCATGGGAGGGAGGGGATATGGGGATATATGTATAAATACAGCTGATTCACTTTGGTGTACCTCAAAAACTGGCACAAGAGTGTAAAGCTATTATATCCCAACAAAGAGATTTTAAAAAAGTAGAAAAATATACCAAAAAAAAAAAAAAAAAAGTCTGAGCTGCAAGAGGGAGTAATAGTCAAAGATTCTGAAAAACAAGAGTAAACATTCACTCAACAAACAACAATATCAGTGTCTGATTTGTGGATGTAGACTAAAAACCTTGGGCAATACATACTGTAAATCAGGAAGGTTAATCACTGTTAAGTAGTCAGTGTTTCTTGTATTAATATGTTCAGGAGAAGGATAAAATATACTGACTAATTTAGACTTTAAGTGTAAATAATTAAATAGCTGGAAAATCCTCTGAAGAGAGAAACAGAGTATAACTTCAATAATGTAAAGGAAAAAGTTAGAAAAGCTAAAAGAAAAAATGTGAATTATTGTAAAAGAAGAAAAACTGCATAAATGAAGCTGAAGAGAAGTAGAAATAAATCTAAACGTATTACAAACCCTCAAATAAATATACCATTAAAGTCTTGATAGGTTTGGAAAAAAAAGCCAGCCATCAGGCTTTTCTTCTGAATATATATATTCATATATATATAAAAATATATTTTAATATATTCACATATTTCATTTTCATTATGTAAATAATCATACATATATACATGGAAATGAAAAATGTTACTGTACATGGGACACTGAAATTTTAGGCAAATCATCACCATTGCTCTCTTTTTCTGAGTCCCTAAAGACAGGCTTCTGTGAATAAGCATCTTGTATAAGCACAAACGTCGTGATTCTCTTTGCTTGCTGTATGATGATTGCGGTGCCTGAAATATGCCTAAAACCAGCATCTGCTATAAGAGAGAGTGTTGTAATTTAATGACTCTCTTCCATAATTTATCACCCTGGACCTGCAGCATGCAGAGATGAGTAACTGAGTTGGCAAATATTTTAGCCCCCAGGACACAAGTAAATGCTGTTTAGAGTGTGCTGTGGTGTCCTTCCTTAGGCTTGGAGACATGAACTTGAGAGGGTTTTTTTAAACTGTTGTGACTTGCTTACTCAGATGAAGACTCATCAGACTAGCTGAGCTTCCTCATTCTATGAAAACAAACACCAAAGAGAAAGATATCTCCACCAGCTTCCACAGCAACTGAAAATGCAGTTTCAATGCATTTTAAGTGCCGCACTTGGTAGTAGTTTCTCATGGCCCCTGCTGTGCATTGGAATCACTTGGGCTGTTGTTAAAATGCAGACTCTGATTTGGCAGGTCTAGGGTAGAGCCTGAGATTCTGCATTTTTAAAAAGTTCCTGAGGGGTTGCGAGGCTGCTGTTTCTCAGACCTTGCAGAGTAGCAAGGCTCTTGTCAGGGCTCTGCTCTGGAGGCAGCTGCCTGCCTGGAAATCCTGGTGCTACCACTCACTAACCGTGTGATCTGGGCAAGGTGAATTGGGAACCTAGGTTTTTCACGTGTAAAATAGGATGAAGCGTTAGTATGAACGAAAGCGGGAATGCCTGTCACACCTGGCACGTGGAAACCTTCCAATAAAAGTTCACCATCATCACTGCAGGACCAGGCAACTTCATGCAACACCTACAGCACATTGCAATCACAGCTCAGACCCTGATCCCATCCTTCCTGGACCATCCTGCAGTCTTCATCACCTCACACTATACTCAGTTGATACGCCAGGAAAAGAAGAAGGTGATGTGTCGGAAGAGGAAAGGTTTGAAAACACTATGCTGCTGGCTTTGAAATTGGAGGAAGGGGCCACGAGCCAATAAAAGCAGGGCTAGAAGGTGGAAATTCCAAGGAGGCAGACTCTTTCCTAGAGGCTTCAGAGAGGGCACGGCCCTGCCAGCAACTTACCTTTAACCCAGTGAAACCGAATTTCTGACCTTCAGAACTCTGAGAGAATAATACAAATTAGTATTGGGCTGACTCATCACTGTATTGTTCCTATTTCATTAGGCCCCCACCAAGACTGTTCCCTTTTCACTCATCCCACTGGGATGCAAATTCCCTAAGGACATGATCCCATCTAACTGTATCTCTAGCAGCTGGAATGGGGGCCTGGCACAGAGTGGGTGCTTGCTAAATATTTGCTGAACCAGTGACTGAGTTATAGCCTCCTCCTCATCACTGTCTCTCTGCAGGAGCCTGGGTGCAATCCCTAGGGCTGAGCATCATTCTTATTTAACCACAACTCCACACTTGAGATGCACCCGGATTCTGAGAGGTGAATACAGGCCAAGCCTCATCCAATTTGCCACTGACAAAACAACATAAAGAAAAGTGAGCTCTTATCCTTAAAAGCAGCAAGTCACTATTGGAAAAAGAAAAGAAATGAACATTTGTTGATTACAGATGAGGAAAGTAAACCTGAGAGGCTAACTTGCCCATGGTCACAGGTTTATATAACCAAACTTCAGGTGCAGTATCATTTCAGGTTTTACTGTACAAGTGGTTCTCGCCATGCTCCCAGAGCTACCAGCAACTCATCCCCTGGGAACTTGTAGAAATGCACATTTTCAGGCCCCGGCCCAGACCTACTGAAGCATAAGCCCCGGGGTGGGGCCCAGGACCTTGTGTTTGAAAAAGCCCGGTGGGGGTGGGGGGTCTGTGCACACAGAAGTCTGAGAACCATTGTCCTGTATCCTAGGGACATTAAAAAAAAACTACTCCTAGGAATATTTAGATGTTAAATCAGAGGACCCAACAGTTACCTTAAAAGTATAGACTTGCATGGTGCATAAAGTTAGGAGTAAAGAAAGAAAAGATGAGTATTTCTCACAGGAGAGACGTTTGAGAGAAAGATGATCATTCCAAGCCCACCCTCACCCCCTACCCCTCCTCCCACCCCCACAGTCCATGGACCCCTCAGCACAGCGTGGAACAGATCCCTTGAGTCCTGAACAGGCTACAGAGTAAGGAGAAAGTCATGAACTATAGTGATGCTCAGAGGGAGAAGACAAAGGAATGTCATCTTGTGAAGGGAGAGAGATGTGATTTTATATTTACTATATTATATGAAGGGAGACAAGTGAAAAGTGGGATCTTGGCCATATTAAACCAATTAGACATACTTAAGGACAGGAGAGGAAACAAATTTTTTTTTAAAAAAACATAGTATCTAAGGGTGACATAAAGTTTGGGATGCTTTATTTTTTTAAATTTTTACTTATTCATTTATTTATTTGGCTGTGCTATGGTATGGAGGATCTTTCTTTACTTGTGGCATGTGGGATCTAGTTCTCTGACCAGGAATCAAACCCAGGCCCCCTGCATTGGGAGTGCAGAGTCTTAGTCATCGGACCACCATGGAAGTCCTGGGTTGGGATGTTTTCAAAAATATTCAGGCAAAACAAAAGTTGTGGAAGAGAATAGATGAAAGAAGATTGGCAAAGTGTCGATAACTCTTCAAATAGGAACATGGAAGTTCATGATGATTCTCTCCACATTTGTATTTGAAAAATTTCCATTATAAAAGGGTTTTTTTTTTTTTTAAAGAAATATAGTCATAGTGCTCGGAGGAGAGGTAGTAAAGAACACGTGAACATTTCAGCCTGCTGAAGGCAAGCTGCTGAAACAGGGAAGAGGCCAGAAGTTCCTGGAACTTAAAGTACAGCTACTCCACAGTTTGATCTCAAGGTTCAAAATGGAGTTGGTCTCAGATGCCACAAGATAACACATTGACCCTAGAAAGGAAAAAATCCCCGTATTCTTACATTTAAAGATGGTCATGCAATCTTTAAATGGAACATACTTATACTAAAAAAGAAAAATCTTATCTAAAATTCAAATTCAATGAGGTGTCCTGTATTTCTATTTGCTAAATCTGGCAACCCTACCAATATTCTACTATCTAACCAAAATTTGACACCACGATCCAAGTTTGATCCAAGTATATTTTCTACCTCTATCCTTGTTGCCATCCTCCCCTTTCTGCTCATCCTCCTTCCCAGTACATTTCACTCCCCCTTTCTTTCCCAGCATGTGTATCATGTTGCTAATTTCCTCCTTAGTAAATCTATGTTACTCACATAAGTCAATAGAAAATGAGACCGGTTGGTGATAAACCTAAATTTAAAACAAAGTCAAGTTAAATCTCATTGGCTGTGCCTGGGTTGTGACTCCATTCCTTAACCTGTTACTGTAGAGAGAGAAATGCAATTGTCTGCCGGGGCTTAGGGCCCCAAACCAAGAATGGGCCACCCCAGAAATATGCCTGAAATAGAATCAACTCCGCAAGTGACTGTTTCCTGCCTTTCAATCAAACTTTTGGGTTCCAAAAGTGGCACAACCAACAGGCATTTCTCAGCTGCGGGAGCTCTGAGCGCCATGCTGGCCCTTTCTCAGGTGGCTCAAACTGCCTCCTGTGTGTAAGGAACATGCTCTCTGGCCTCCCTCCAGGAGCATCTGTACCTGTGAATATCAGCGCCTGCTCTTCAGAATACAAGCTCAGAAGTGAGACAGCATGGGAGTGAGAAAGGAAAAGGCTGGTGACATCAAGGAGCCCTGAGCAAGATCTGGATGGGAAACGAAATGGAACGAGATAAGCTGCAGAGGCTGCATGAGAGCTAGTTGCACTGCTGACATGAGGCGTCCACACTGAGCTGTGTGACTGGCTGCTGGGTTCCTTGGGAAGGAGCCTGCAGGGAGCCTGTAACTGCTGCAGGATGATGGTGAAACTCAAGCTTTGTCTCTGTCACCTTGTCAGCCCCCCGCTGCTGCCCCACCCCATGATGACACTTTGGTGAACGGATGCAGCAGTGATGACTTGCGCTCAATCCACCCTCTCTTTTCTGGTAAAGTCATCCGATTTTTCTTTAGATAACCACCCACTCCCAATTCTGTTTCCTCGGGGTCTCAACTGTAAGTGTCCTTGTACCTGCCTTGAGCCTCAGGCCACCTTCACCTCCCCAAGAGGCCCTCGGCTGCCTCTGAGTTGGACTCTGGACCTGCTGTGGGCCCTGTGGGGTCCACTTAGGCTCTGATCCTGCCCAATTCCTGTGTGTGCTTGCTGCAAAGTCCACAGCCGCCAGAGCTAGACCTTTTCCATTTGTGGGAACATTCATTGTCTACTCAGATATTCCAAAGACATAGGGTCTACCTAGATGATCACAGGGATTTAGTCTGCAGTGTCTATATCTGATGGAAAGATTTTAGCACCTTTTTCTTAGTCCCTCATCCTTGGTGTTCAGCTTTGGTTTTGTCGCTGCCTCTGTGTGTGGTCTGACCACCAGAGTCTGGTCCTGAGGCTGCCTTGGAGCTCTTGGGTCTGCCTTAGTGAGCATTTCCTTTATTGTTCATCTGCAGGGGCCAGCCTGTGGGGAGAGAGGGGCTATGATAGTGGCTCCCCTCCCTGCATGTGCCTCAAAAGTAGCGCCCTACTTGGATCGCAGGAGCCCTGATGGCAGTGCCAAATGCCCAGGGAAGCCGGCGGCCACAGGTGTAGGAAATCTGGCCTTAGTGAGGGTCTTTGCTGGCACCCAGCATAAGATACTTGAAGGCCAGCCCTCAGGGCCCTTTTTATGCTACTCTGAGACCAGTGGGCAGTAGCCGGTCCTGGAGAGGGCTTCCTTTATTGTTTGTCTCCGGGGTGTGGGGAGAGAGAGGCTACAATAGTGGCTCCCCACCCTGGTGTGACTCAGCAGTAGTGCCCTGCTGCCATGGCAGCCTAGTCTTCCCCAGTAGGCATTCCATGCTACAGATTTCTTCCCTCCCATCCCCTCAGTCTATTTCCCCGCAGCCAATAGCAGTTCTCACCCTGGGCCTCTTCTCTGGTTTCCACGCTCCAGCTCCCAGCCCCCCTTCACTCCTGTGAACACTCCTCTGAGACCATGGCCTGTGGTCTGGACCGTCTGTGTATTTCTCACTCTGTTCTGTCTGCCACAGATTGGCTGCTTCACCTTCTTTGGACAGCCCCAAATGCCTCCCTTCTGTCCCAATCAAATTCCCCATCTGAGAGGGCATTTCCCCATCAAAAAAGGGGTGTTTCCCTGAATTTGGGAATCTCTTCTCTGCTTCAGCTCCCCTGCCCCAGGGCAAAGGTCCTGTCCCCTTTCTTCTCCTCCTCTTTCTCCCTTCTTTTTTTTTGTCCTACTCAGTTGTGCAGGGATCTTTATAGTCCTTTCCAATGTCCAAGGTCTTCTGCTAGTGTTCTGCCAGTTTTATGTGAGAATTGTTGCATCTATTGATGTATTCCTGATGCATCTGTGGTGAGAGACGAACTCCACATCCTTCTACTCTGCCACCATCTTGCTCCCCCCGCCATATACTTTAGGTAACCAAGTGTTATGCCCATTTTGTAGACATGAAAATAGAGGATTTCTTAAGTTTACATAGCTAATCAGTGCAATCAGTCTTTTATGCCATCCAGCAATTCTGAGATGAACTTTTAACAATTCTTTTTAAGCTACACACTCTACTTCCTTACATTTCATTTTCTCTAAAGATTTACAACCTCATATATGCTTCCCCAACATTAAAATGACAAATGATGTTAATCTATAGAAAAAATACAACCTAGCATTAATTGTTCCAAATTATTTTAAAATTTAATGAAAATCAATGAAACAAGCCAAAACAGAGAGATGTTCTACTGGGGCTGGCATAGGACAAAATCTGAAGACTTGGCTCAGTTTTATTTTCTTCTGCTTTGGAGATATACGACATGAAGCAAGTGACAATTTCTTTAGGTCTCAATTTCTTTGTCTTTTATTTTTTATTATTATTATTATTATTTTTATAGTTGTGGTGCACAGGCTTAGTTGCTCCACGGCATGTGGGATCTTCCTGGAGCAGGGATCGAACCCATGTCCCCTGCATTGGCAAGCAGATTCTCAACCACTGCGCCACCTAGGAAGCCCAATTTCTTTATCTTTTAAAGGAAATAATAATATGCATGTAATTTCACTGCCTAGCATCCAGCAGATGTTGGGCCACAATTAGTCTTTTCCCTCTCTGCTTCCTAAGTCATTGGTGTCGGGAATTTAATGGAATTGGAAACTATCATGGTGCTCCACCGTGCTTAATACGCACCTATTGAATGCGCTGATGAAGAATAGAGATGGGCAGGAAAAGAGGACATAAAAGAATATTGCAGGTTTGGGAAGGGTTCCACTTTCAGAACCCCCATAGAACAGCAGTGGGTACATATACTAAATCATGGAACCACAAAGAATTTCCCCTGGCAGATGCATTTCATAGCTCTTTCCTAAAAATTCCCATCCCTGCTCTGGATGAAATCATCCTAAATGAGAACAAGTTGGGAGAAAGCTCTGGTTGGCAGGGGACCAGAGATGCCAGTAGCTGTCGTTTCAGAGCAGGAAAAGGTAGGGGAGTGTGACCCCCAGGAAGGCCTGCCTCCCCCACCTGAGAGTCCTCAGTAAGCCACATGCTGCTCACCTCTTTACTCCCTGGCATTGAGGGCAGGGGCTTGTGCCTGTACCATCACTGTTCTACCCTTGGAAACTGGCACACTGTAGGTACTCAGTAAATCATTGTTAAATGAACAGTAACACTGGGTCTGGTTTCTGTGGGTGTCTGTCCCCCCAGTTCAGGGATCCCTCAGGGTCCACCTCACAACTGGCATGGAAATAATAATACCATCAGGAGCAACAGCAATTCCTCAGAATAAGTGGGCTTGCCTGAGCACTCTCCACCTATTGAAGTGGGCAGTGAGGGACTGCACTCCACTTGTCCTTGTAATAAGGAGAAAAGTCAAGGGCCACAAAGGGAAGTGGGTTTCCAGTGTCACTGCCCACCTTTTGGGAGGCTGGGAGTCTTTTCTACCACATTCTGGCCCTGAAGCCCCAGTCCTGTGTGGACACACCTCCCTCCCCAGAGCAGTGTGGGCAGAGTGGGACACACCCCAGAGAGTGACCTCAGTCACTAGTCACCAAGCATCAGGACTGCTCCCAGCTTATCCTGCCACCTGTAGGTTATACTTATAACAAGATCCTACCAGATAGACATTACAACCTGTATGTGGTGTTTTTGGTGATTCATCTTACTTCCATTTTAATCATCTTAGCAAATGTTAAATTACCTCTGGGGTCTGTGTGAACAGGAGGGCTTGATGTACTAGAAAAAAACAGTGGCAGGTTATTAGAAAATAAGGGCTGGAACTTAAGGCATCCAGACATCTCTGATGAGTGGAGTGGAGACAATATTGTCTACTGCTGCTTCATCCCAGAACAAAGCCACATGCCCACACAGGGCCCACCTGACCCCTAGGCCAGGGTGTGCTAAGACACCTGTTGTGTGGAAGGGCTTGGAATTTGCTACTATCGTCACTATCTACCAGTTTTGATACACAAACACCGCAAGCTGCTTTATACTTGCAAAGGTGCCTAAATAAGACTACTTGTGTTCACAGGAGCACACACTCCAGATATTCATTTCTGGTCCTGGTTGCTCCTGGGCTCATCCTCTTTCAAGCCTTGGAAATTCTGGACACACTGCTTCTTGCCCTACAATCTCCCCCACCACCCCTGCAGCAAGCTCTCCACCTGGACAACTCCAAGTCATCCTCCAAAACAGGCTCCAATATCCCTTCCTCCAGGCCATCTCCCTTGCCTTCCCTCCAGCCTCTTTTATACTCATTTCCTGCTAAAATGATCACAGTGAGCTCAGAAGCTGCTGCTTGTATGTTTGTCTCCCCTGCCATGATGTGGGTTTGTGGGAGCAGGGCTCTTGGCTGATTCACTTTCATTACATCTAGACCCTTAGCATGGGCCCTGGTAGGTAGTAGAGATGGAGCAGGGCCTCCAAAACACATGAGCTAAATACTTGGGCTCTGTCTTCATCAAACTTATAATGTAGCAAAACAGAGTTAATGACAAGGAAGGTGAATTCAAGGTTCTTTGAACACAGATCAGGCAAACCTTTCCTTAATATCTCACATTTAAGCTGAGCTCTCACTGGTAAGTAACTATTAACTGAGAAAAAAAAAAGGGGAGGGGGTGTAAATAACTTTCTCAGGAAAGAGAATAACAGGTGAATGTTCTAAGGTGGGAGGGAGCAACCTGTGTAGCTATGAAAGGCTAGTGGGGTAAAAGCAAGAGCTCATAGATTATGTGCATTAGTTAGGATAGGCTAGGTTATGCTGAGTAACAAGTGACTCCCAAAATCTTGGTGGCCTTCAATAAGGCTTATTTACTTCTCATGCTACATGCTCACATAGCTCTGCTCGGTGTCATCTTCCCTCTGGACCCAGGCTGATGCAGCAGTCTCTATCTTGATACTGCCAATGCCAGGGAAGAAGGAAAAGAAGAGGTAAATTATGCACTGGTTCTTAAGTGTGTGCTCACATTTCTTACCCTGTTCATCAGCTCTTTTGCCATGACTGAGAGAAACAAAAAGGCAGAGCTATATAATCCTCCAATGAGAGGGGAGCCACAGCACAGGGCACTGACTGTGGGCAAATCATAATCCTGTTCCACAACAGGCTTAAGACTTTGATGTTTATCTTAGGAGCAATGGAAAACCACTGAATATACTTTCCATTTTTAACAAATCACCCTAGCTGTAGTGAGGAGAATTACAAATTGGATGCAGGGAGAAATATTAGGAGGTCATTTCAGTTTTCCTGGGACAAAAGGATAGTACTTTAGACCAGGACCCTGGCAGTAGAACTGGAAAGAAACCAATAGACTTAAAACACGGGAGGACCTAGTGCTGTGCAAAGGGAAGCAGAGGTGAGTGACTATGTGGCCCCAGGAGGGAGGCAGAAACATAGCAGACCTGGCATCTCATGTCTCAGCAGTTGTTGCTCATCTTTTGAGAAGACTAGCTAATCCATTCTGTTCTTAGGTTGCCTATGTTCTCCTAATACATCTCTCTTCTTGCTTAAAAAAAAGCATGAGCTAAATAAAGGAGGGAACAAATGGATTAATAAGGTGATGAATGGCTGAGTGAATTGACAATAAGTGACAGAAGGACCAGGGAAATTAATTCATATCCAAATGTTCAGAGTGGAGAGAAACTAGACTCATCCAGAAGAAAATGATCTCCCCACTGGGCCTGCCTCAGAGGGGTTGCTCCCTTTCCCACCAACACACCAGGTGCCAAGGAGCCATGGACCACTTTCATCTGTGACAGAGAAGGAGGGGGGGGAGAGTGGGTGATGGATGGGCTCTGGGGAACCTCCACATCATCCTCCCCTCCCCTTTATGTGGTCTCCCTCTACTTCGCTTTCAGAGCCCCAAACTTGACTTTCAGGGGTAGGAGGGCTTGAGAATTACAAATGACAAATGTCCCCAAACAGATTTTCTGTAGCAGCAGCAGCAGCATTGGGCAACCTCTCAGGGCCCTAAAGCTTGGGGTCCTCATGACACAGAAAGCCCTGATCCCCCTCTGCCCTAGGTGCGCTCAGCAGCCATGAAGGGGAGGGATTTTCATGTATATATGACTGCATGGTTGCGGACTCAGCCCAGCCCTGTCCTGGAGACCTGTGGTCACTGTCCATGGGTTGACTCACTGTGCACTGGGCTGACTCACAGCTGAAGAAACATGTTTTAAGACCTAACCGCAGCATGTCAGAGCTGAGGGGGCTCCAGGATCTCATTTTCCCCAGTGCCTCATTTTGCAGATGAGAAAGTAGAATCCCAGAGAGGGGCAAGGAATTCCACACATCCACACGGTGGATGGCAGAGTGGAACTGGAAGCTCACCTCCAGATGCTTCCTCAGACAAAACTCATTCTCTTTGACAGGCCCCTGAGTGATGTCCACTGCTCAGAATAACTAACAGTCCTGAGAACACATAGCAGCACGTATTGGTTCTCAGTGCATGTTTGTTGACTGAATAAATGATTGTAATGGGACACAGAAAGCAAGCCTAGAGGCTAAGAGTGAACCCCTAATCCTGTCTTCAAGCAGGAGGTGTGCACCTTTTTGGTGTGGGAGGGTGAAATGGGGCTTGGGAAGGGAAGAGGAACATCATGAATTCATCCCCCCCGTCCCCACTGTGCTGGGTCTTTTTTGTGGCATGCGGGATCTTCATTGCCACACGCAGGATTTTTTATTTTTAGTTGAAGCATGTAGGATCTTTAGTTGTGGCATGCAGGGTCTTTAGTTGTAGCATGCAAACTCTTAGCTGTGGCATGTGGGATCTAGTTCCCTGACCAGGGACTGAACCCAGGCCCCCTGCATTGGGAGTGTGGAGACTTAGCCACTGGATCACCAGGGAAGTCCCCATCATTAATTCTTTTGGAAAGGAGGTCCCCATCATTAATTCTTTTGTAAATGAAGGACAATGGGGGGCAGGAAGAGGATGTGAATAGGTACATTCCAGGAAACTGAGCACAGAGGATGCAGCAGCTGTACGCTCACCTCTGCTCTCTTAGCATCACATTGTCTCCTACTCTGGAAACAGGGTGAACAGCTCACAAGTTTCCTGGAGAGAAACATGACCTCGACCTGGCCCATCAGCATGTTCAATCCTCCCTGGCCTCCCTGTAATTGGCTCAGGGCTGGACAAGTGACCAATCAGGCCCCAGAGTGGGGCCTTGTGCTGGAATCCTGGGGAAGAGAAGCTCTATTTCTGTTGGGAGCTGAGTGGACATGATGTCAGCCTGTGGCAGTTGGTGGCCTTCTTGCTCTCATGAAGGCAGAGCTACCTGAGGATGACACCAGTAAGCAGAGCCAAGAGGTCAGGAGAGATGGTTCCTGCTAACGTCACTGAGCACCAGGTACAGCTCTGCTGGAAGCTGTCTGTCTTTGGACTTCTGTTACATAAGTCATTCTCGCCTGCCTTGTTTATTAGTCTGCTTGAGCCACTTTGGCTTTTCTGTTCAGCTGGCTAAATGGAGACCCTGGAACTGCTACTGTGTGGCTTTAGGTTAGCTTCAGGGAAGAACTTCCAGATAATGCTGGAGACTCCAGTTTAATCTGCAGCTCTGAATGGATTTGCTATGGAATGCAAGTCCATGTGCCCGATGCACAGTAAGGCCAAACAACCCCAAAGTATCGGAGTTTGGAGCAGAGGAAAGTTTATTGCAAGGCCATGCAAGCAGACAGGTGCCTCATGCCTTAAAAACCCCAAACTCCCTGAAAGCTTTCAGCAAAGCCCTTTTATGGGAAAGGTGAAGGAGGGGTGTGGTTAGTTGTTGCAGACTTCTTGGTGTCAGACGCTTTGTTCTTGAGGTCAGGTCACGGTCAGGTCATGATATTCCTATAAACCTCCACCAAAACAAATGCTAGCAAATACCAATCAGAAGCGTAAATGGAGAGACTGAAGGTGGTTGAAATGCTTACTTTAATGACAGCATCCATATACCTCAGTTGTTGAGGCCTCCGTGGATTGAGATGCATGGAGACTGTTGCTGCCATTAGGTCATGGCCTGGCCCAGCCCGCGGGTGGCCATGGCCAGGGCTGTGGGCCTCTGCAGGACACAGCCCTCAGCCTGTGCCCTGGGCCCCCCAGCTCACCTGCCATCCCCAAGGCCAGAGGGCCTGGAGGGCCCCAGGGAGAAGGCCACACTCTGCCTCTCACCATACTCTCTGCTGTGAGGACCACTAACTAGCCCACCATTGGCTGAGTGTGACCGCTAACCACCATGCTAAGGTCTCAGTCTAACCCTCCCATGCTGACAGTCTTGCAGTAGTGACAGCACAGTAAAGACTGTGCACCTGCCCTGCCCCTATTACAGATTCAAGCAGTATCTGTTGGGCTCAGCTATTAATTTTAAGGTTGTCCAAATTAGTCCTCACAGGATTAGTCCTGTTAAGGTAGCAACCAATGTTCCCATTCTAGAGGACAAGACTGAGGCTCAGAGGAGGGAGTTAGCTGGGCAATAGGGAGAAAGTGTGGTGCCAGACAGAACTCCGAGATCCTGCTGCTTGAACTCCAGGAAGCCACACAATGTGGATTGTCCGTGTGATGGGGCTTAAGGCACGCAGCCCCATGCTGGCTACTGTGGGTGCCTGAGACTTGGTAATGGCCACTTGGACATTTTGAGACTCACCAAAGCAATTCACGCCCTCCTGGCTCCCCCTCAGCCTGCATCCCTTTCTTTGCTTTGTGTGGCAATTACAGTCATGCTCATGTGACCACATGGGCAGTCCTCACTGTTTACAGGCTGCCATCTGGAGCTGCTGCAGGGGAGGCCAAGAGCCTCTCCCCACATCACACTGGGGAACATCTCCTTCCTAAGGGCCTTGGGGGGCCCTGCTCCCCACCTGCACTCCAGAGGCCTTTTTCAGAATATTCAGGGAACCTCACTCAGTTTGGAACAGGGTGCATCCATCACTCTCCTGTCCACATCTCCCTTGAAACTCTGCTCCTGTACTCCTTTCTCCACACTGTGGCCCCCGTGCTGCCACAGGAGAGACTGAGCTGACAGTGAAACAACAGCTCAGCACTGGAAGGCTTGTGTGAGGTGAGACCTGACAGCTGGGAAGCTCTGTTTACAAGGACTTCACTCTTTATGACCTCACTGACTCTACTACAGTAGAGGCTGTAGAAGCCCCCTGAGATACAGAAGCAGTGCTTGGGTCAAAGTGACTTGGGCGTTTTGATGGCTGGAGGCTTTGGCCATGGTGGGGGTGGGGTGAGGTCCCTGAGGTTCTGAAGGCCCACTGTGTGCAGGCTCAGGGTGCACAGAAAAGGAAATGCAGAGGCCTGCCCCAGAGGTGTTCACAGACCAAATACTGATAAGCCAGACAGGTAGACAGGGTACCATAGAGCCTGAGCTGCTTTCACATGTAAAGGGTGTGGGGACAGTGGCAGAGACCCAAGTCTGATGGGGAACTGGTTAAGGACAGAGAATTTTTAACTGAGTCTTGAGGGTGGTATCAGTTATTTATGTGTTTGGCTGAAGTGACAGAAAACCCTACTGAGAGTGGCTTAAACTACAAAGACATCTAGCAATGATATGAGAGGTGGGAGGTCCAGAGGTGGTCTGGTGACCCAACAATGTCATCAGTGACTCAGATGCCACCCACCTCTTTACTTCACCATTCCCAGAATGTTGGTGTGACTCCCTCATTGGTGCAGGGTGGCTGCCTCCTCTCCTGAACCCTGAGCCAGAGCCATCACCTCTGCATAGTTAGCACTCAAGCCAGAAGCAAAGGGGCACTTTTCCCTGCCCATTTCTTTCTTTTGGGGAAAGATAATCTCTCATAGAAGCCCCTGTAGACTTCCTCTAGTACTCTGGCTGGTCTTGACCAATCGCTAGCAGGGGAAGCAGTTGCTATGACAGGCTCGGACCAATGATTCCTCCACATTGAGCATCCACAGGAAGAAGGCGGGGTGGGCTCTGCTTGGTGAGCAAGCAACACCATCCTGCCATAAAGGAAAATGGACATGGGAGCTGAGAGCTCAATGACAAAGGGACGGGAGAGCAGGAGGAGCAGCACAGGCACAGGTGCCAGGGATGACCTGGGTGCTCAGATCACTGGTGGTTCATTGCTGCAGGAACACAGCAGAGTTGGGGAAGGTGGGCAGGATCTCACCTTTTGCACCTGGAGCAGGGCAGGGCCTGGGCCATAGGGAGCTGCTGAGAGGTGCTGAGCAAGAGAGTGAGGGCAGAAGCAGACTGGAAAATTGCAGGTGTACAGAAGCTCCTGCACTTTGGAACTGAGCATAGCCATTCTGTGATGGGCAGCAATGTTGCTAATAGACTCCAGAGGCCTCTGTACAAACGGACAATTGTAACTGACAAGAGAGAGTAAACGTGGCCTTAATGAATGGGAGCTAGTGGCAGCTGCCTGTTTCTGGATGTTAGAAGGCACACACTCAGCTGATTCTTAGATAGCTCTGCTGTCACACCTGTTACACCCACACCTCTCCTCTCCCACCTGTCTCCTGCATGGCCTCAGGGCCTGCACACCCCAGAGCACCTGAAACAACCCAGCACTTTGTGATGTAATTTACACCGGATGCCCCCACATCTGAGGATGAGGGTGACTGGGTTCCAGTTTATAGAGGAGCAAACCCAAGGCTAGATGTGGGTGAGGGGCTTACTGGTGAGCTGGCGGGGAGGGGGGGGAGGGGGCATGGGACTCCAATCTATCATCACCTTTAGGACTTCAGAGTGAGCAGCCTCTCCACACCCAGCCAGGATGCTTGCTAAACTGAGGGGCTCAGAGCTCCTGCTCTCCAGCACTGGGCCTGGGTTGGGAGGGGGATGGAGGGGAAGGAGGGCTCTTCTCTATGTGATACTCACTCCTGCAGAGGCACACAGGTGACTCCACAGATGTGTTATTCCTTCCTTATAACCTGGACCTCCCAGGCCTGGAACAAGGAGTGCCCTGACATATGGGGACCACAGTCCGTGGGTGCACATGTGGGCAGATGTGCCCATGATTGAGAGGACAGCAGGTCCATGTAAGGCCCCCCAATGCCCAGATGATCACATTCCAGAATTGAGGGGACCCTCGGGGTCAGGTGGCCAATTCCAACCTTAAAGGGCAATTGTTGTCATCCAGGGGGCTGATTTTTTTAAATTAAATTACACATTTGCAATCTAATTGTCAAGCCCTTTTCTCAGCAGGCTCGTAGCCCTCAGCCTGTCAACTTTTATTTCTCTCTGGGACCAAGTTCTTAGCTTCAAACTTAGTCCCATTATGGATATAAGTACTGTCCTTTTCATGTGTCACCTTCAGTATGAGGCCAACTCCCCCTCCCTTCCCATTGTCAATGCCTCCACACAGGATAACAGGGCTTTTTTAATGCAGTTCTGCAGATTTGTGAGCTAAGGATTTAGAATAATGAGGTGAGGAGGGGCTGCCCCACAGGAGGGCAGGTGGGCAGCAGGTGGTGATGAGTCACCTGTACAACCTCAGCTGGCTGAAGCATCAGCAGTGGGAGAGCAGCAGACAGGGCTGAGCGGGTGCAGAAAGAATCGATTAAATGTGTTCATCCAGCAGCCTCTGGGGTGGTGGGCCCTGGAGCAGGACTACAAGTGTGGAAGGGGGGGGTCCTCAGTGCCTGGACCCCCACCTTCTAGAAATCGGGGTTGAGATGTGGCTTTGAAACCAGAACACTGGATTCAAAGCTGACTCCACCACTTGGTTGGTTATTAAAAGCAACAGAAGCCTCTGTTTTCTCATCTGTAAAATGGGAATATTGAGGTCTTTCCCTCTTAGGGTGGGAAGGGAATTAAATGGGGCAACAGGTAGAACACAGGAGCTCGCTGGGCTGAGGGTGCTCCCAGGCACCCTGTTGTGGCTGCTATGACCACTGTCTTCCTGGGCAGGGTCGGCACACTTTTCCCATCAAGGGCCAGATTTTAGGCTTTGAGAGACTATGATCTCTGTCCAGCTACCACCCTCTGCTGTTGTAGAGCAAATGCAGCTTTGGCACTAGGTCTTCCTATTGCCACTCTCTTGCTCGCTTTCTGAGATACAGATATTGGATGTAATTGTCATATAACACTGTTAGTTTTAGGTGTCTGGCATCATGATTTGATATACGTACATACTGTGAAATGATCACCACAATAAGTTTAGTTACCACCTACCACCTCACATAGCTACAAATTATTTTCTTGTGATGAAAACTTTTAAGATCTACTCTCTCAGCAACTTCTGAATACACAACACAGTGGTGTTTACAGTCACCTTGTTGTACATACATCCCCAGGACTTGTGTATTTTATAGCTTTTGACCATCTTCACCCATTTCACCCATCCTCCCCAACCCCCAACCTCCACATCTGGCAACCACCACCCTGTCCTCCATTTCTATGAATTTGGTTTATTTTTTCAATTCCACATGTAAGTGAGGTTGTAAGTATTTATCTTTATCTGTCTGACAATTTCACCATGCATAACACCTTCACAGTCCACCTATGTTGTTGCAAATGGCAGGATTTCCTTCTTTTTTATGGATGAATAAGATTCCATTGTATACGTATGACATTTTCTTTACCCATTCATCTGTTGGTGGATATGTAGGTTGTTTCCATGTTACTGAACAGAAGCTCCTGTGCCAGGTGCATAGTGAGGCCACATGAACAGAACCACCAGAGTGTGGAGCAGAGAGTTTTATTGCAGGACCAACAAGGAGATGGGTGGCTTGTGCCCCCAAAACCTTGAACTCCCTGAAGGGTTTCAGCAAAAAAATTTTAAAGGCCAGATGAGAGAGGGGAGTTGCAGGGCATGTGCTCAGCTCATGCATGATTCTCTGATTGGTTGATGGTCACGTGTCACAGGGTTAACTTTATCAGTCCTTTGGCACCAGTAGGTCTGGGAGATCATGATCATCAAGTAGTTAATTTCTTCCATTTGGAGGGGAGTTTTAGCATCTGAAAAACTCAGGAAACATGCATGAAATACTATTATCTGGCTACTCAGAGAGGAGCTACAGCAGAGGATATGGGGGAGGGGTCTGTTGCTGGAAGGCCCCATAGGGTCCTGCTTGGTCACACTTGGGTATTGTAAATAATGCTGCAGTGAACTGCTTTCCACATCCACTTCAGGTCTGCAGCCCTGCTGGCAGCATAGAGCCAGTCATAAAGGGCATGGGCCATGGGGCCTTGGTGATAGCAGGGCTTCCCTGCTTCCTCTCTGTGTCTCAGTGCCCTCAAGGAATAGTAACAAGGCCCCCAGGAAAACTGACTAAGACCCTGCTGTGTGACCTCGGGCAGCCACTGAGCTCTCTGTGCCTCAGAGATCTCATGTATAATAAAGAAGTTGTAACAGGGTCACAGGAAGACTCACTAAGATCCTGCTCTGTGACCTTGGGTGGGTACTTCCCTCTCTGTGCCTAAGAGTCTTCATCTGTAATGGAGAATTACTAAGGGGTCCCCCAGAAGGCCTCACTAAGGCCCTGCTCTGTGACTTTAGGTGGGCCCTGCCCTCTCTGTGCCTCAGTGTCCTCATCTGTAACAGCCCCATCCCCATCCCAGGTGGATTCACTAAGACCCTGCAGTGAGACCTTGGGTGACTTCTCCCCTCTCTGTCTGTATCCTCATCTAGTAACAGGTACCCCAGAAGGGCTCACTTAGACCCTGCTCTGTGACCTGCCCTCTCTGTGCCACAGCATCCTCATCAGTAGTATAGAACTAGTCGCAGGGCTCTAGGAGAGCACACTGAGATCTGCTTTCATCAGCGGCCCCATCATTACAGAGGAAGGGGGAAGGCCTGACACAGGGACAGGGTCATATCCCTCTACTCCCCACACCTTCTGAGCCATGATGCATGCTGTTCCACCAAGCAGATCTGTCCCCTATTCCCCCCAGATCACATGGTGGTGATGCTCCAAGGCCACCACAGGCACCAGCCCCCCTCCCCCATCAGACGTAGCCTCCCTTCTCCTTGCAGTCCTAGACATCACTGCCTTCTCAGCTGGTTTATTTGGTCCCTTGTGGTCAGATACCCAATCTACCCCTCTATGCCCCAAGCAGCCAACCTAGGACCAAGTACACAGCAGGTGCTCAATACAGGTTTAAAGCTGCGGGGAAGGCACACTTGCTCTCCTTCACAGAGATACTTCTCTGGGGGAGGCCAGCTCCAGCTGTTCAATGCATGGGAGAAGCCTAGTCTGGCAGGTAGAGGGCTAGGTCAATGCCCTCTGTGTGTGTGTGTGTGAGTATGTGTGTGTGTGTGTGTGTGTGTGTGTGTGTGTGTGTGTGTGTGTGTGTGAGTGTGTGTGTGTGGTGGGGCACAGGACGTCTCAAAGCTCCAGTTGCTGAGGAGCTGCTAAAGGAAAGGGCAGCCATGAAGAGCCCTGTCCCTCCATACCCTGACCAAGGGGGCTGGTTCCTGGGGGTGAATGTGTCTCCTGAATATCCATGAGGAGGCACTGGGCAGGGACACAGGGGTTGTGCAGTCACAGGGCATCCAGTCTGAACCCTGCCTCAAGGTAGCTGCTCAGCATATTCTTGGTCTTAAGCCAACAGCCTCAAAGTAATTCCAATATTTAAAAACAGGAAGATTTCAGGCAAAAACCCAGGTTCTAGCTTTGCTAGTTTCAATATGAGATGAGAAGTTCTAGCCTCCTGGGCAAAACTCTTCTGGGGCTGAGTAGGAGCCCCCTCTGGATGGAGCTTATGTCCCCAGCTCATCAGAGTGCCCATCACCCCTTAAGCTTCCCCCAGGGCCAGGTCCTCCCTGGCCTCTCCTTGCCTGGCCCCTGGAGACATCTGAGTTTGTAGTCCTCCCTCTAGCCCCATGGAGCTTTGCTGTTTCACAAGGGATATGAGGACCAAAGCTGTGAGGAGCCTGCCGTGACCCCCAGGGGGGTGGGATAAATGGGTTAAGAGTTCAGCCTTCCAGCAGGGGTTCTGAGAAGTGCTCATTGGCATGAGTCCTCCTGGAGCCTACCATTAGCCCTGCCAAAGAGACTGTAAGCTCCAGTGCTGGCTCACCTCAGGCCAAACAACCAACAGGGTGGGAACACAGCCCCATCCATTGGCAGACAAGCAAATTAAAGTTTTACTGAGCTCTGCCCAACAAGGCAACACCCAGCCCTATCCACCACCAGTCCCTCCAATCAGGAAGCATGCACAAGCCTCTTAGATAACTTCCTTCACAAGAGGGCAGTATCAGCAGTATTTCATTCTGTGGAAATAGAAACCAAAGCCACAGAAAGATAGAGAAAATTAAAAAGCAGAGGACTTTGTATCAGATAAAGGAACAAGATAAAACCCAAGAAAAGCAACTAAATGAAGTGGAGATAGGCACCCTTCCAGAAAGAGAATTCAGAGTAATGATAGTGAAGATGATCCAGGGCTTTGAAAAAAGACTGGATGCAAAGGTTGAAAAGTTGCAAGAAAAGTTTACCAAAGACCTAGAAGAATTAAAGAACAAACAAATAGAGATAAACAATACAATCGCTGAAATGAAAAATACTCTAGAAGGAACCAATAGCAGATTGACTGAGGCAGAAGGGAAAATAAATGACCCAGAAGACAGAATGGTGAAAATCATTGATGCGGAAAAGAATAAAGAAAAAGGAATGAAAAGAACTGAAGACAGCCTAAGAGACCTCTGGGACAATGTTAAACACACCAACATTCGCATTATACAGGTCCCAGAAAGAGAAGAGAGAGAGAGAAAGGACCCGAGAAAATATTAGAAGAGAGTATAGTTGAAAACTTCCCTAACATGGGAAAGGAAATAGCTACCCAAGTCCAGGAAGTGCAGAGAGTCCCAGGCAGGATAAACCCAAGGAAAAATACACCAAGACACATAGTAGTCAAATTGACAATAATTAAAGACAGAAAGAAGTTATTAAAAGCAACAAGGGAAAAGAGACAAATAGCATTCAAGGGGACTCCCATAAGGTTAACAGCTGCTTTCTCAGCAGAAACTCTGCAAGCAAGAAAGGAGTGGCATGATATATTTAACATGATGAAAGGGAAGAACCTACAACCAAGAATATTCTACCCAGAAAGGATCTCATTCAGATTTTATGGAGAAATCAGAACGTTTACAGACAAGAAAAAGCTAAGAGAATTCAGCACCACCAAAGCAGACCTACAACAAATTCTAAAGGAAATTCTCTAAGCGGGAAGCACAAGAGAAGAAAAGGACCTCCAAAAAAAAAAAAGAAAAACCCCACAATTAAGAAAATGGTAATAGGAACATACATATCAATAATTACCTTGAATGTAAATGGACTAAATGCACCAACCAAAAGACACAGACTGGCTGAATGGTTACAAAAACAAGATTCATATATATGGTGTCTACCAGAGACCCACTTCAGACCTAGGGACACACAAACAGACTGAAAGTGAAGGGATGGAAAAAGATATTCCATGAAAGTGGAAATCAAAAGAAAACTGGAGTACCAATACTCATATCAGATAAATAGACTTTAAAATAAAAAATGTTACAAGAGACAAGAAAGGACACTACATAATGATCAAGGGATCAATCCAAGAAGAGGAGATAACAATTATAAATATATATATATATGCATCCAATATAGGAGCACCTCATTATATAAGGCAAATGCTAGCAACTATAAAAGAGGAAGTTGACACTAACACAATAATAGTGGGGGACTTTAACACCCCATTTACACCAAGGGACAGATCATCGACAGAAAATTAATAAGAAAACACAAGCTTTAAATGATACAATAAACAAGCTAGATTTAATAGCTATCTATAGGACATTACAACCAAAAACAGCAGATTACACTTCCTTCTCAAGTACACATGGAATATTCTCCAGGATAGATCACATTTTGGGTCATAAATCAAGTGTTGGTAAATTCAAGAAAATTGAAATCATATCATACATCTTTTCTGACTACAACATTATGAGATTAGAAATCAATTACAGGGAAAACAAACTGTAAAAAACACAAACACTTGGAGGCTTAACAACATGCTACTAAATAACCAAGAGATCACTGAAGAAATCAAAGAGGAAATCAAAAAATAGCTAGAGACAAATGACAACGAAAACACAATAATTCAAAACCTACGGGATTCAGAGAAAGCAGTTCTAAGAGGGAAGTTTATAGCAATATAGTCCTACCTCAAGAAACAAGAAAAATCCCAAATAAACAATCTAAACTTACACCTAAAGAAACTAGAGAAAGAAGAGCAAACAAAACCCAAAGTTAGTAGAAGGTGAGAAATCATTAAGATCAGAGCAGAAATAAATGAAATAGAAACAGAGAAAACAATAGCAAAAATCAATAAAACTAAAAGCTGGTTCTTTAAGAAGATAAAGTTGATAAACCTTTAGCAAGACTCATCAAGAAAAAGAGGGAGAGGACTCAAATCAATAAAATTAGAAATGAAACAGGAGAAGTTACAATGGACACTGCAGAAATAAAAAGCCCTATAAGAGATTACTATAAGCAACTATATGCCAATAAAATGGACAACCTGGATGAAACAGACAGATTCTTAGAAAAGTATAAGCTTCCAACACTGAATCAGGAAGAAATAGAAAATATGAACAGACCAATCACAAGTAATGAAATTGAAACTGTGGTTAAAAATCTTCCAATAAACAAAACTCCAGGACCAGATGGCTTCACAGGTGAATTCTGTCAAACATTCCGAGAAGAGCTAACACCCATCCTATTCAAACTCTTCCAAAAAATTGCAGAGGAAGGAACACTCCCAAACTCATTCTATGTGGCCACCATCACCTTGATACCAAAGCCAAAGATATTATAAAAAAAGAAAATTACAGACCAATATCACTGATGAATTTAGATGCAAAATTCCTCAACAAAATACTAGCCAACAGAATCCCACAACACATTAAAAGGATCATACACCATGATCAAGTGGGGTTTATCCCTGGAATGCAAGGATTCTTCAATATATGCAAATCAATCAATGTGATACACCATATTAACAAATTGAAGAATAAAAACCACATCATCATCTCAATAGATGCAGAAAAAACATTTGACAAGATTCAACACCAATTTATGATAAAAACTCTCCAAAAGGTGAGCATTGAGGGAACCTACCTCAGCATGATAAAGGCCATATACAACAAACCTACAGCAAACAACATTTTCTTTTTTTTGCGGGGGGGAGTACACCAGGTTCAATCATCTGTTTTTATACACATATCCCCGTATTCCCTCCCTTCCTTGACTCCCCCCCCTCGAGTCCCCCCCACCCTCCCTGCCCCAGTCCTCTAAGGCATCTTCCATCCTCGAGTTGGACTCCCTTTGAACATTTTCAATGGTGAAAACCTGAAAGCATTCCCTCTAAGATCAGGAACAAGACAAGGATGTCCACTTTCTCCACTACTATCCAACATTGCTTTGGAAGTCCTTGCCACAGCAATCAGAGAAGAAAAAGAAATCAAAGGAATCCAAATTGGAAAAGAAGTAAAACTGTTACTGTTTTCAGATGATGTGATACTATACATAGAGAATCCTTAAGATGCCACCAGAAAACTACTTGAGCTAATCAATGAATTTGGTAAAGGTGCAGGATACAAAATTAACACACAGAAATCTCTTGCATTTCTATATACTAACAATGAAAGATCAGAAAGAGAAATTAAGGAAACAGTCTCATTCACCATTGCAACAAAAAGAAAAAAGTACTTTGGAATAAACCTACCTAAGGAGGTAAAAGACCTGTACCCAGAAAACTACAAGACACTAATGAAAGAAATCAAAGATGACACAAACAGATGGAGAGATATATCATGTTCTTGGATTGGAAGAATCAACATTGTGAAAATGACTATACTACCCAAAGCAATCTCAAGATTCAATGCAATCCTTATCAAATTACCAATGGCATTTTTCACAGAACTAGAACAAAAAAATCCTAAAATTTGTATGGAGACACAAAAGACCCTGAATAGCCAAAGCAATCTTGAGGGGGAAAAACTGGAGTTGGAGAGGTCAGGTTTCCTGACTTCACACTATACTACAAAGCTACAGTAATCAAGACAATATGGTACTGGCACGAAAACAGAAATATAGATCAATGGAACAGAATAGAAAGCCCAGAGATAAACTATGGTCAACTAATCTATGACAAAGGAGGCAAGGACATACAGTGGAGAAAAGACAGCCTCTTCAATAAGTGGTGCTGGGAAAACTGGACAGCTACATGTAAAAGAATAACACTCCCTAACACCATACACAAAAATAAACTCAAAATGTATAAAAGACCTACGTGTAAGGCCAGAAACTATAAAACTCCTAGAGGAAAACATAGGAAGAACACTCTTTGACATAAATCATAGCAAGATTTTTTTTGACCCACCTCCTAGAGTAATGGAAATAAAAACAAAAATAAATAAAGGGACCTAATGGAACTTAAAAGCTTTTGCACAGCAAAGGAAACTATAAGCAAAGTGAAAAAAACCTCAAAATGGGAGAAAATATTTGCAAAGGAATCAACAGACAAAGGTTTAATTTCCAAAATATATAAACAGTTCATGTCACTCAATACAAAAAAACCCCCAGAAAACCAAAAAACCAAAAAAACCAAACAACCCAATGAAAAAAATGGCAGAAGACCTAAATAGTCATTTTCCAAAGTTGACATCTGATGGCCAAGAGGCACATGAAAAGCTTCTCAACATCACTAATTATTAGAGAAATGCAAACCAAACTACAGTGAGGTATCACCTTACTCGGGTTAGAATGGACATCATCATAAAATCTACAAACAGTAAATGTTGGAGAGGGTGCGGAGAAAAGGGAACCTTCTTGCACTGCTGGTGGGAATGTAAATTGATACAGCCACTATGGAGAACAGTATGGAGGTTCCTTACAAAACTAAAAATAGAGTTACCATATAACTCAGCAATCCCACTACTAGGCACATACACAGAGAAAACCATAATTCAAAAAGACACATTCACCCCAATGCTCACTGCAGCACTATTTACAATAGCCAGGACATGGAAGCAACCTAAACGTCCATCAACAGAGGAATGGATAAAGATGATGTGGTACATGTATGCAATGGAATAATACTCAGCCGTAAAAAGGAATGAAGTTGGGACATTTCTAGAGACATGGATGGACCTAGAGACTGTCATACAGAGTGAAATCAGTCAGAGAGAGAGAGAACAAATATCGTATATTAACATATATGCAGAATACAGAAAAATGGTACAGATCGACCAGTTTGTAAGGCAGAAATAGAGACACAGATTTAGAGAGCAAACATTTGGACATAAAGGGGGAAAAGCAGGGGCGATTGGGGTGGGATGAATTGGGAGCTTGGGATTGCCATATATACATTACTAGTATGAAAAAAATACCAAATTATACACTTTAAATATATGCAGTTTATTGTATGTCAATTGTATTTCAATAAAATTCTTAAATAAATAAAAAAAAAGAGTGCAGCCTTCAAAGTAGGAGTTCATCACATGTCCTCAGAAGGCAGCCAGGAAGGGGTGGGGATGGAAATGGACCAGGGCCAGGGGCTCTGGAAAGTGTCCCCTGTATTCTGTGTCTTCTTGTAACCCAAGGTGGGGTCCGGCTGCTTGCCACTTGAAGCCAACAAAGAGGTAGAAGAGCAGGGGTGTGAGGGGCAAGGACGTTGCTGCTGGAAGTGGAGCAGAGGGTCCTGGTGGAGGCCCAGGCATGTGAGGGCCTGGAGGTGTGATGCAGCGGGGAAGCAGGCCCCCTGCTGAGGCAGGAGCAGCAGGAAGTGAACAGGAGGGCCCTGGGGGCCCCTGGACTCCCCTCCTCCTGCTGTGACCCAGATCCTTACAGCTTAGCCCCTTCCCCCCCCCCCCGTCTCCCCTCTTCCTGCACCCAAGGCCCAGCCCTTGAGCTCCCCCTCCTTCACATCCTGCGTTTCCATCCTGTCAAGTCTCCTGCTTCTGAGGTGGTGACTACATTTCTTCTGTGAGCCTACTGTGTGCCCAACACTGACCTGGACAGCAGGCCTGGCACTGACCAAGGTGCACAGTGAACACACAGCCTAATAGAGGGACACATGTTGGAGGGACAGGCAGGGCCCAGGGAAGTCAGGAGTGCAGGTGCTGAGAGGAGGGCTGGTGGTGGGGGGGACAGTGGTGGGAGAGGAGATGGGAGAGGTGGGGGCCAATGTCATGCAAGGCCTGTGGCCCCTGTGAGGACCTTTCCTCTGGGTGGGGGAGGCATGGCTGGGTGCGCAGCAGAGGGCCAGCCATGAATGTTGTGCAGGAATGAAGCAGGGGAGGGCTGGAGAGGCTGTCCCTATCCTGTAGACTGTGCAGGCAGGGAAGGCTCCCTGAAGAGGTGACATCGGAGCTGAGCCTGGTATGGATCTTGTTTCTACGTTCTGTAAACTTGATGCTTTGCATATGCAAGACACCCCCTGTTCTGGGTCACATCAATTTGGCCTCTGCCTCCCTTGTCAGACCCCTCCCACCACCAGGAGGAGTCCCTCTAGGGCCCAGTTTTGTTTTGTTTTTTTGCCGCATTGCTTGGTTTGTAGGATCTTAGTTCCCTGACCAAGGATCGAACCCTGGCCCCTGGCAGTGAAGTTCTAACCACCAGACCTCCAGGGAATTCCCCCAGGGCCTACCATTCCCCTAGGCCTACAGACCAGGCACCTCCTTTGTTGAACTCAAGCTCCGAGCCACTGTCCACCTGCCCTGCTCTCCCAGGGTCAGGGTCCAGGCTACTTGGGGCCCCTGCACCCTAGAGCCCATGAAGTTGCTCAGCCAGCTGGTCCTCAACCTGCTCACCCTGCCTGCTGTTCCCTCCGCAGAGATGTGATGAAGGCCCCCATCTGTCCACAGCTCCAGGCTCCTCTACCTCCTGCCCTCCCTGTGCTCCCCACGTGATGAGGCCCCGCGTGCTGTACCCTCCCCCTCCTCCAAGACTGTGAGTAGAAACTCTCTTTTCAATGGCAGGTGTCTCCTGATCCACTGGCCTTACTGAACCTCAAATTTTCTACTAAACATTCTATTTTAAACCAGCCTATGAGACACTTTGTAGACACTTAAATGAAGAACAAGTGAACTGTACGCTTTTTCACAATATTAACAAGTGTAATATTTTACTATGTATTAGAATTCCTTTTCCTATAAAATAGCAGGCTCCATCAGGGTGGAGGGTGTATAGAAATCACATGGATAGGACCTGACACCTGTGAGGCCCTAACTATCCATCTCCCCAGACTGAGGGCTCAGGCCCAGGCTTGACCAAGTCCCAGTCTCTGCCTTCACACTGTGAGTGGAATTTGGTTGGTTTTTCAAATTCAGCTTTTACACTTGTCAGCTTAGCAGGGAAATTGTCAGTTCCAGACTCATGTTTCCAGCAGTAATTAAGTTACACCACATGTGACATCGCCTGTTCCCTGAGTTATTTGACTAGAATCTGCAGATTTTAGCAGGTATAGAATCAGGGGAGCATATTTTAAAACAAGCTGTGTCTCTGGGAGAGGCTGGGGGTGGTGTCCCTGGAAGACATCAGATCCTGACTCCTTCAGTCGTTTTAGCATCTGTTTTCCCAAGTTAGATTCAAAAGAAGCGCCTGGAGAGAAGGGTGTGCTGGAGCTGAGCGTGGCTGTCACCCATGGAAGGGAGGGCTGGAAACATCAACAGCTGTGGTCCTGGGAGCAGCTGGACCCTAGGGAACCACAGGAAATGTCCCCTCCAGGACTGCTGTCCTGCTTAGGAAAAGCCTCAGCGACTGTTACAAAGGGCCCACAGCTGAGTGGCAAATGGAAGTTCGCATCCCTCACGCTGGGTCTGGAGGTGGACAGTCCAGGGCTGGTCCACGAAGGCCCTGTCCCTGATGCCCTGTTGTCCCAGAGGAGTTGCCTCGTCCACCCAGGCAGGACGAGCTCCAACTTCAGACCTCACCTTCCCAGGGGCAGGACAGAGGGAGGAGCAGAAAGGGCCTGCTTCTGTCTCCTGGGACATATTCTAGAGGCATGCACATCACCTCCCTTCCCATCCTGGAGGGAGAGCTGGGTCACACAAGCAGCCTCACTGCAGAGGAGGTGAGGACTCTGTAGTCCTGGGCTGCTCTGTGACCAGCTAAATGTCGATGTCTGGTGCCCTGGGAAGTGGACAAGGCTATCGGCAGCCACCTGGAGGCCTCAGCCCCACCCTTCCTAATGTTCCCTCCCACCTCCCAACCCCTCTCTCCCCTGAGGTCATCTTTTATGAGAGATGGTCCATTAGAAAAATTGTATTAAGGAATTCATAATTCAGGGCTGGTGGGTACTTTTCATGAGTTTTGCTGGCAGATTGCTGGCAGGCTCTGTTGCTGACACTGAGGCTCTCTTCCCACAGAGCCCATTGGGCACCGGCAGCCAGAGGCGTCTTGTCCACTGCTAGGCGACCCTGTCACTCCCTGCTCGTGGATCCCTTCTGCTTTAGAACAAAACCCACAGCCCTCCCTGTGGGGCTGAGCCTGAACTAATGAGGGTGACCAGAGGCAGCCATGGCCTGGCCGGCCCAGGCCGAAGGCTTACCTAGGGGGAGCCAGTCTCGTGAGCACAGCGTTCCATCATCGGAGCCCACTGCTTTCTAGCCCCACGCTGGGGGTGTTTCAGTTTGGAGACGCAGAGCACAGTGTGGCAATGGGGGTGGTCTAGGTTTCTCTTCATGAGTGATGTCTATCTGGATTACACTAGAAAAATGATTCTATATTATTTCAATCCTTTGAAACTTGTTGAAACATATTTTCTGGCCCAATGTATAGCCAGGTGGTAAGTGATGTATGTGTGCTTGAAAAGAAGGAATATTCTACAATTATTGGGCATAGATGTTTATATATGTGTACTACACGTATTCATCATGTGTTCAAATTATATCTGAAGTGATTTCCCTTTCTTTCTTCTATTAACTATTGAAAGGATTTTTAAATCTCCCTCTGTGATTATGAATGTGTATATGTCTCCTTTTAGTTCTGTCCACTTTTATTTTATTCTGAGGCTGTTATTAGGCACAAATTCAATCATGTGTCTTCCTGATGGACATCATCTATTCACTTTTTTAAACCACTGTATTGAGGTATAATTGACATAGAAAAACCTGTACACGTTTAATGTATACAACCCAATGACTTTGGAGATAAGTATTCATCTATGAAACCATGACCAGTCTATGCCATAAATACATCCATCACGTCCGAGTTTCCTCCATCCTCTTTATTTACTATTGTGACAAGAACACTCAACAGAAGATCTACCCTCTTAGCCTCTAAACTCTAAGTATATAACATGGCATTATTAACTACTGGCATTGTGCCATGTGGTTCCCTAGAACTTACTCATCTTTCATACCTGACACTTTGTACCCTTTGACCAGCACCTCCCCGTTTCTGCCCTCCCCAGCCCCTGACAACCACTCTTCTACTCTCTTCTACAGGTGCAGCTGTTTCAGATTCCTCATATAAGTGGTGCTATGTAGTATTTGTCCTTCTGTGTCTGGCTTACTTCCCTTAGCATAATGTCCTCCAGGTTCATCCATGTTGTTGCAAATAGCAGGATTCCCTTCTTTTTTTAAAGGCTGAATAATATCCCATTTTTGTGTATATACCACATTTTCTTTATCCATTTATGTTGCTTCCGTGTTTTGGCTACTGCGAGCAATGCTGCAGTGAACCCGGAGCGCAGATATCTTTGAGATCCTGATTTCAATTCCTTAGTGTATATATGGGGGATTGCTGGATCATATGGTAGTTCTATTTCTGATTTTTTTGTCTGGCTTTGCTGTCAGGGTAATGCTGGCTTCCTAAAATGAGTTTGAAAGTGTTCTTTCTTCCATGTTTGGAAGAGTTTAAGAAGGATTTGTATTATTTCTTCTTTAAAGGTTTGGTAAAATTGCCTGTGAAGATCTCGCCTTGAGTTTTGCTTTGTTGAGAAGTGTTTGGTTAATGATTCAATCTCCTTATTTATTTTTGGTCTCTTCAGGCTTTTAGTATCTTCATGGTTCTGTCTTGGTAGGTTGTAAGTTTCTAAGACTTTATCCATTTCTTCTCAGTTGTCCAATTTATTGGTATATAGTTGTTCATAATAGTTTCCAATATTTTGTTTTTATTTCTGTGGCGTCTGTTCTAATGTCTTCTCTTTCATTTATGATTTTATTTATTTGAGTCTTCTTTTTTTCCTTAACCTTGCCAAGGGTTTGTTAATCTTGTTTTATCTTTTCAAAAACCACCTCTTAGTTTTATCTATTTTTATACTCTTTTTCTGTTTTCTAATTTTATTGATTTATGCTCTGGTCTTTATTTTTTTCCCTCCTTCTGCTAACTCGGGGATTCATTTTTTCTTTCTCTAGGTCCTTTAGGTGTAAATCTAGATTATTTGAGATTTTTCTTTTATGATGTAGGTATTTACTGGTATGTCTTGGTACTTTCCATTTGTCTCCAAAAGTTTTCTAATTTCGCTTTAAGTTTCTTCTTTGATCCAATGTTATTCAAGAGGGTGTTGTTTAATTTCCATGCGTCTATGAATTTCCCCATTTTCCTTCTCTTATTGATTTGTAATTTCATTCCATTGTGGTCAGGAAAGTTATTTAGGATGATTTCAATCTCCTTAAATTTGTTAAGACTTGTTTTGTGATCTATAACGTGATTTATCCTGGAGAATCCATGTGTGCTTGAGAAGAAGGTGTATTCTGCTGCTGTTGGATGTTCACTATATATCTGTTTGGTCCATTGGTTTATAATGATATTCAGCTCTGCTGTTTCCTTCCTGATTTTTGCCTGGATGTTCCATCCATTACTGAAAGTGGAGAATTCAAGTCTCCTACTGTCATTGTATGGCCATCTATTTCTCCCTTTATATCCACAGATGTTTGCTTTATATATTTAGGAGCTCTGATGTTGGATGCATATGTACTTATTTTTATTAATTTACTTTTGTAACCACTTTTAAAATTGAAGTGTAGATAATTTACAGTGTTGTGTTAGTTTCAGGTTTACAGCAAAGTGATACAGCTATAAATATCTACATATATCTGTACCTCTATATTCTTTTTCAGATTCATTTCCATTACAGGTTATTACAAGATATTGAATTTAGTTCACTGTGCTATACAGTGTGTTGTTTATTTTATATATAGTAGTGTGTATATGTTAATCCCAGACTCCTTATTTTATTTATTTTTACTAGAATATTTAAATACAATTTTTAAATGTTTCTTTCTATTTATATTGCAAAATATTGGCTATATTCCCCATATTGTACATCCTTGACCCTACCTTACAACCAATAGTTTGTGCCTCCCACTCTTCTAGCCAATATTTGCCCCTCCCCCCACTGGTAACCACTAGTTTGTCCCCTATATTGGCGAGTCTTCTTTCTTGTTTCATTGACTTTGTTGTTTTTTTTAATTTCCCCATATAAGTGATATCATACAGTATTTATCTTTCTCTGACTTATTTCACTTAGCCTAATGCCCTCCAAGTCCACCTGTGTTGCTGCAAATGGCAAAATTTCATTCTTTTTTGTATGGCTGAGTAGTATATACATCATATCTTCTTTATCCATTCATCTGTTGATGGACACTTACGTTGCTTCCATATTTTGGCAATTGTAAATAATGCTGGTATAAATATTGGGGTGCATGTATCTTTTTGAATTAGTGTTTTTTTTTTTTTTTTTCGGCACACGGGCTTAGTTGCTCTGCGGCATGTGGGATCTTCCTGGAGCTGGGATCGAACCCGTGACCTCTGCATTGGCAGGCGGACTCTCAACCACTGCGCCACCTAGGAAGCCCCTTGTTTTTGTTTTTTTGGGGTATATATCCAGGAGTGGAATGGGTGCCTAGATAATTGTTATATCTTCTTGTTGAATAAACACTTTTATCATTATATAATAACCTTCTTTATCTCATGTAGAAGTTTTTGATTCAAAGTCTATTTTGTCTCATATAAGTATAGCTACCCCTGCTTTCTTTTGGCTTGGCTTCTTTTCTTTTCTTTTCTTTCTTTTTCTATCCATTTATTTTCAACCTTTGAGTGTTTTTAAAACTAAAGTGAGTTTCTTGTATACAGTATATAGGTACCTTGTTGTTTCATCCATTTGGTAACTCAGTGTCTTTTGATTGGTGAGTATAACCCATTTATATTTAAAATAATTATTAATTGATTATTGTAGTTACAGTTATTCTTAGTATTTTTGTCTTTTAACTTTTCAACTAGAGTTAAAAGTGATTTGTGGGCCACCATTACAGTATTGCATCATTCTTTATTTGTCTATATATTTTTACCAGTAAAATCTATACTTTCTTAAGCTTTTGTATGGGTGTTTAGTGTCCTTTTGTTTCAACTTGACAAACTCCCTTTAGCAGTTCTTGTAAGGTAGGCATAGCGGCGACAAACTCCCTCAATTTTTGTTTGTCTGGGAAAGTCTATCTCTCCTCCTTCATTCTTAGAGGACATTTTGCCATGTATGGTATTCTTGGTTGGCAGATTTTTTTTCCAGCACTTTGAATATATCATTCTACTCTCTCTTGGCCTTCAAGGCTTCTGATAAAAATTCTGCTGATAATTTTAATGGAGTTTCAGTGCATGTGATGAGTCATTTTTCTTTTGCTGTGTTCAAAATTCTCTCTTTAGCTTTTGATAATTTGATTTTAATGTGCCTCAGTGTAGACCTTTCTAAGGTTCAATCTATTTGGGGTCTTTATGAATCTAGATGTCCTTTTCCTTCCCCAGATTTGGGGAAATTTTGGCCATTATTTCTTTTGCTTTCTTTCCTTTAAGCCATTATTTCTTTAAATAAGCTTTCTTCTTTTTAATCTTCTCTTGGAACTCCCATTATGTTATATTGTTTTTCTTGACTGTGTCCTATGAGTCTTGTGGGCTTTATTCACTCTTTTTCATTCCTTTTTACTTTGATTCCTCTTCAAGTTCACTGATTTTTTCTTCTGCCGATCAAATCAGCTGCTGAAGCTCACTACTGAATTTTTCAGTGCAGTCATTTTATTCTTTGTTCCAGAGTTTATGTTTTGGTTTTGATTTTATGGTTTCTATCTCTTTGTTGAATGTCTCGTGATCATGCTCTGCTTTTTCTGATTTTGTCTAGTTGTCTGTCTGCATTGTCTCTGTCTGCTTGTTTAAGATGATTATTTTGAATTCTTTGTCAGGAAATTCATAGATCTCCATTTCTTTGGGGTCAGTTGATGGAAATTTGTTTTATTCCTTTGGTGATGTCATGATTCCTTGATTTTTGTGGTCATTTTATTCTGTGTTGATGTCTGCACATTTGAAGAAGTAGTTACCCCTGCCAGTCCTTATGTACTGGCTTGGGAAGGGAAAGATCTTCATCTGGCTAGGGATTCTGGGAACTTAGGAAAACCTTGGTATGGATGTGCCCACACTACTCCTCTCATTCCTCCTTGGGAGGCTACTCTTAGGATTGTGTACCTTGTCCTGATCCCATAGAGCTGTGTAAGGTGCTGAGAGTTGTCTATTCCTTTTGTCTAGACCAGCACACTGGGTGGAAGCACCACTTCCATACCTCCCTCTGAAAGGCATGTCTTAGAGTCTTGTGCCTTTTTGCTACCCCACAGAGCCATGTTGAGTGCCAGCAGTCACCTGTCCCTTTTGCATAGGGCAGTGCACTGAGTTGCCGGGACAATGAGCTCAATCCCACTGTTCCTCCCTCCTGAAGAAGCACTCTCAGGGTTGTATATCTTCACCCAATCCTGCAGAATCAGGTTGGTTGCTGAGATCTTCACTGGCTGCTTAGGTCCATGTACCATTTGTGGGAGTGTGTGGAGCACCATCTTTGGGGATTCATGGCTTTGGGGGTACATATGTTGGTTGCTATGAGCCTTTACCATTTTCTTTATACTTAGCTGCTCCCAGACAATCCAGCCATGCTGATTTCTTCAGTGTTGTATATGCATCAAGATAAGCAGAACTTTTAGACATTGCCCCAAAAAGTTTGGGAACAAGACCCTCACCTGTTCTTTCTTTATCCTTTGGGAGAAATTGTGGGCTGTGGGATCTCTCTTGGCTCCAAGTTTTCTCAGCTTGGGGGAGGGGCAATGTAGGTGAAGTGACACTGCTCTTTCTAACCCTTCCGTGTGGTTGACCTTGCATTTTGTGGTCTACTGGATTGCTGGAACCTCTCAACCGGACTCCAGAGCTCTCACAAAGATATTTTTGTCTGTAGATGGTTGTCAAATCAGTGTTTCTATGGGGAAATGAGGGCTGAGACCTCCTATTCTGCCATCTTACTGATATCACTCCCCCTCTCCATGCACTTTTGTAACACTCAGCCCTTAGAACAAAACCCACACTTCACTCATAGCCCAGGGGGCCTGAGGGGTCTGGTCCTGCTCACTTCTTCAGCCTCCTCAGCTTCCAACTTCCCCTGGCTTATCCTGCTCCAGCCACACATCTTCCATTACTTCCCTCATGCAGCCAAGCTCCTCAACCCCAAGCGTCTTGGTAACCCATGTTCACTTTGCCTGGAAGATCTTTGCCTGGCTGTTCATTTGGCTGGCTCCTTCTCAACTTTGGATTTCACTTTAGATGCCAGCTCCTAGAACAGGCCTTCCCTGTTTCCCCCTCCCGAGCCCACCCACGGTTCTTTACCACCTTACCCCTTCTTCCTTCTGTGTACTTGTCTCATCTGTCCACTTGTTTATTGTCTGTCTTTCCCCATAGAATGTCAACTCCAAGAGGGCTGACACTGTGTCTTGTTTATCACTATATTCACAGTCCATTCTCTGTAGATTTCTTTTAAAATGATATTTCAAATTGTAACATAACAGTCAATGTATAAGGGCCATACTTGACCTCGCTCTTTCCTATTTGTGGATACGCGATAATGTCTGATTACAAATAATATTGTAGTGAACATCTCCGTGCATAAGATTCTTTGTCCCTGACCCTGGTGATTTTGTCCACTAATGCCTCAGAAGTAGAAATATGGGCTCCATGATAGAACATTAGTATGTTTAAGACTCCTTCATAAATATGGCCACACAGCACTCCAGAAAGTCTGACTGAAGACCTAACATAAGTCCCACTACCCCTGAACGTGAGGGCTATGAGACAAGAGATGAGTCTTTAAATGAGCAGTGCACATGAATCATCTGGGGATCTGATTGAAATTCAGATTCTGATATAGCAGGTCTGTAGTGGGGTCTGAGAGGCTGCATTTCTAAAAATCTCCGTGGAGAATTCCTCTGGAGGAACCTCATTCTGCCTGTTCTGTCCTGTCAGTGTCTGGCTGTATGCTGACACAGCCCCGGGCACCTGTGCCTCTGCCCAGACCCCAGCATCCCAGGCCAGCAGCCCCAGCAGGAGAGCCTGTGCTTGTTTCTGCTCTACTTGCCTCAGGCCCTGTCTCCACCTGGCTGTCAACTCCAGGCTTCATGACCCCTAATGTAAGTGTAGTTATTAGGGGTTCTGAGTTGGGTTTTCCACTAGGAGTGGGGTGAACTCATCCCTTCAGATCCCTGGATGTTCCACTGCCCTGGGTCAGGAAGTGGACATCTGTGACTACTTTTCCTGCCTGCACTCTGTCTCCTCATCTTATGCCAATTGTATCTCTTTTTTCCTGTGAAGTACCCCCACCAGCAGTCTTTCCTAGTCTGTGTGTTTTGTAGGAAGTTAACTCTTTATAATACCAAAATCAAAAGGTGAGCATATAACCTAGATCTGGCCAATCAGCAGATTTCCTCTTTGTTTCAGTAACCTGTTTGAGGGTGGACATGTGCCCTGGTCCCAGGAATCCTGTGCCAGGACTTACAACAGAACTATTGTGAATGAGAAGCTCTTGCCCCTCTGGGGACTGCCAGGGCCACAACATCAGCTAACTGATGAGGCCAATATTGAAACCAGAGATAAGGTAACTCCCGATGTCATGATTTGAGGCCCTGGACCTGAAGCTGACTTGATGTTCATGGGATGGGCCACAGTGGAGCTAGGATCAAAGCCATCACAGCAAGGTACCACCTTGGGCACTGAGGCTTATGTGTGTCAGTGTGTTCAGCACAAACTAAGAAGGGCAGAGGATTCCAGAATGAAAAACCTTCAAAGTGTGCCCCCCACCCCCAACACACACATCCACAAGGATATGGGCACACACACAGTCCAGGCCAGAATAGTGGGGATCATGGTGGGGGTGGGGGAGCTGCAGCCAACAGAGAGGAGGACTGTTCCCATCTGATGGGAAGTTTTTCCACATTACTGGCATCTTTGCATGATACACAATGAGCTTTGAAACAAAACTAAAAGACACATTTGGTGGTTAATAAGTAGCTTAATTCCAGTGTGAGTCAACATAATTTATATGTGGTACAGCCTCTAAAAAACCTTGTGCCTTTCATCTCTCCCTGGAGAGAAGGTCCTCAGTGTTGTCATTTTCTTTTTCTTATACATGTACAAGGTCTTCAGATGCACGTTGTGGCTGGTGGGGGGTAATGCAAAGAGGAGAGGTGGCAGGTCAAGTTCACACATCTACTGAAGCAGAGCAGACATGCAGGCAAAGGTTTTCTTACTAAAACTCTGGGTCTGACTCATCAGTAGAGGCAGGTTTCCTGGAAAGCTACAGAGGCTGAAATCACAGGGCCCTCACTTGCATAGCCCCTTCTTAGATTCCACACATAATTCTTTTTCTTAAAAAACACCACCCCAACTACATAGTTCTATGGTTTAGGCCCCACAAGGTGTAGATCAGACACAACCCCCAACCGACCAAGGCTGTTTCCCACTTCCTTCCCCATCACCTTTCAACAACCCCAAATTCAAGGGCATTGTTCTAAATTTGAAATAGGTACTGGAAGGCCTTTGCTTCTAGGGTATCTCAGCTTGTCCTCATGTGCAGTTTCTTCCCTATTTTTGATGATTTAGGCACTTTTTATGCAAACGACATCCACAGAGACCCATTCTGTGAAATGCTTACATACCTCTTTCAAAGTCTTCTTCTTCATCTTGAAAATAAAACCAAATCATCCTGCTTCTCCCTGGCCCAGTGCTTGGGGTCCCAGCCTGCAGAAGGGGAGAAGCCCATGAGAAGCTCACTAGGCATCCACCTGCTGACCCACAAGAGCAACCCCCACCTCCTGGCCAATCAGTGCCAGTCAGTTGAGCACAGACTGTGTTTGGTAGGTAAAATAGCTCCACATCATCACATATGCTTGTGTCCGTCAGTGCCTGTCTCTTTACAGGAAGCATCTGCAAAGCCCAACTCCGTGCCTGGTCCTGGCATGGGTGTTGACAAAGCTCAGCAGGGACCACCTGCCCAAGGCTGGGTGTGCTTGAGGCTCCCAGAGAGGGCACAGGTGGGGTTAAGTGTCCCAGGCCAAAGGGTCGGGGGACAATGCGAGAGGCTTCTGGGAGGAGACCTGAGGGCAACCACCTCCTGGAGAAGAGCATGAAATGTGTCGTCACTCCTCCAGAACCTGGGGAGGGTTGCACAGACCCCACCCCACATTACCTCACATGCAGGATACACTTTATAGAAACTGTGTCTGTGGGTAGGACACAACCTGCCTGTCCAAGTAATATTTTGCAAAAAAAAAAAAAGTTTGACACTTTTTTCTTTCTTCCTTCCTCAGCTGAGTCTTCCAAGGACAGTGGAGACTCAGACTCCACACTGATGACCACTGGTGGGCAGGGCCAGGTCTGGGACACCTGACAGCAGAGCCCTGTGGGTCCCGGGTCTGCTGGCTGCAGGGTGCTGAGGGGTTATCCTTGGCTATAGGAGAATATCATCTAGTTATTAACTTTTTTTCAGACATATGATGGGCAAATATCTTCTCTGATTCCATAGGTTGCTTTTACACTCTGCCTCTTGTAAGCAGGGATGCTCAGTAGTTTTAAATTTTGATAGAGTCCACGTTGCCTATTTTTAATTCTGTTGCCTGTGCTTACATTTTCAAATCCAGGAAGTCCTTGTCAAATGCAATGTCATGAAGATTTCATGCTGTGTTTTCTTCTAGGAGTTTTATAGTTTTCTGTCTCACATTTAGATCTTTGATCCATTTTGACTTAATTTTTGCATATGGTGTGTATTTTTAAAATAAAATGTTATACAGAAATAAAACCAAGCTATAGCCACTTGGAAGATCTGGTATGATTCTAACAAGTGGAATGAATGAAGGCAGACATAAAGGAGAGCATTGTGTATGATCCCATTTAAATCCATTTCAACAACAAGCAGAATTAATTTGGAAGTTAGAAAATTGGCTTCCCTTGGGGAAGAGAGGACCATAACCTGGAGTGGGTGGATCAGGGAGTGCCCAGATGCTGCATAGCTTTCTATTTCCTATGTGTGCTGGTTACCAGATGTGTCCTCTTTGGATAATTCATAAAGTGATATGATTTCCAGACTTTTCAGTATACAGGCTGAACTTGCTATGCTTCAACTTGAAAATCCATTCAGTTGGTTATAAGCCTATTTTATGGTTATTTTCAAGGCCAGAGAGTATAGTAGTTAGGGAAAGACTCTGGAAGTACAGGCTATAGATTAATATCCTGTGCCTAATCTCTCTCTATCCTAGAAAACTGGGCCAAGTGACTAACTGTCTGGGCTTCAGTTTCTTCATCTATAAAATGGATTGCTTATGGTACTTCCTTCTTAGTTACTGAGAGGGTCATATCCTTGCTGCCATACAGCAGGAACCCCATAAATAACTGAACAAATAATCTTCAGATGGCCGAGTGAGGACAGCACTGGCAATTTGACAAACTTCTCTGTTTGCAGCTTGAGTGCCTTCAGTGACAGCATGTACATTTGTGTCACTGTCGTGGTGCTTCTCAGAGCAGAGCAATTTGTATTGCTGGAATTAGTAATAGGAAATCTCAGATGCAGTTTTTATTTTTATTTATTTATTTTCAAAATTTTTATTGAAATAAAGTTGATTTACAGTATTGTGTTAGTTTCAGGTGTACAGCAAAGTGATTCAGTTTTATATATATTTTAAAATATTATATATTTATAAATATGATAAATATATTTGGATGCTTTTCCATTATAAGTTATTACCTATATTGAGTATAGTTCTCTGTGCTATATAGTATGTCCTGTTGGTTATCTGTTTGATATATAGTAGTGTGTATATTTTAATCCCAACTCCTAACTTATTCCTCCCCCTTTTCCCCTTTGGTAACCATATGTTTGTTTGCTATGTCTGTGAGTCTATTTCTGTTTTGGAAACAAGCACATTTGTATCATTTTTTAAAGATTCCACATATAAGTGAGATCATGATATTTACCTTTCTCTGTCTACTTGCTTCACTTAGTATAATAATCTCTAGGCCCATCATGTTGCTGCAGATGGCATTATTTCATTCTCTTTTATGGAATATACAGTATTCCATTACGTATATGGACCACATCTTTATTCATTCATCTGTCAATGGACACTTAGGTTGCATCCATGTCTTGGCTATTGTAAGTAGTGCTTCTGTAAAACTGGAGGTGCAGGTGTCTTTTCAAATTATAGTTTTCTCAGGATATATGCCCAGGAGTGGGATTGCTGAATCATATGGCAGCTCTATTTTTAGTTTTGTAAGGAACCTCTGTACTGTTCTCCATAGTGGCTGCACCAGTTTACACTTCCATTCACAGTGTAGGAGGGTTCCCTTTTCTCCACGCCCTCTCCAGCATTTATGACTTGTAGACTTTTTGGTGATGGCCATTCTGATGTGTGAGGTAATACCTTATTGTAGTTTTGATTTGCATTTCTCTAATAATTACTGATGTTGAACAGCTTTTCATGTGCCACTTGGCCATCTTATGTGTTCTTCGAAGAAATATCTATTTAGGTTTTTTGCCCATTTTATAATTGAGTTTTCTTTTCTCTCTCTCTCTTTTTTTTTTTGATATTGAGCTGTATGAGCTATTTGTATATTTTGGAGATTAATCCCTCTTTCATCACATCTTTTGCAAATATTTTACCCCATTCCATAAATTTTCTTTTTGTTTATGGTTTCCTTTGCTGTGCAAAAGCTTTTAAGTTTAATAAGGTCCCATTTGTTTATTTTTTTGCTTTTCTTTCCATTACTCTAGGAGACAGATTTAAAAAAATATTGCTGCAATTTTTGTCAAAGAGTGTTCTGCCTATGTTTTGGTCCAGGAGTTTTATAGTACCCCATCTCATATTTAGGTCATCAATCCAATTTGAGTTTATTTTTGTGTATGGTGTGAGAGGATGTTGAGATTTCATTCTTCACATGTAGATGTCCAGTTTTCTCAGCACCACTTATTGAAGAGACTATCTTTTCTCCATTGTGTATTCTTGCCTCATTTGTTATAGATTAATTGCCCACCAATGCATGAACTTATTTATGGGCTTTCTAGGAGATTCAATTCAATTCAATTTAATTCAATTCAATTCTTTAAATTTTTAATTTTTTAAAAAAATTTTGGTCACACAGCATGGCTTGCAGGATCTCACTTCCCCACCCAGGGATTGAACTCGGGTCATGGCAGTGAAAGCATTGAATCCTAACCACTAGACCACCAGGGAACTCCCTGGATTCAATTTTTAAATGCCTCTCAAGACTAGGAACCCAAGCCATGGACTCATCACCATATTTCCCCTGCAGTATCTAGATTTGGGTGAATTTCTCTCTTCTTAGTGTCCTCCAAATAGCCTAAGGTTCCTGGTTCTGTCAGGAAGTGAACTTCCTTACTTGTAAGCTTGGGAACCCTGTAAGCTAGGTACCAGAGCAGTTATTTTCAAGGGACTTTGTAAGCTTTGACTCCACAAAGTCAATACAATTCCTGAAAACTGGTTCTATCTAAATCTCTCCAAATGTGACATTTCAGGCAAAGCCTTAGTAGTAAATCAATGTTTTTAATTCCGTCCTGTTACAAGGAGAAGAGATTGTTGTGGAATTTCTGGAAATAACTTGATGGCCATGAAAATAAGAATACAGATGACCCTTAAACCATGTGGGGTTATGGCACTAACTATCTACACAGTCAAAACTCCCATATATAACTTATAGTCAGCCCTCCAGATCCACAGTTCTGCACCCTCAGACTCAACAAACACCAGATTGTGTGCTACGGTAATGTTTACTAGTGAAAAAAATCTGGATATAAATGGACCCATGTAGTTCAACGCCATGTTGCTCAAGGGTCAACTGTATTCCATTAGAGTACATTAGAATAGGTGCGTTCTAAATTCCAGAGGGATCAGGGAGAGAGAAAAAAGATAAATATTTTATTTTCATTAATAAAGGTTTACCATATTAAACTATTGCAAGCTTTAGATAGCTTATTTAAAAAGGGGGAAAGAGGTTTCTTAATTTGGAAAATGTCATTAAAGAACCAGGATGTTTCAAACAAAAGGTTAGAAAAATTATAATCATCCTCATCAGTTCATTCAATCTCATGTAATTAACTCTCATTTTGCTTGCATTGGGGTCAGCAGTTTCAGGAACCCATCAACTTCTCCCCTAAATCCTCCCATTTTTGGTGATGATGAAGCTCATTGGTTTGTGACTGACTGTAAGAGCTTTCAGAAAACATCAGAGTAAAAGAATAACTATGAATGACAGAAGGCTTGAGATGGTCAGGATTAAAGACCTCATGAGAGTTCACTCTAATGCAACAAACAAGGAAATTTGATTGTTTTGGTGATATAACATTTTAGGATAATAACTGGAATTATGACTAATTACATTATAACAGGACATATGGACAGCAAAGACACTGAACTGACAAATTTCTAGGAACTTCATACAATTCTGGAAACACATATTAATAACATATATCCATAAAAATATAAACTAAGAAGATTAAACATTGCTTCTTTTTCCCAAGAAGTTGTAAATAAAATTTGTTAGGAACTCATGTAGCCAGGAGGCAGTGCCCCTTTTAGAGGGGTGATTGTTGTGTCAAAGTGATCTCCTATTTGGAAAACTTCTGAGACTGCAGGGTTACAGAATCATCAGTCTTCTTTCTCCTCGACATGGTGCTGCCAATCTCCTTGTTCGATAGCTGAATCAATAGCTGAATCTTTTAAGTTCCATAAAACAATTGCAAAATAGTACTATGTGCCCTTTCTAGCTCCTGGGTAGACTTCTTTTCATGAAACTAATCAGTTCTTTCAAGGTTACACTCAACCAAGTGTAGCTCTGTAGCTCAGTGGATTGCCGGAGAAGGTGTGGCTGATTCCGTGGTGGGAGACCCTGTTGATGGTGAAGACACACAGCAGCAGAAGGTACGTCTTCTCTTTATTGATGGGCTTCTCTGGCTCCTGCTTAATTTCCTCCTGTGTAACGTGCAACTCCATCTACATCTTCCTCCTTCATAAATATCACTTGCTGTTTGACAATGCTTTCTATGCAATTTAGCATATCAAGTAAAGCTAGTTAGTTTAATATCTCTCTTTCTACAAGGTGTGAGAACAAATCCTTTGAGAGGTTTCGAGGAGCCCTCTGGGAAACCTCAGTCAGTTCAAAGTCAATAAAATTTTATTTAGAAATTGATTCAGGAAGTTGTTCAAAATGTCAAAATATTTGAACATTTGATTAAATGGAATTACAGATTACCATGAAACAATACTTAAGTATCTATTTAACCAAAGTGACAATAAAAGATTTCAAAAGCAAAAAAAGAAGGAAATATGTTTGTAAAAAGAACAAAAACCAAAAACCATAGTTCTTTCAATACAGAGAAGGCTTGATTTTCTTGACTAATCAAAGACATGATAAAGATGACAGGAAGCATAGGAAATTACTTTGTTAAGACACAAAATAGTTGTTTCCTAGGCAGATTACTCAAAGGGTAAAGAAAAATCTTCTGCTATCTCATTAAAACATACTGATAATCCAAGAAACTTTGTCATTTTGACAGAGATAAAAAACCAAAATTAAGTTTTGCATCAGTACACTGCTGGGATCATTAAAAACAAATAAAATAAACAAAACATAAGTAAGTGTATTCAATCTTACCCAGTTTCATCACATAAGACAAGATTTTTCTCTTTTCTACAGACCTGTTACAACTTTCTTTTTCCATTCAGGCTTTTGTACTTCAGTTCCCTCTTTTGCATTCTTGAACAATGACACAAAGTCTAAAATAGTTTAGGGCAAAAATAACCCCTCCCTTCACCTTACCAAAATCTCATACTTAATACCTTGTATACCTTTCTGTACCAAAAAAACAATTTATGTTCTTTGCATATTTTGAACATAAAGTTTTTATTTCATCTTTATTATTTCCAATGGTTCATGTAAATATACTAGAATTCCTACCCTTTACACCCTTAATTTCTAGTGAAAATTAGGAAATAGGAGATTGTGAACTGCTACATATCAACATTCCAGAGGAGATTAGCACATTTATGAGAACATCCTTTTATACTTACACTGGCATATGCATCCTTCACAGCAGAAGTTTTCAATGTGGCAAAATACATATTTCAACAGATCCCGATATAATTAGACTCCTTATAATATGAGGGTGAGTCAAAAATTATCCACACTCTGGTTATATTAAAATTTCCATTGGCTGCACAGTCTTATCTACACTTTCCATTCAAGGCTACTGTCTCTCCAGTCACTGCTATGCAGGTGTGAACTTGTTACCTCAGATCATTTGTAACTGCCTTGTAAGGAAAAATGGCTGCCCAACTTGTGATTTGCACAAAAGAAAAGCAGCATGCAGTGATCCAATTTTTTGTGGTCTGAGGGTGTACCTGGTGCTGTTATTTATCAAAGACTTTTTGCACAGTATGGAGAAAGTGTTTTGTCTTCAAGAAGTGTGTATGGATGGATAGAGAAGTTCAAGAGAATGTTGCACAAGTGTTAGCCATCAAGAAGGACCCAGACACCCCTCCACATCCACAGCTGATGACAACTTTGAGCGTACACGTGAAATGATTCTGTCAAATAGATGAGTGACAGTGGACTATGGGGCAAATCACTTGCAAATCAGCCATGACTCTGCCTATGAAATAATCCAAGACAGACTTGAGGTTCAAAAAGTTTGTGCCGAAGCCTAAACTTCAGATTAAACGTGGAGGACTGCTATCCAAGGGCGTTGTGATCTTGCATGACAATGTACATCCACACACTTCTGCCCACACTGTCGACACTCTGCAAAAACTTTGTTTTGAGGTGTTAAATTATCCTCTATAGTCCTGATCTTGTTCCATTGGACTTTCACCTGTTTGGTCCCCTGAAAGCAGTCTTACGAGGATGAAGATTCACTTCGGATGAAGAAAAGACAGCTGTGCATTCCTGGCTCACAGCTCAGCCTAAAATATTTTTCAGTGAGGGAATACAAGCAGACACCAGACCCCCTCACCAGGAAGCCTACTCAAGACACTGGACAAACCCCACCACAGGGGGCAGAGGGCAGAAACAAGAAGAATTACTACTAGGCAGCATAGGGAAAGGAGACAGCAAATCCTATAAATTAGACAAAATGAGAAAAAAAGAAATGCCATGCAGGCAAAGGAGCAGGAAAAAAACCCCCACAAGATCAAATAAATGAAGAGGAAATAGGAAAATTGCCTGAAAAAGAATTCGGAGTAATGATAGTAAAGATGATCCAAAATCTCAATAACAAAATACAGAAAACACAAGAAACAGTTAATAAGGACCCAAAAGAACTAAAGAGCAAACAAACAGTAATGGACAACAAAATAACCAAAATTAAAAATACTCTAGATGGTATAAACAGCAGAATAACTGAGGCAGAAGAACGAATAAGTGAGTTGGAAGATAGAATGGGGGAAATAACTGCCACAGAAGAGGAAAGAGAAAAAAGAATAAAAAGAATGGAAGACAGTCTCAGAGACCTTGGTGACAACATTAATTGCACCAACATTCGAATCTTAGGCATCCCAGAAGAAGAAAAAAAGAAAGGGTCTGAGAAAATATTTGAAAAGGTTATAGTGGGAAACTTCCCGAACATGGGAAAGGAAATAATTAATCAAGTCCAAGAAGTGCAAAGAGTCCCATACAGAAGAAACCCAAGGAGAAATACACTGAGGCACATATTAATCCGAAGAAAATTAAACACAAAGAAAAAAATATTAAAATCAGCAAAAGAAAAGCAACAAACTACATATAAAGGAAAACCCATAAGGATAACAGCTGCTCTTCCTGCAGAAACTCTGCAGGCCAGAAGGGAATGGCAGGATATACTGAAAGTCCTGAAAGAGAGAAACCTACAGCCAAGAATACTCTACCTAGTGAGAATCTCATTCAATTCGATGGAGAAATCAAAAGCTTTACAGACAAGCAAAAGTTAAGAGAATTCAGCACCACCAAACCAGCCTTACAACAAGTGCTAAAGGAACTTCTCTAAGTAGGAAACACAAGAAAAGGAAAACACCTACAAATACAAACCCAAAACAATTAAGAAAATGGTAATTGGAACACACATGTCAATAATCACCTTAAATGTAAGTGGATTAAATGCTCCAACCAAAAGACACAGACTGGCTGAATGGATACAAAAACAAGACTCTTCTATATGCTGCCTACAAGAAACCCACTTCAGACCAAAGGACACATACAGACTGAAAGTAAAGGGATGGAAAAAGATATTCCATGCAAATGGAAGTCAAAAGAAAGCTGGAGTAGCAATACTTATATCAGATAAATTAGACTTAAGTAAAGACTATTACAAGAGACAAGGAAGGACACTACATAATGATCAAGGGATCCATCCAAGAAGAACATATAACAATTGTAAATATCTATGCACTCAACATAGGAGCACCTCAATACATAAGGCAAATGCTAACAGCCATAAAAGGGGACATTGAGAGTAACGCAATAATAGTAGGAGACTTTAAAACCCCACTTACATCAATGGACAGATCATGCAAACAGAAAATAAATAAGGACACACAAGAGTTAAATGACACTTTAGGCCATCTCGACTTAATTGATATTTATAGGACATATCATCCAAAAACTACAGAATACACTTTCTTGTCAAGTGCACATGGAACATTTTCCAGGATAGATCACTTCTTGGGTCACATATCAAGCCTCGGTAAATTCAAGGAAATTGAAATCATATCAAGCATCTTCTCTGACCACAATACCATCAGACTAGATATCAGTTACAGGAAAAAAACTATAAACAACACAAAAACATGGAGGCTAAACAATACACTGTTAACCACGAAAAAATCATTAGAGAATTCAAGGAGGAAATAAAAAAAATCTAGAAACAAATGACAATGAAAATACAACCCAAAACCTATGGTACACGGCAAAAGCAGTTCTAAGAGGGAAGTTTACAGCAATACAGTCCTATCTCAAGAAACAAGAAAAATATTGAATAAACAATCTAACCTTACACCTAAAACAATTAGAGAAAGAAGAACAAAGAAACCCCAAAGTGAGCAGAAGGAAAGAAATCATGAAGATCAGATCAGAAATAAATGAAAAAGAAATGAAGGAAACAATAGCAAAAATCAATAAAACTAAAACCTGGTTCTTTAAGAAGATAAACCAAATTGATAAACCATTAGCCAGACTCATCAGGAAAAAAAGGGAGGAGGCACAAATCAACAGAATTAGAAATGAAAAAGGAGAAGTAACAACTGACACCGCAGAAATACAAAAGATCACGAGAGACTACTGCAAGCAACTATATGCGAATAAATTGGATAACCTGGAAGAGATTGATAAATTCTTAGAAAAATACAATCTTTCAAGACTGAACCAGGAAGAAATAGAAACTATGAACAGACCAATCACAAGTACGGAAATTGAGACTGTGATTAAAAATCTCCCAACAAAGAAAAGCCCAGGGCCAGATGGATTCACAGGTAAATTCTATTAAACATTTAGAGAAAAGCTAACACCTATGCTTCTCAAACTCTTTGAAAATATGCCTGAAGGAGGAACACTTCCAAACTCATTTTACAGGCCTTCATCACCCTGATACCAAAACCAGGCAAAGATGTCACAAAAAAAGAAAATTACAGGCCAATATCCCTGATGAATATAGATGCAAAACTCCTCAACAAAATAATAGCTAACAGAATCCAACAGCACATTAAAAAGATCATATACCATGATCAAGTGGGGTTTATCCCTGGGATGCAAGAATTCGTCAATATATGCAAATCAATCAATGTGATACATCATATCAACAAATTGAAGGATAAAAACCATATGATAATCTCAATAGATGTGGAAAAAGCTTTTGACAAAATTCAACATCCATTTATGATAAAAACTCTCCAGAAAATGGGCACAGAAGGAAATTATCTCAACATAATAAAAGCCACATATGAGAAACCAAAAGCCAAGATCATTGTAAATGGTGAAAAACTGAAAGAATTCCCTGTAAGGACAGGAAGAAGACAAGGGTGACCACTCTCACCACTATTATTCAACGTAGTTTTGGAAGCTGTAGCTACAGCAATCAGAGAGGAAAAAGAAATAAAAGGAATCCAAATTGTAAAAGAAGTAAAATTGTCACTCTTTGCAGATGACATATTATACGTAGAAAACCCTAAAGACTTTACCAGAACTGCTAGCACTAATCGCTGAATTTATTAAAGTAGTGGGATACAAAATTAATGCGCAGAAATCTCTTGCATTCCTATACACTAACAATGGAAAAGCAGAAAGAGAAATTAAGGAAACTCTGCCATTTACCATTGCAACAAAAAGAATAAAATACCTAGGAGTAAACCTGCCTCAGGAGGCAAAAGACCTGTATGCAGAAAACTAAAAGACAGTGATGAAAGAAATCAAAGAGGATACAAACAGAGGGAGAGACGTACCATGTTCTTGGATTGGACGAATCAACATTGTGAAAATGACTGTACTACCCAAAATAATTTACAGATTCAACGCAATCCCTATCAAATTACTAATGGCATTTTTCACAGAACTAGAACAAGAAATCTTACAATTTGTATGGAAATGCAAAAGACTGAATAGCAAAAGCAATCTTGAGAAGGCAAGATGGAGTTGGTGGAATTAGGCTTCCTAACTTCAAACTATACTACAAGGCCACAGTGATCAAGAGAGTTTGTAACTGGCACAAAAATAGAAAGGAAGATCAATGGAACAGAATAGAGAACTCAGAGGTAAACCCAAGAACATATGGGCACCTTATCTTTGAAAAAGGAGGCAAGAATATACAATGGAAAAATAAAAACCTCTTCAATAAGTGGTGCTGGGAAAATTGGACAGCAACGTGTAAAAGAATGAAACTAGAACACTTCCTAACAGCATACACAAAAATAAAATCAAAATGGATTAAAGACCTAAGTGTAAGGCCAGACACTAAAAACCTCCTAGAGGAAAACTTAGGCAGAACACTCTATGACATACATCAAAGCAAGATCCTTTTTGAACCACCTACTAGAAAAATGGAAATAAAATTAAGAATAAACAAATGGGACCTAATGAAACTTAAAAGCTTTTGCACAGTGAAAGAAACCATAAACAAGACAAGAAGACAATCCTCAGATTGGTAGAAAATACTTGCCAACGAAGCCATGGACAAAGGATTAATCTCCAAAATATACAAGGAACACATGCAGCTTAATACCAAAAAAAAATAAAAACAAATAATGCAATCCATAAATGGGCGGAAGATCTAAATAGACATTTCTCCAAAGAAGACATACAGATGGCTAACAAACACACGAAAAGATGCTCAACATCACTAATCATTAGAGAAATGCAAGTCAAAGCCACAATGAGGTATCACCTCACACTGGTCAGAATGGCCATCATCAAAAAATCTAGAAACAACAAATGCTGGAGATGGTGTGGAGAAAAGGGAACTCTCCTGCACTGTTGGTGGGAATATAAGTTGGTATAGCCACTATGGAAAACAGTTTGGAGATTCCTTAAAAAACTAAAAATAGAACTACCATGTGATCTGGTAATCCCACTACTGGGCATAAACCCAGAGAAAACCATACTCTAAAAAAGAAACATGTACCACAATGTTCACTGCAGCACTGTTTACAATATCCAGGACATGGAAGCAACCTAAATGCCCATCAACAGATGAATGGATAAAGAAGATGTGGCACATAGATACAATCGAATATTACTCAGCCATAAAAAGGAATGAAATGGAGCTATATGTAATGAGGTGGATATACCTGGAATCTGTCATACAGAGTGAAGTAAGCCAGAAAAAGAAAAACAAATATTGTATGCTAACTGATATATAGGGAATCTAAAAATAAAAATGGTACTGATGAACCCAGTGACAGGACAAGAATAGGATGCAGATGCAGAGAATGGACTGGAGGACATGGGGTTGGAGGTGGCGGGGGGCGAAGGGAAAGCTGGGATGATGTGAGAGAGTAGCATAGACATATATACACTACCAACTGTAAAATAGATAGTTACTGGGAAGTTAGTGTATAACAAAGGAAGATCAAATCGATGATGGGTGATGCCTTAGAGGACCAGGACAGGGAGTGTGGAAGGGAGTCACGGGAGAGAGGGGATATAGGAATATATGTACAAATACAGCTGATTCACTTTGGTGTACTTGAACATCTGGTACAAGAGGGAAAAGTAGTTATATTCCAGTAAAGAGCTTAGAAAAAAATCTAAGTTTTGTAGGAGCAAAACAAAAGGGTGATGTTCGAAAAATTTCCTCAACTTTTCCAAACAAAGATCACTTCCTTTAACAAAAAAACAACAAAAAACACGCAAATGAAAACATAGTGAAACAGGACAACATGTATCATGGCAATTCACCTGGCAAACAGAGAAGCAAAACAAAAAAAAAAAAAAAAAAAAGGGAAAAGTTAAATACGCTTAGTCAATTACAACATTTTGTTAAGAAATATTTTTGTTATCTAAGGGTCAGAATTATGAAATAAAAAAAGTACTTCATCAAGGCAGTTTTCGCTAACTATGTATTTAAAATGACCAGATTTGGAGGTTTGAAAGAGGTTCATAGTAACCCATATTTTGCTAGAGTTTAAAGCACATGGTGGACATGCAGTGTAAGAAATCCTTCTTTCTTACACCCTAGGGGGACCGGAAGATGGCATAGAACTCTGATTATCACAGCAGGTGTTATCAATTCCAGACCGTCAAATGCAATGCACAACGATCTCTCAGGATCACAGTTCCCTAGCACCAAAAGGGGAGATTCCCACCCATTGCCAAGGGAAGATCCCAGCCAATGTTCCACCACAGGCAAATCCCAAAGCAGGAGGGGAGGATACCTGGTGTGGTCACATGCAAGCTCCGTTATTCACCAAAGATGTCTCAAGTAGCCAATGCAAGTGCTGATTCACACACATACAATATACAACGAAGAACCACGGTCCCACAAACCAAAGTACAGACTGGAGTGGCTCACCCTAAAATGGCACGCACACAAACACAAACCACCAATGAATGCTACAATCACACAGACAGAAAATCAGAGCAGGCGGAGTCTCAACTTGCACTTCCACTCCCTGACAGAGGCCTCCACACAGAGTGGCCCAGTTCGCAAGAAAGAATGGACCCATATGGGCTCACTCCCTGCAAGGGGAGCAGCCCAAATGCAGTGGACAGATTTCCCAGCCCTGGCAAGCTCTAAAGACTTACCCCGAAGTGACACCAAATGTACACCACAGCTCTGGACCTCTCTCTGTTCGAAACTGCCTCGAGCTCTAGGGCAGCCAGTGCCTCTCAGGGAGAGTCCTGGCCAGTTCCCTGTATCAAAATGTATTCTAGCAGCTGCTGGGAACTTGGGAAGGGGCTGGCCCTGGCCGGGGTCAACCTACCATGGGCACAGACCTCCTGGCCAGCACGCTATAAGTGGTAACAAAATGCAAGTATGTGTGCCCGAAGCATAGTGAGGCCAAACAACACCAAAGCATTGGAGTTTGGAGCAGAGCAAGCTTTACTGCAGGGACATGCAAGGAGATGGGTGGCTTCTGCCTGACCCCCAAACTTGGAAGCTCTCAGCAAAGCCCTCTGATATGAAAGGTGAGAGAGGGGCATGGTTGTTTGTTTCAAACTTGTCCCTGTCAGATCCTTTGTTCTTGAGGTCAGGTCATGGGCAGTTAATGATGTTCTTGCAAATCTCCACCAAACAAATGTCACTCTCTGTGCTGACAAGAATGGGCAAAGTCCCAAGGCACAAAAGTCACCATGTGAGGCCCAGAACCAGCTGAGAGAAAGGGGGCCCTGTGTGTGTGGGGTGGTGTTTCCCTGCCCTGGAGCATTCATCCAGCAGCCGGTCAAGGTCCTCCTGCCAGTTCTCATGCCTGGCTGAGGAGGCAGCTCTTAGTCGGTTGCTTGTTCAGGGCTAGGAGCCCAGACCCTGGCCAGCTTTCATCACTGAGGGGGCCAGGCACCCACGTCCCAACAGGCCTTCATGCACATAGGAGACCTGAAGAGTGGGGGTCAGGGCCCCAGGCTGTGCCCCACGCCCTCAGGGTCACAGAGGCAGGGGTGGGGTAGAGGTTCACCAGCACCTCAGGGCCTGGGCTTGGCCTGTGCATAGTCTGGCCAGGGCTCTGAAGCCCTGAAGGACACAACCTGAGCCTGTTCCCAGGCCCCCCTGCTCATAAGCTGGCCCAAGGCCAGGTGAGTGGAAGGGCCCTGAGTGAGAAGGCTGGAATCTGCTTCTTACCTCACTCTCCAGGCCTGATGATCACACTCCCCTGAATGCACAATCGAATAAATGGCCCCCACTCACAGTGGCTCCCTGACAATTGCTTGCTTGGGGGAGGGGCCCGTGGCAGTGCCAACCAATGGCTGAGCAGGACGGTCCAGCGGCATTAGTGGTCTCCCGGTAAGCATTGCCTGGTAACAGGGCAATGGGTAACAGGGCACAGCAATGGCTGCATGCTAAGGGCTGCACACTGCTGGCTCTGTTACAATTCCCCCCTTTGCTTTGATACTTTTCAATCTGGAGGAGAACATGTGGGTATGATGCGGATAGTGCTTCATCATAATCTCAGCAGAGGAATTCCGTTTCGGGGGTTCTTAGTTTCAACCCCATTTCTCTTTCTTCTTTTCCCAAGTCTTTCAGGGAATGGAGTGACGACCACTCTAGCTACTTGAGGCTGAAATAGAGCATAGTCCTATGAAGGATTCCGACTTTGAAACATTGCCGCGTTCCAAGTCCTGGATCCAAGTCTTATATCATCTTGAATGAGGAATTCAGGAGAATAAGCCTGAAAATCAGTGTGAGGGTGGCACTCTGGGGGAGACATTTTGGCAGGTAAACCAGGCATGCAGAAGTAGAATTTAACAAACTGGTGTAAGGTGTTAGGAAGTTGACAGCAAGGGCTTCCCTTATCAGGAGAACACAGATCAAAATCAGCATTTTTCCAAACCAAATCCATAAACTTTAGTACCATATGCACCCATTTACTCAGTTGGTCAAAAAATCATTGGTATGAATCTTCTTGAAGTGAAGCATTTTGGAAAGCCTCAGCTTAATTATCTGCTAGACACGTAAAGAGGCAAGGTTAAAGATCGGATCACAAGGTGTTGAGAAGGAAGCTTAATCAAGTTGCTCTCATGTAACCATCATTATGGCTGATAGATTATCCCAAGACATACCTGCATTTCAGAAACTTTGGATCCTTTCTAGAATATCTATAGGTGTGACATGTATCCATCCTGTGGAATTTGAGAAGCTTATTCCCCATTTCACCATGTTTTCTCTGTAATTTACATACCAGGCATATGACTTAAATATTCCTCCTTGAGTTGCCTTAAGGGCCCCCTAACAAATCCAAAGTTAACAAAATAGTTCAAAACACCTGGTCCAATAAGCTCATCAGTCATTTGAAGAGAATTCTTCTTTCTTATCCAAAGTGAGAAGAGATCTTAAAAGCAAATAGAGATCCCTTAAAGACAAGACAGTTCACACACCATGTTATTGAAAGCAGCATTCCAAGTAAACGTGTTCTCTTAGCAGAGGGGAATCCAATCCAGCCTTGAAAAAACTTATTTTTAATAACACTATCCATTTCCCTGAGTTTAGTTTAGTTTCAACCCAACCATGCATAAAATGTTGTGTTTTTCTCAAGACATTTATCCCACCTTCCTACTATATCCTGAAATGTGTTACTTTTCATGATTTTATTAGCTTTCATTACATATTTCAATTACAATCCTCAACTCCTTACCACCTTCATTTAGTGAAAATCAAGAAGCAAGCAATTGTGAGCTGGATGTCATGCCAGCATTTCTGATTGCAAAAGTATGCTTTCGTGACCTTCTCCTAAGTAGGCAAAGGTAGGGAATCTTAGACGTGCCCAGCATCCAATGTTCCAATCCTCTATCCTCTTTGAAATGACCCAGGGAGTCAAGGAATTCTTGCCATTTAACTTGCTTAAGTTTCAAGGTACCAAAATCTAGAGAGGCAATTTAGAAAGACTTAAAAGTTTCATCATTTCAACTTATTGTCCTTGCTGCCAAATTTGTAACAGATATAACGTCTTTTTGGATCTCTAAGAAACCTAGGGACAGCAGAAGGTTTATACTTCAGAAACCAACAAGCTTAAGACAGCTTCAATACCAGATATCAATTCAGTACTAGCTATTTGCCAGATCATCAGGACCTGAAATATATTTAGGCCAATTTTCTCAAGAGTAGGAAGTATGAATTGGTAAGTGCTTCCGTTTCAGTTAAATAGAGCTCATCTATACATCAACTCATCAGTTTATGTCAATTGCCTTGTACCTAAAAATGGTCCAAATCTTGAGAATGCACCTGAAAGGGGTGCATTGGGGAAACACATTCGAGTTTCCCATAGCCACAACACTTTCACACAAAACAAATGCAAAAGTACATGTAAAGAAGAAAATCTCAGTCCTGAGAATGAAACCCAAAGGGTGAAGTTGAACAATATCCTCAATGTTTTCGAACAATGTTCCCTCATTTTAACAACAAAACAATAAACAACATGCAAATTGAAAGATAGGGAATCACGACCACAGTTGTCATGCCTGCTGACCTGGGAAGCAGAAACAACAAAAAAGTAAAAACAAAAGAAAATAGGAAAAGTTAAATTTGCTTCGTTAACGTCAACATTTCTGCTAGAAACATTGTCATTTTCTCAGGGTCAGAATTATGCAAACAAAAAGTATTTCATTGAACAAACTTTCTCAAACTGAATATTTTACATAGACTGGTTTTGGAGATATGAAAATGATTCATTTGATGCCATGTTTCACCAGAATCTGTAGAATATGCTGGCCATGCAATGTAAAAAAAAAATACTTTCTTGCACCTCAGCAGACTACAAGATGGACTAGAGCTCTGCTGATCACAGCAGGTGTTATCAAATCCCAGAGAGACAAATGCAATGCCAAAAGGTCCTCAGGATCGCAGTTCCCAGGCACCAAAGGGGAGATTCCTACCCGTTGAAAAGGGAATATCGCAACCAATGTTCCACCACAGCTGAAACACAACGCAGGAGGGAACAATACCTAGTGTGATCATATACAAGCTCCGTTACTGACCAAAGATGTCTCAAGTACCCAATGCAAGTGCAGATTCACACACATACAATGTACAAATCACAAACATGATCCCACAAACCAAAGCACACACTGCAGTGATTCACACCAAATTGGCACACAAACACACAAAGAACAACGAAACGCTACAATCACAAAGACAGAAAATCAGAGAAGGCCTTTTGTAAACTTCCACTTCCACTCCCAGATGGAGGCCTCCACACAGAGTGGCCCAGTTCTCAAGAGAGAATGGACCCAGAGTGGCTCACATCCGGTAAGGGGAGCAGCCCAGATGGAGTGCACATAATTCCCAGCGTGCGCAAGCTGGAACGACTTACCCCCAAATGACATCAATTGCATACCATTGCTCTGGACATGTCTCTAAGACAAGCAGCCTCATGATGTAGGACAGCCAGCGCATAACAGGGAGAATCCCTCCCAGTATCCTGGAGCAAAATGTACTCTGGCATTTGCTGGGATCTTTAAATAGGGATGGCCTGATGGAGATCAGCACACCATGGACACAGACCTGCTGGCTGACTCAATATAATTAATAAAGAAATGCCAGGATGTATACCTTATGCTCAGTGAGGCCAAGCAAGAGCAAAACATTGGATTTTGGAGAAAAAATTTTGTTGTAGAGACATTCAAGGAAACGGGTGGCTTATGCTGGGTAATCCCCAAACTTGAAAGCTTTTAGCAAAGCCCTCTTGGAAGTAAGGTGAAGGAGGTGTGTGGCTGTAGGCTGCATGTAAACTTTAGTTTCTGCTTGAGGCAGAGAGAGATCAGCTAGGCGATCCAAGACTGAAGCAAAGCAAACAGCTTTTCGGTGGAGCGCTGGCGCCATCTGCTGGCCGACAAGCGTGGAAGGAGAAGCCTCGCAACCACTGAGTGCCTGAGGAAGTTTCCAAACAGGAGGAACTCTGGCTCCACAAGATCGAGAGTCCTGCTTAGGACTTGCCTCTGGCAACAGAGTGGGTGCCATGTGCATGTGGGTTGGAGGGTGCTGGGAAGCCGCAGGGGAGGCTTTGGGCACCCAGTGCTCTGTGATGGAAAACGCTGCAGGCCTGAGCCTCCAGGCACTCCTGCAAGGCTTTGGAGTGGGAAAGCTGTCCTTAGCTGAAGGCTCCCTGCCAAGCGCTGCAGGCCTTTGTGGATGGCGAAGCGGCAGCTTCCTTGCAGGCCGCTGGTCCAGGGGCGTGTGTGCCCTGGTCCAGAGTGCTGTAGGACGAGGTCCTAGCAAGGGGAGAGCAAGCACCTTGTTTCCTTGGCCTAGACTGGCCTGTGCCCCCAGAGGCCTGCCGGCAGTGCAGACAGCACAGGCAGCAAGGGGGTGTGGCAGGCAGCTACGAGGCAGCAGGAGTCCCTCTTGAAAGTTGGGTTATGACTGTTTGCACCTCAGGCCCCAAAGGCAACCTGCACACACAGCCTCTGAACCTGAAGCTTCCCAGCAGTGCAAGAGACACACAGGTACCTCCCTGGGGCCTTCTCGAATGAACTGTGCTCCATTGAGGTCCTGCTGGCTGGCAGTGGCCTAGGCCAGCACAGGCCTTAGGGTGGCCTGGCTGAGCCTGGGGTGGTCTCCGAGCTAGCCGTGCCCAGGACAAGCCTGGGACTTGAGGCCAGGCTGCAGCCTCATTCCAGGCTGGGCCTGGTGCTGAGAGCCTTGAAGCGAGGCCTTCCAGGGGCAATGCTCAGTGCAGTGGCTTTTCCCTGCCATCCACGTTCCTCACTCGGGCTGCCCTGCCTGTCAGGCCCACATGCCCTAGAAATGTGTTGCTGAGGCAGTTGGACAGTTGGGGAAGTGGAGGCTCTCCCGCCATGGGAGGCCTGCCTAGCACATGGCTCTGGGTCCAAAGAGGATTCCCTGCACCTCGGGCACCGGAGCGACATTTTCTGCACACAGGAGACACTTGGCACACACAGTGTTTCCCCATGGAAAGCGGTGTGCCAAAGAGCACCCACCTGGGATGTATGGCACTCTGCCATAGAAGCCCTCCATGCAGCAGGCTGTCATGGATTCGGCTGCAGGCCTTTGTGGCTGGAGAGACAGCAGCTCCTCTGGAGGCTCTGGGTCCATGTGCACTCCTGTTCACGGAAACGAGGCCTGTGGGATGAGGTCCTTGCAAAGAATGGCAAGCAGCCTGCTCCTTTCGATGAGACGCACGTGTGGTGAGAGAGGCTTGGCAGCAGAGAAGAAGCGAGAGGGGCAGCCAGGGAGGGGATTTGCACGCAGCTCGGAGGCCCCAGATCTCCTGCTTCCCAAGCAGGGAAGGCCGGCTATGCCCATCAGGCCCCTTTCCCAAGTGCACACCCAGCTTCTGGATCTGCCCTTTCCCAGTCATGATAACACACATAGGCCGTTCCTTGAGCCCTGCCTCAAGTCCCAGGTTGTCCTGGGCACGGCTAGCTCGGAGACCACCCCAGGCTCAGCCAGGACTCCCTAAGGCCTGTGCTGGCGTAGGCCACTGCCAGCCATCTGGACCTCGATGGAGCACAGTTCATTCGAGAAGGCCCCAGGGAGGTACCTGTGTGTCTCTTGCACTGCTCGGAAGCTCAGGTTCAGAGGCTGTGTGTGCACGTTGCCGTTGGGGCCTGAGACCAAAACAGTCATGACCCCACTTTCAAGTGGGACTTCTGCTGCCTCCTAGCTGCCTGCCACACCCCCTAGCGTCCTGTGCTGGATGCACTGCCGGCAGGCCTCTGGGGGCACAGGCCAGTCGAGGCCAAGGGAACAAGGGGCTTGCTCGCCCCTTGCTAGGACCTCCTCCTACAGCACTCTGGACCAGGGCACACACGCCCCTGGACCAGCAGCCTGCAAGGAAGCTGCAGCTGAGCCAGCCACAAAGGCCTGCAGCCCTGGGCAGGGAGCCTTCTGCTAAGGACAGCTTTCCCACTCCAAAGCCCTGCAGGAGTGCCTGGAGGCTCAGGCCTGCAGCGTTTTCCATCACAGAGCACTGGGTGCCCAAAGCCTCCCCTGCGGCTTCCGAGCACCCTCCAACCCACAGGCCCTTGGCACCCACTCTGTTGCCAGAGGCAAGTCCTAGGCAGGACTCTCGAGCTTGTAGAGCCAGAGGGCCTCCAGCTTGGAAACCTGCTCAGGAACTCAGTGGCAGCCAGGCTTCACCTTCCATGCTTGTGGGCCAGCAGATGGAGCCCTCGCTCCACCGAAAAACTCTCTGCTTTGCCTTCAGCCAGGGAATCGCCTAGCTCAGCTCTCTCTGCCTCAAGCAGAAACTCGAGGGTGCACCCAGCCTGCAGAGAGAAGAGTGCCTTTTCCTGAGCACTGCTATGCTGTGGCAGCTCCCTGAAGGCCTCCTGGGGCCTTCTCTGCCCTCACCCAGTCGTGCCATTCGGCCCACCCGGGGAGCAAAGGGCCCCCTCGGCAGGGCTCAGGGTACGGCCTGTGTGTGTTTTCAGGGCTGGGAAAGGGCAGATCCAGAAGCTGGGTGTGCGCTTGGGAATGGGGCCTGATGGGCATAGCCGGCCTTCCCTGGTTGGGAAGCAGGAGATCTGGGGCCTCCGAGCCGCATGCACAGCCCCTCCCTGGATGCCCCTCTTGCTTCTTCTCTGCTGCCAAGCCTCTCTCACCACACGTGCGTCTCATCGAAAGGAGCAGGCTGCTTGCCATTCTTTGCAAGGACCTCACCCCACAGGCCTCGTTTCCTCGAACGGGAGTGCACATTGACCCAGAGCCTCCAGAGGAGCTGCTGTCTCTCCAGCCACAAAGGCCTGCAGCCGAATCCATGACAGCCTGCTGCATGGAGGGCTCCTATGGGAGAGTGCCATACATCCCAGGTGGGTGCTCTCTGGCACACCGCTTTCCATGGGCAAACACTGTGTGTGCCAAGTGTCTCCTGTGTGCAGAAAATGTAGCCCCGGTGCCCGAGGTGCAGGGAATCCTCTTTGGACCCAGAGCAATGTGCTCGGCAGGCCTCCCGTGCTGGGAGAGCCTCCACTTCCCCAACTGTCCAAGGGCCTCAGGAGCACACTTCGAGGGAGTGTGGGTCTGACAGGCAGAACGGCCCGAGTGAGGCACGTGGATGGCAGGCCAAAGCCATCCCTAGGGCCTGTGCTGGCCTAGGCCACTGCCAGCCAGCAGGGCCTCGACAGAGCACAGTTCATTCGAGTAGGCCCCAGGGGGTTGCCTGTGTGTCTCTTGCCCTGCTGGGAAGCTGCAGGTCCAGAGGCTGTGTGTGCTCGGGGCCACTGGGGCCTGAGCACAAAACTGTCAGGACCCCACTCTCAAGCAGGACTCCTGCCACCTCGGCGCTGCCTGCCACACCCCCTTGCTGCCCGCACTGTCTCCACTGCTGGCAGGCCTCTGTGTGCACAGCCCAGTCTCTGCCAAGGGAACAAGGGGCTTGCTCGCCCCTTGCTAGGACCTCCTCCTACAGCACTCTGGACCAGGGCACACACGCCCCTGGACCAGCAGCCTGCAAGGAAGCTGCAGCTGAGCCAGCCACAAAGGCCTGCAGCCCTGGGCAGGGAGCCTTCTGCTAAGGACAGCTTTCCCACTCCAAAGCCCTGCAGGAGTGCCTGGAGGCTCAGGCCTGCAGCGTTTTCCATCACAGAGCACTGGGTGCCCAAAGCCTCCCCTGCGGCTTCCGAGCACCCTCCAACCCACAGGCCCTTGGCACCCACTCTGTTGCCAGAGGCAAGTCCTAGGCAGGACTCTCGAGCTTGTAGAGCCAGAGGGCCTCCAGCTTGGAAACCTGCTCAGGAACTCAGTGGCAGCCAGGCTTCACCTTCCATGCTTGTGGGCCAGCAGATGGAGCCCTCGCTCCACCGAAAAACTCTCTGCTTTGCCTTCAGCCAGGGAATCGCCTAGCTCAGCTCTCTCTGCCTCAAGCAGAAACTCGAGGGTGCACCCAGCCTGCAGAGAGAAGAGTGCCTTTTCCTGAGCACTGCTATGCTGTGGCAGCTCCCTGAAGGCCTCCTGGGGCCTTCTCTGCCCTCACCCAGTCGTGCCATTCGGCCCACCCGGGGAGCAAAGGGCCCCCTCGGCAGGGCTCAGGGTACGGCCTGTGTGTGTTTTCAGGGCTGGGAAAGGGCAGATCCAGAAGCTGGGTGTGCGCTTGGGAATGGGGCCTGATGGGCATAGCCGGCCTTCCCTGGTTGGGAAGCAGGAGATCTGGGGCCTCCGAGCCGCATGCACAGCCCCTCCCTGGATGCCCCTCTTGCTTCTTCTCTGCTGCCAAGCCTCTCTCACCACACGTGCGTCTCATCGAAAGGAGCAGGCTGCTTGCCATTCTTTGCAAGGACCTCACCCCACAGGCCTCGTTTCCTCGAACGGGAGTGCACATTGACCCAGAGCCTCCAGAGGAGCTGCTGTCTCTCCAGCCACAAAGGCCTGCAGCCGAATCCATGACAGCCTGCTGCATGGAGGGCTCCTATGGGAGAGTGCCATACATCCCAGGCGGGTGCTCTCTGGCACACCGCTTTCCATGGGCAAACACTGTGTGTGCCAAGTGTCTCCTGTGTGCAGAAAATGTAGCCCCGGTGCCCGAGGTGCAGGGAATCCTCTTTGGACCCAGAGCAATGTGCTCGGCAGGCCTCCCGTGCTGGGAGAGCCTCCACTTCCCCAACTGTCCAAGGGCCTCAGGAGCACACTTCGAGGGAGTGTGGGTCTGACAGGCAGAACGGCCCGAGTGAGGCACGTGGATGGCAGGCCAAAGCCATCCCTAGGGCCTGTGCTGGCCTAGGCCACTGCCAGCCAGCAGGGCCTCGACAGAGCACAGTTCATTCGAGTAGGCCCCAGGGGGTTGCCTGTGTGTCTCTTGCCCTGCTGGGAAGCTGCAGGTCCAGAGGCTGTGTGTGCTCGGGGCCACTGGGGCCTGAGCACAAAACCGTCAGGACCCCACTCTCAAGCAGGACTCCTGCCACCTCGGCGCTGCCTGCCACACCCCCTTGCTGCCCGCACTGTCTCCACTGCTGGCAGGCCTCTGTGTGCACAGCCCAGTCTCTGCCAAGGGAACAAGGGGCTTGCTCGCCCCTTGCTAGGACCTCCTCCTACAGCACTCTGGACCAGGGCACACACGCCCCTGGACCAGCAGCCTGCAAGGAAGCTGCAGCTGAGCCAGCCACAAAGGCCTGCAGCCCTGGGCAGGGAGCCTTCTGCTAAGGACAGCTTTCCCACTCCAAAGCCCTGCAGGAGTGCCTGGAGGCTCAGGCCTGCAGCGTTTTCCATCACAGAGCACTGGGTGCCCAAAGCCTCCCCTGCGGCTTCCGAGCACCCTCCAACCCACAGGCCCTTGGCACCCACTCTGTTGCCAGAGGCAAGTCCTAGGCAGGACTCTCGAGCTTGTAGAGCCAGAGGGCCTCCAGCTTGGAAACCTGCTCAGGAACTCAGTGGCAGCCAGGCTTCACCTTCCATGCTTGTGGGCCAGCAGATGGAGCCCTCGCTCCACCGAAAAACTCTCTGCTTTGCCTTCAGCCAGGGAATCGCCTAGCTCAGCTCTCTCTGCCTCAAGCAGAAACTCGAGGGTGCACCCAGCCTGCAGAGAGAAGAGTGCCTTTTCCTGAGCACTGCTATGCTGTGGCAGCTCCCTGAAGGCCTCCTGGGGCCTTCTCTGCCCTCACCCAGTCGTGCCATTCGGCCCACCCGGGGAGCAAAGGGCCCCCTCGGCAGGGCTCAGGGTACGGCCTGTGTGTGTTTTCAGGGCTGGGAAAGGGCAGATCCAGAAGCTGGGTGTGCGCTTGGGAATGGGGCCTGATGGGCATAGCCGGCCTTCCCTGGTTGGGAAGCAGGAGATCTGGGGCCTCCGAGCCGCATGCACAGCCCCTCCCTGGATGCCCCTCTTGCTTCTTCTCTGCTGCCAAGCCTCTCTCACCACACGTGCGTCTCATCGAAAGGAGCAGGCTGCTTGCCATTCTTTGCAAGGACCTCACCCCACAGGCCTCGTTTCCTCGAACGGGAGTGCACATTGACCCAGAGCCTCCAGAGGAGCTGCTGTCTCTCCAGCCACAAAGGCCTGCAGCCGAATCCATGACAGCCTGCTGCATGGAGGGCTCCTATGGGAGAGTGCCATACATCCCAGGCGGGTGCTCTCTGGCACACCGCTTTCCATGGGCAAACACTGTGTGTGCCAAGTGTCTCCTGTGTGCAGAAAATGTAGCCCCGGTGCCCGAGGTGCAGGGAATCCTCTTTGGACCCAGAGCAATGTGCTCGGCAGGCCTCCCGTGCTGGGAGAGCCTCCACTTCCCCAACTGTCCAAGGGCCTCAGGAGCACACTTCGAGGGAGTGTGGGTCTGACAGGCAGAACGGCCCGAGTGAGGCACGTGGATGGCAGGCCAAAGCCATCCCTAGGGCCTGTGCTGGCCTAGGCCACTGCCAGCCAGCAGGGCCTCGACAGAGCACAGTTCATTCGAGTAGGCCCCAGGGGGTTGCCTGTGTGTCTCTTGCCCTGCTGGGAAGCTGCAGGTCCAGAGGCTGTGTGTGCTCGGGGCCACTGGGGCCTGAGCACAAAACCGTCAGGACCCCACTCTCAAGCAGGACTCCTGCCACCTCGGCGCTGCCTGCCACACCCCCTTGCTGCCCGCACTGTCTCCACTGCTGGCAGGCCTCTGTGTGCACAGCCCAGTCTCTGCCAAGGGAACAAGGGGCTTGCTCGCCCCTTGCTAGGACCTCCTCCTACAGCACTCTGGACCAGGGCACACACGCCCCTGGACCAGCAGCCTGCAAGGAAGCTGCAGCTGAGCCAGCCACAAAGGCCTGCAGCCCTGGGCAGGGAGCCTTCTGCTAAGGACAGCTTTCCCACTCCAAAGCCCTGCAGGAGTGCCTGGAGGCTCAGGCCTGCAGCGTTTTCCATCACAGAGCACTGGGTGCCCAAAGCCTCCCCTGCGGCTTCCGAGCACCCTCCAACCCACAGGCCCTTGGCACCCACTCTGTTGCCAGAGGCAAGTCCTAGGCAGGACTCTCGAGCTTGTAGAGCCAGAGGGCCTCCAGCTTGGAAACCTGCTCAGGAACTCAGTGGCAGCCAGGCTTCACCTTCCATGCTTGTGGGCCAGCAGATGGAGCCCTCGCTCCACCGAAAAACTCTCTGCTTTGCCTTCAGCCAGGGAATCGCCTAGCTCAGCTCTCTCTGCCTCAAGCAGAAACTCGAGGGTGCACCCAGCCTGCAGAGAGAAGAGTGCCTTTTCCTGAGCACTGCTATGCTGTGGCAGCTCCCTGAAGGCCTCCTGGGGCCTTCTCTGCCCTCACCCAGTCGTGCCATTCGGCCCACCCGGGGAGCAAAGGGCCCCCTCGGCAGGGCTCAGGGTACGGCCTGTGTGTGTTTTCAGGGCTGGGAAAGGGCAGATCCAGAAGCTGGGTGTGCGCTTGGGAATGGGGCCTGATGGGCATAGCCGGCCTTCCCTGGTTGGGAAGCAGGAGATCTGGGGCCTCCGAGCCGCATGCACAGCCCCTCCCTGGATGCCCCTCTTGCTTCTTCTCTGCTGCCAAGCCTCTCTCACCACACGTGCGTCTCATCGAAAGGAGCAGGCTGCTTGCCATTCTTTGCAAGGACCTCACCCCACAGGCCTCGTTTCCTCGAACGGGAGTGCACATTGACCCAGAGCCTCCAGAGGAGCTGCTGTCTCTCCAGCCACAAAGGCCTGCAGCCGAATCCATGACAGCCTGCTGCATGGAGGGCTCCTATGGGAGAGTGCCATACATCCCAGGTGGGTGCTCTCTGGCACACCGCTTTCCATGGGCAAACACTGTGTGTGCCAAGTGTCTCCTGTGTGCAGAAAATGTAGCCCCGGTGCCCGAGGTGCAGGGAATCCTCTTTGGACCCAGAGCAATGTGCTCGGCAGGCCTCCCGTGCTGGGAGAGCCTCCACTTCCCCAACTGTCCAAGGGCCTCAGGAGCACACTTCGAGGGAGTGTGGGTCTGACAGGCAGAACGGCCCGAGTGAGGCACGTGGATGGCAGGCCAAAGCCATCCCTAGGGCCTGTGCTGGCCTAGGCCACTGCCAGCCAGCAGGGCCTCGACAGAGCACAGTTCATTCGAGTAGGCCCCAGGGGGTTGCCTGTGTGTCTCTTGCCCTGCTGGGAAGCTGCAGGTCCAGAGGCTGTGTGTGCTCGGGGCCACTGGGGCCTGAGCACAAAACCGTCAGGACCCCACTCTCAAGCAGGACTCCTGCCACCTCGGCGCTGCCTGCCACACCCCCTTGCTGCCCGCACTGTCTCCACTGCTGGCAGGCCTCTGTGTGCACAGCCCAGTCTCTGCCAAGGGAACAAGGGGCTTGCTCGCCCCTTGCTAGGACCTCCTCCTACAGCACTCTGGACCAGGGCACACACGCCCCTGGACCAGCAGCCTGCAAGGAAGCTGCAGCTGAGCCAGCCACAAAGGCCTGCAGCCCTGGGCAGGGAGCCTTCTGCTAAGGACAGCTTTCCCACTCCAAAGCCCTGCAGGAGTGCCTGGAGGCTCAGGCCTGCAGCGTTTTCCATCACAGAGCACTGGGTGCCCAAAGCCTCCCCTGCGGCTTCCGAGCACCCTCCAACCCACAGGCCCTTGGCACCCACTCTGTTGCCAGAGGCAAGTCCTAGGCAGGACTCTCGAGCTTGTAGAGCCAGAGGGCCTCCAGCTTGGAAACCTGCTCAGGAACTCAGTGGCAGCCAGGCTTCACCTTCCATGCTTGTGGGCCAGCAGATGGAGCCCTCGCTCCACCGAAAAACTCTCTGCTTTGCCTTCAGCCAGGGAATCGCCTAGCTCAGCTCTCTCTGCCTCAAGCAGAAACTCGAGGGTGCACCCAGCCTGCAGAGAGAAGAGTGCCTTTTCCTGAGCACTGCTATGCTGTGGCAGCTCCCTGAAGGCCTCCTGGGGCCTTCTCTGCCCTCACCCAGTCGTGCCATTCGGCCCACCCGGGGAGCAAAGGGCCCCCTCGGCAGGGCTCAGGGTACGGCCTGTGTGTGTTTTCAGGGCTGGGAAAGGGCAGATCCAGAAGCTGGGTGTGCGCTTGGGAATGGGGCCTGATGGGCATAGCCGGCCTTCCCTGGTTGGGAAGCAGGAGATCTGGGGCCTCCGAGCCGCATGCACAGCCCCTCCCTGGATGCCCCTCTTGCTTCTTCTCTGCTGCCAAGCCTCTCTCACCACACGTGCGTCTCATCGAAAGGAGCAGGCTGCTTGCCATTCTTTGCAAGGACCTCACCCCACAGGCCTCGTTTCCTCGAACGGGAGTGCACATTGACCCAGAGCCTCCAGAGGAGCTGCTGTCTCTCCAGCCACAAAGGCCTGCAGCCGAATCCATGACAGCCTGCTGCATGGAGGGCTCCTATGGGAGAGTGCCATACATCCCAGGCGGGTGCTCTCTGGCACACCGCTTTCCATGGGCAAACACTGTGTGTGCCAAGTGTCTCCTGTGTGCAGAAAATGTAGCCCCGGTGCCCGAGGTGCAGGGAATCCTCTTTGGACCCAGAGCAATGTGCTCGGCAGGCCTCCCGTGCTGGGAGAGCCTCCACTTCCCCAACTGTCCAAGGGCCTCAGGAGCACACTTCGAGGGAGTGTGGGTCTGACAGGCAGAACGGCCCGAGTGAGGCACGTGGATGGCAGGCCAAAGCCATCCCTAGGGCCTGTGCTGGCCTAGGCCACTGCCAGCCAGCAGGGCCTCGACAGAGCACAGTTCATTCGAGTAGGCCCCAGGGGGTTGCCTGTGTGTCTCTTGCCCTGCTGGGAAGCTGCAGGTCCAGAGGCTGTGTGTGCTCGGGGCCACTGGGGCCTGAGCACAAAACCGTCAGGACCCCACTCTCAAGCAGGACTCCTGCCACCTCGGCGCTGCCTGCCACACCCCCTTGCTGCCCGCACTGTCTCCACTGCTGGCAGGCCTCTGTGTGCACAGCCCAGTCTCTGCCAAGGGAACAAGGGGCTTGCTCGCCCCTTGCTAGGACCTCCTCCTACAGCACTCTGGACCAGGGCACACACGCCCCTGGACCAGCAGCCTGCAAGGAAGCTGCAGCTGAGCCAGCCACAAAGGCCTGCAGCCCTGGGCAGGGAGCCTTCTGCTAAGGACAGCTTTCCCACTCCAAAGCCCTGCAGGAGTGCCTGGAGGCTCAGGCCTGCAGCGTTTTCCATCACAGAGCACTGGGTGCCCAAAGCCTCCCCTGCGGCTTCCGAGCACCCTCCAACCCACAGGCCCTTGGCACCCACTCTGTTGCCAGAGGCAAGTCCTAGGCAGGACTCTCGAGCTTGTAGAGCCAGAGGGCCTCCAGCTTGGAAACCTGCTCAGGAACTCAGTGGCAGCCAGGCTTCACCTTCCATGCTTGTGGGCCAGCAGATGGAGCCCTCGCTCCACCGAAAAACTCTCTGCTTTGCCTTCAGCCAGGGAATCGCCTAGCTCAGCTCTCTCTGCCTCAAGCAGAAACTCGAGGGTGCACCCAGCCTGCAGAGAGAAGAGTGCCTTTTCCTGAGCACTGCTATGCTGTGGCAGCTCCCTGAAGGCCTCCTGGGGCCTTCTCTGCCCTCACCCAGTCGTGCCATTCGGCCCACCCGGGGAGCAAAGGGCCCCCTCGGCAGGGCTCAGGGTACGGCCTGTGTGTGTTTTCAGGGCTGGGAAAGGGCAGATCCAGAAGCTGGGTGTGCGCTTGGGAATGGGGCCTGATGGGCATAGCCGGCCTTCCCTGGTTGGGAAGCAGGAGATCTGGGGCCTCCGAGCCGCATGCACAGCCCCTCCCTGGATGCCCCTCTTGCTTCTTCTCTGCTGCCAAGCCTCTCTCACCACACGTGCGTCTCATCGAAAGGAGCAGGCTGCTTGCCATTCTTTGCAAGGACCTCACCCCACAGGCCTCGTTTCCTCGAACGGGAGTGCACATTGACCCAGAGCCTCCAGAGGAGCTGCTGTCTCTCCAGCCACAAAGGCCTGCAGCCGAATCCATGACAGCCTGCTGCATGGAGGGCTCCTATGGGAGAGTGCCATACATCCCAGGCGGGTGCTCTCTGGCACACCGCTTTCCATGGGCAAACACTGTGTGTGCCAAGTGTCTCCTGTGTGCAGAAAATGTAGCCCCGGTGCCCGAGGTGCAGGGAATCCTCTTTGGACCCAGAGCAATGTGCTCGGCAGGCCTCCCGTGCTGGGAGAGCCTCCACTTCCCCAACTGTCCAAGGGCCTCAGGAGCACACTTCGAGGGAGTGTGGGTCTGACAGGCAGAACGGCCCGAGTGAGGCACGTGGATGGCAGGCCAAAGCCATCCCTAGGGCCTGTGCTGGCCTAGGCCACTGCCAGCCAGCAGGGCCTCGACAGAGCACAGTTCATTCGAGTAGGCCCCAGGGGGTTGCCTGTGTGTCTCTTGCCCTGCTGGGAAGCTGCAGGTCCAGAGGCTGTGTGTGCTCGGGGCCACTGGGGCCTGAGCACAAAACCGTCAGGACCCCACTCTCAAGCAGGACTCCTGCCACCTCGGCGCTGCCTGCCACACCCCCTTGCTGCCCGCACTGTCTCCACTGCTGGCAGGCCTCTGTGTGCACAGCCCAGTCTCTGCCAAGGGAACAAGGGGCTGGCTCGCCCCTTGCTAGGACCTCCTCCTACAGCACTCTGGACCAGGGCACACACGCCCCTGGACCAGCAGCCTGCAAGGAAGCTGCAGCTGAGCCAGCCACAAAGGCCTGCAGCCCTGGGCAGGGAGCCTTCTGCTAAGGACAGCTTTCCCACTCCAAAGCCCTGCAGGAGTGCCTGGAGGCTCAGGCCTGCAGCGTTTTCCATCACAGAGCACTGGGTGCCCAAAGCCTCCCCTGAGGCTTCCGAGCACCCTGCAGCCCACAGGCCCTTGGCACCCACTCTGTTGCCAGAGGCAAGTCCTAGGCAGGACTCTCGAGCTTGTAGAGCCAGAGGGCCTCCAGCTTGGAAACCTGCTCAGGAACTCAGTGGCAGCCAGGCTTCACCTTCCATGCTTGTGGGCCAGCAGATGGAGCCCTCGCTCCACCGAAAAACTCTCTGCTTTGCCTTCAGCCAGGGAATCGCCTAGCTCAGCTCTCTCTGCCTCAAGCAGAAACTCGAGGGTGCACCCAGCCTGCAGAGAGAAGAGTGCCTTTTCCTGAGCACTGCTATGCTGTGGCAGCTCCCTGAAGGCCTCCTGGGGCCTTCTCTGCCCTCACCCAGTCGTGCCATTCGGCCCACCCGGGGAGCAAAGGGCCCCCTCGGCAGGGCTCAGGGTACGGCCTGTGTGTGTTTTCAGGGCTGGGAAAGGGCAGATCCAGAAGCTGGGTGTGCGCTTGGGAATGGGGCCTGATGGGCATAGCCGGCCTTCCCTGGTTGGGAAGCAGGAGATCTGGGGCCTCCGAGCCGCATGCACAGCCCCTCCCTGGATGCCCCTCTTGCTTCTTCTCTGCTGCCAAGCCTCTCTCACCACACGTGCGTCTCATCGAAAGGAGCAGGCTGCTTGCCATTCTTTGCAAGGACCTCACCCCACAGGCCTCGTTTCCTCGAACGGGAGTGCACATTGACCCAGAGCCTCCAGAGGAGCTGCTGTCTCTCCAGCCACAAAGGCCTGCAGCCGAATCCATGACAGCCTGCTGCATGGAGGGCTCCTATGGGAGAGTGCCATACATCCCAGGCGGGTGCTCTCTGGCACACCGCTTTCCATGGGCAAACACTGTGTGTGCCAAGTGTCTCCTGTGTGCAGAAAATGTAGCCCCGGTGCCCGAGGTGCAGGGAATCCTCTTTGGACCCAGAGCAATGTGCTCGGCAGGCCTCCCGTGCTGGGAGAGCCTCCACTTCCCCAACTGTCCAAGGGCCTCAGGAGCACACTTCGAGGGAGTGTGGGTCTGACAGGCAGAACGGCCCGAGTGAGGCACGTGGATGGCAGGCCAAAGCCATCCCTAGGGCCTGTGCTGGCCTAGGCCACTGCCAGCCAGCAGGGCCTCGACAGAGCACAGTTCATTCGAGTAGGCCCCAGGGGGTTGCCTGTGTGTCTCTTGCCCTGCTGGGAAGCTGCAGGTCCAGAGGCTGTGTGTGCTCGGGGCCACTGGGGCCTGAGCACAAAACCGTCAGGACCCCACTCTCAAGCAGGACTCCTGCCACCTCGGCGCTGCCTGCCACACCCCCTTGCTGCCCGCACTGTCTCCACTGCTGGCAGGCCTCTGTGTGCACAGCCCAGTCTCTGCCAAGGGAACAAGGGGCTGGCTCGCCCCTTGCTAGGACCTCCTCCTACAGCACTCTGGACCAGGGCACACACGCCCCTGGACCAGCAGCCTGCAAGGAAGCTGCAGCTGAGCCAGCCACAAAGGCCTGCAGCCCTGGGCAGGGAGCCTTCTGCTAAGGACAGCTTTCCCACTCCAAAGCCCTGCAGGAGTGCCTGGAGGCTCAGGCCTGCAGCGTTTTCCATCACAGAGCACTGGGTGCCCAAAGCCTCCCCTGCGGCTTCCGAGCACCCTCCAACCCACAGGCCCTTGGCACCCACTCTGTTGCCAGAGGCAAGTCCTAGGCAGGACTCTCGAGCTTGTAGAGCCAGAGGGCCTCCAGCTTGGAAACCTGCTCAGGAACTCAGTGGCAGCCAGGCTTCACCTTCCATGCTTGTGGGCCAGCAGATGGAGCCCTCGCTCCACCGAAAAACTCTCTGCTTTGCCTTCAGCCAGGGAATCGCCTAGCTCAGCTCTCTCTGCCTCAAGCAGAAACTCGAGGGTGCACCCAGCCTGCAGAGAGAAGAGTGCCTTTTCCTGAGCACTGCTATGCTGTGGCAGCTCCCTGAAGGCCTCCTGGGGCCTTCTCTGCCCTCACCCAGTCGTGCCATTCGGCCCACCCGGGGAGCAAAGGGCCCCCTCGGCAGGGCTCAGGGTACGGCCTGTGTGTGTTTTCAGGGCTGGGAAAGGGCAGATCCAGAAGCTGGGTGTGCGCTTGGGAATGGGGCCTGATGGGCATAGCCGGCCTTCCCTGGTTGGGAAGCAGGAGATCTGGGGCCTCCGAGCCGCATGCACAGCCCCTCCCTGGATGCCCCTCTTGCTTCTTCTCTGCTGCCAAGCCTCTCTCACCACACGTGCGTCTCATCGAAAGGAGCAGGCTGCTTGCCATTCTTTGCAAGGACCTCACCCCACAGGCCTCGTTTCCTCGAACGGGAGTGCACATTGACCCAGAGCCTCCAGAGGAGCTGCTGTCTCTCCAGCCACAAAGGCCTGCAGCCGAATCCATGACAGCCTGCTGCATGGAGGGCTCCTATGGGAGAGTGCCATACATCCCAGGCGGGTGCTCTCTGGCACACCGCTTTCCATGGGCAAACACTGTGTGTGCCAAGTGTCTCCTGTGTGCAGAAAATGTAGCCCCGGTGCCCGAGGTGCAGGGAATCCTCTTTGGACCCAGAGCAATGTGCTCGGCAGGCCTCCCGTGCTGGGAGAGCCTCCACTTCCCCAACTGTCCAAGGGCCTCAGGAGCACACTTCGAGGGAGTGTGGGTCTGACAGGCAGAACGGCCCGAGTGAGGCACGTGGATGGCAGGCCAAAGCCATCCCTAGGGCCTGTGCTGGCCTAGGCCACTGCCAGCCAGCAGGGCCTCGACAGAGCACAGTTCATTCGAGTAGGCCCCAGGGGGTTGCCTGTGTGTCTCTTGCCCTGCTGGGAAGCTGCAGGTCCAGAGGCTGTGTGTGCTCGGGGCCACTGGGGCCTGAGCACAAAACTGTCAGGACCCCACTCTCAAGCAGGACTCCTGCCACCTCGGCGCTGCCTGCCACACCCCCTTGCTGCCCGCACTGTCTCCACTGCTGGCAGGCCTCTGTGTGCACAGCCCAGTCTCTGCCAAGGGAACAAGGGGCTTGCTCGCCCCTTGCTAGGACCTCCTCCTACAGCACTCTGGACCAGGGCACACACGCCCCTGGACCAGCAGCCTGCAAGGAAGCTGCAGCTGAGCCAGCCACAAAGGCCTGCAGCCCTGGGCAGGGAGCCTTCTGCTAAGGACAGCTTTCCCACTCCAAAGCCCTGCAGGAGTGCCTGGAGGCTCAGGCCTGCAGCGTTTTCCATCACAGAGCACTGGGTGCCCAAAGCCTCCCCTGCGGCTTCCGAGCACCCTCCAACCCACAGGCCCTTGGCACCCACTCTGTTGCCAGAGGCAAGTCCTAGGCAGGACTCTCGAGCTTGTAGAGCCAGAGGGCCTCCAGCTTGGAAACCTGCTCAGGAACTCAGTGGCAGCCAGGCTTCACCTTCCATGCTTGTGGGCCAGCAGATGGAGCCCTCGCTCCACCGAAAAACTCTCTGCTTTGCCTTCAGCCAGGGAATCGCCTAGCTCAGCTCTCTCTGCCTCAAGCAGAAACTCGAGGGTGCACCCAGCCTGCAGAGAGAAGAGTGCCTTTTCCTGAGCACTGCTATGCTGTGGCAGCTCCCTGAAGGCCTCCTGGGGCCTTCTCTGCCCTCACCCAGTCGTGCCATTCGGCCCACCCGGGGAGCAAAGGGCCCCCTCGGCAGGGCTCAGGGTACGGCCTGTGTGTGTTTTCAGGGCTGGGAAAGGGCAGATCCAGAAGCTGGGTGTGCGCTTGGGAATGGGGCCTGATGGGCATAGCCGGCCTTCCCTGGTTGGGAAGCAGGAGATCTGGGGCCTCCGAGCCGCATGCACAGCCCCTCCCTGGATGCCCCTCTTGCTTCTTCTCTGCTGCCAAGCCTCTCTCACCACACGTGCGTCTCATCGAAAGGAGCAGGCTGCTTGCCATTCTTTGCAAGGACCTCACCCCACAGGCCTCGTTTCCTCGAACGGGAGTGCACATTGACCCAGAGCCTCCAGAGGAGCTGCTGTCTCTCCAGCCACAAAGGCCTGCAGCCGAATCCATGACAGCCTGCTGCATGGAGGGCTCCTATGGGAGAGTGCCATACATCCCAGGCGGGTGCTCTCTGGCACACCGCTTTCCATGGGCAAACACTGTGTGTGCCAAGTGTCTCCTGTGTGCAGAAAATGTAGCCCCGGTGCCCGAGGTGCAGGGAATCCTCTTTGGACCCAGAGCAATGTGCTCGGCAGGCCTCCCGTGCTGGGAGAGCCTCCACTTCCCCAACTGTCCAAGGGCCTCAGGAGCACACTTCGAGGGAGTGTGGGTCTGACAGGCAGAACGGCCCGAGTGAGGCACGTGGATGGCAGGCCAAAGCCATCCCTAGGGCCTGTGCTGGCCTAGGCCACTGCCAGCCAGCAGGGCCTCGACAGAGCACAGTTCATTCGAGTAGGCCCCAGGGGGTTGCCTGTGTGTCTCTTGCCCTGCTGGGAAGCTGCAGGTCCAGAGGCTGTGTGTGCTCGGGGCCACTGGGGCCTGAGCACAAAACCGTCAGGACCCCACTCTCAAGCAGGACTCCTGCCACCTCGGCGCTGCCTGCCACACCCCCTTGCTGCCCGCACTGTCTCCACTGCTGGCAGGCCTCTGTGTGCACAGCCCAGTCTCTGCCAAGGGAACAAGGGGCTGGCTCGCCCCTTGCTAGGACCTCCTCCTACAGCACTCTGGACCAGGGCACACACGCCCCTGGACCAGCAGCCTGCAAGGAAGCTGCAGCTGAGCCAGCCACAAAGGCCTGCAGCCCTGGGCAGGGAGCCTTCTGCTAAGGACAGCTTTCCCACTCCAAAGCCCTGCAGGAGTGCCTGGAGGCTCAGGCCTGCAGCGTTTTCCATCACAGAGCACTGGGTGCCCAAAGCCTCCCCTGCGGCTTCCGAGCACCCTCCAACCCACAGGCCCTTGGCACCCACTCTGTTGCCAGAGGCAAGTCCTAGGCAGGACTCTCGAGCTTGTAGAGCCAGAGGGCCTCCAGCTTGGAAACCTGCTCAGGAACTCAGTGGCAGCCAGGCTTCACCTTCCATGCTTGTGGGCCAGCAGATGGAGCCCTCGCTCCACCGAAAAACTCTCTGCTTTGCCTTCAGCCAGGGAATCGCCTAGCTCAGCTCTCTCTGCCTCAAGCAGAAACTCGAGGGTGCACCCAGCCTGCAGAGAGAAGAGTGCCTTTTCCTGAGCACTGCTATGCTGTGGCAGCTCCCTGAAGGCCTCCTGGGGCCTTCTCTGCCCTCACCCAGTCGTGCCATTCGGCCCACCCGGGGAGCAAAGGGCCCCCTCGGCAGGGCTCAGGGTACGGCCTGTGTGTGTTTTCAGGGCTGGGAAAGGGCAGATCCAGAAGCTGGGTGTGCGCTTGGGAATGGGGCCTGATGGGCATAGCCGGCCTTCCCTGGTTGGGAAGCAGGAGATCTGGGGCCTCCGAGCCGCATGCACAGCCCCTCCCTGGATGCCCCTCTTGCTTCTTCTCTGCTGCCAAGCCTCTCTCACCACACGTGCGTCTCATCGAAAGGAGCAGGCTGCTTGCCATTCTTTGCAAGGACCTCACCCCACAGGCCTCGTTTCCTCGAACGGGAGTGCACATTGACCCAGAGCCTCCAGAGGAGCTGCTGTCTCTCCAGCCACAAAGGCCTGCAGCCGAATCCATGACAGCCTGCTGCATGGAGGGCTCCTATGGGAGAGTGCCATACATCCCAGGTGGGTGCTCTCTGGCACACCGCTTTCCATGGGCAAACACTGTGTGTGCCAAGTGTCTCCTGTGTGCAGAAAATGTAGCCCCGGTGCCCGAGGTGCAGGGAATCCTCTTTGGACCCAGAGCAATGTGCTCGGCAGGCCTCCCGTGCTGGGAGAGCCTCCACTTCCCCAACTGTCCAAGGGCCTCAGGAGCACACTTCGAGGGAGTGTGGGTCTGACAGGCAGAACGGCCCGAGTGAGGCACGTGGATGGCAGGCCAAAGCCATCCCTAGGGCCTGTGCTGGCCTAGGCCACTGCCAGCCAGCAGGGCCTCGACAGAGCACAGTTCATTCGAGTAGGCCCCAGGGGGTTGCCTGTGTGTCTCTTGCCCTGCTGGGAAGCTGCAGGTCCAGAGGCTGTGTGTGCTCGGGGCCACTGGGGCCTGAGCACAAAACCGTCAGGACCCCACTCTCAAGCAGGACTCCTGCCACCTCGGCGCTGCCTGCCACACCCCCTTGCTGCCCGCACTGTCTCCACTGCTGGCAGGCCTCTGTGTGCACAGCCCAGTCTCTGCCAAGGGAACAAGGGGCTTGCTCGCCCCTTGCTAGGACCTCCTCCTACAGCACTCTGGACCAGGGCACACACGCCCCTGGACCAGCAGCCTGCAAGGAAGCTGCAGCTGAGCCAGCCACAAAGGCCTGCAGCCCTGGGCAGGGAGCCTTCTGCTAAGGACAGCTTTCCCACTCCAAAGCCCTGCAGGAGTGCCTGGAGGCTCAGGCCTGCAGCGTTTTCCATCACAGAGCACTGGGTGCCCAAAGCCTCCCCTGCGGCTTCCGAGCACCCTCCAACCCACAGGCCCTTGGCACCCACTCTGTTGCCAGAGGCAAGTCCTAGGCAGGACTCTCGAGCTTGTAGAGCCAGAGGGCCTCCAGCTTGGAAACCTGCTCAGGAACTCAGTGGCAGCCAGGCTTCACCTTCCATGCTTGTGGGCCAGCAGATGGAGCCCTCGCTCCACCGAAAAACTCTCTGCTTTGCCTTCAGCCAGGGAATCGCCTAGCTCAGCTCTCTCTGCCTCAAGCAGAAACTCGAGGGTGCACCCAGCCTGCAGAGAGAAGAGTGCCTTTTCCTGAGCACTGCTATGCTGTGGCAGCTCCCTGAAGGCCTCCTGGGGCCTTCTCTGCCCTCACCCAGTCGTGCCATTCGGCCCACCCGGGGAGCAAAGGGCCCCCTCGGCAGGGCTCAGGGTACGGCCTGTGTGTGTTTTCAGGGCTGGGAAAGGGCAGATCCAGAAGCTGGGTGTGCGCTTGGGAATGGGGCCTGATGGGCATAGCCGGCCTTCCCTGGTTGGGAAGCAGGAGATCTGGGGCCTCCGAGCCGCATGCACAGCCCCTCCCTGGATGCCCCTCTTGCTTCTTCTCTGCTGCCAAGCCTCTCTCACCACACGTGCGTCTCATCGAAAGGAGCAGGCTGCTTGCCATTCTTTGCAAGGACCTCACCCCACAGGCCTCGTTTCCTCGAACGGGAGTGCACATTGACCCAGAGCCTCCAGAGGAGCTGCTGTCTCTCCAGCCACAAAGGCCTGCAGCCGAATCCATGACAGCCTGCTGCATGGAGGGCTCCTATGGGAGAGTGCCATACATCCCAGGCGGGTGCTCTCTGGCACACCGCTTTCCATGGGCAAACACTGTGTGTGCCAAGTGTCTCCTGTGTGCAGAAAATGTAGCCCCGGTGCCCGAGGTGCAGGGAATCCTCTTTGGACCCAGAGCAATGTGCTCGGCAGGCCTCCCGTGCTGGGAGAGCCTCCACTTCCCCAACTGTCCAAGGGCCTCAGGAGCACACTTCGAGGGAGTGTGGGTCTGACAGGCAGAACGGCCCGAGTGAGGCACGTGGATGGCAGGCCAAAGCCATCCCTAGGGCCTGTGCTGGCCTAGGCCACTGCCAGCCAGCAGGGCCTCGACAGAGCACAGTTCATTCGAGTAGGCCCCAGGGGGTTGCCTGTGTGTCTCTTGCCCTGCTGGGAAGCTGCAGGTCCAGAGGCTGTGTGTGCTCGGGGCCACTGGGGCCTGAGCACAAAACCGTCAGGACCCCACTCTCAAGCAGGACTCCTGCCACCTCGGCGCTGCCTGCCACACCCCCTTGCTGCCCGCACTGTCTCCACTGCTGGCAGGCCTCTGTGTGCACAGCCCAGTCTCTGCCAAGGGAACAAGGGGCTTGCTCGCCCCTTGCTAGGACCTCCTCCTACAGCACTCTGGACCAGGGCACACACGCCCCTGGACCAGCAGCCTGCAAGGAAGCTGCAGCTGAGCCAGCCACAAAGGCCTGCAGCCCTGGGCAGGGAGCCTTCTGCTAAGGACAGCTTTCCCACTCCAAAGCCCTGCAGGAGTGCCTGGAGGCTCAGGCCTGCAGCGTTTTCCATCACAGAGCACTGGGTGCCCAAAGCCTCCCCTGCGGCTTCCGAGCACCCTCCAACCCACAGGCCCTTGGCACCCACTCTGTTGCCAGAGGCAAGTCCTAGGCAGGACTCTCGAGCTTGTAGAGCCAGAGGGCCTCCAGCTTGGAAACCTGCTCAGGAACTCAGTGGCAGCCAGGCTTCACCTTCCATGCTTGTGGGCCAGCAGATGGAGCCCTCGCTCCACCGAAAAACTCTCTGCTTTGCCTTCAGCCAGGGAATCGCCTAGCTCAGCTCTCTCTGCCTCAAGCAGAAACTCGAGGGTGCACCCAGCCTGCAGAGAGAAGAGTGCCTTTTCCTGAGCACTGCTATGCTGTGGCAGCTCCCTGAAGGCCTCCTGGGGCCTTCTCTGCCCTCACCCAGTCGTGCCATTCGGCCCACCCGGGGAGCAAAGGGCCCCCTCGGCAGGGCTCAGGGTACGGCCTGTGTGTGTTTTCAGGGCTGGGAAAGGGCAGATCCAGAAGCTGGGTGTGCGCTTGGGAATGGGGCCTGATGGGCATAGCCGGCCTTCCCTGGTTGGGAAGCAGGAGATCTGGGGCCTCCGAGCCGCATGCACAGCCCCTCCCTGGATGCCCCTCTTGCTTCTTCTCTGCTGCCAAGCCTCTCTCACCACACGTGCGTCTCATCGAAAGGAGCAGGCTGCTTGCCATTCTTTGCAAGGACCTCACCCCACAGGCCTCGTTTCCTCGAACGGGAGTGCACATTGACCCAGAGCCTCCAGAGGAGCTGCTGTCTCTCCAGCCACAAAGGCCTGCAGCCGAATCCATGACAGCCTGCTGCATGGAGGGCTCCTATGGGAGAGTGCCATACATCCCAGGCGGGTGCTCTCTGGCACACCGCTTTCCATGGGCAAACACTGTGTGTGCCAAGTGTCTCCTGTGTGCAGAAAATGTAGCCCCGGTGCCCGAGGTGCAGGGAATCCTCTTTGGACCCAGAGCAATGTGCTCGGCAGGCCTCCCGTGCTGGGAGAGCCTCCACTTCCCCAACTGTCCAAGGGCCTCAGGAGCACACTTCGAGGGAGTGTGGGTCTGACAGGCAGAACGGCCCGAGTGAGGCACGTGGATGGCAGGCCAAAGCCATCCCTAGGGCCTGTGCTGGCCTAGGCCACTGCCAGCCAGCAGGGCCTCGACAGAGCACAGTTCATTCGAGTAGGCCCCAGGGGGTTGCCTGTGTGTCTCTTGCCCTGCTGGGAAGCTGCAGGTCCAGAGGCTGTGTGTGCTCGGGGCCACTGGGGCCTGAGCACAAAACCGTCAGGACCCCACTCTCAAGCAGGACTCCTGCCACCTCGGCGCTGCCTGCCACACCCCCTTGCTGCCCGCACTGTCTCCACTGCTGGCAGGCCTCTGTGTGCACAGCCCAGTCTCTGCCAAGGGAACAAGGGGCTTGCTCGCCCCTTGCTAGGACCTCCTCCTACAGCACTCTGGACCAGGGCACACACGCCCCTGGACCAGCAGCCTGCAAGGAAGCTGCAGCTGAGCCAGCCACAAAGGCCTGCAGCCCTGGGCAGGGAGCCTTCTGCTAAGGACAGCTTTCCCACTCCAAAGCCCTGCAGGAGTGCCTGGAGGCTCAGGCCTGCAGCGTTTTCCATCACAGAGCACTGGGTGCCCAAAGCCTCCCCTGCGGCTTCCGAGCACCCTCCAACCCACAGGCCCTTGGCACCCACTCTGTTGCCAGAGGCAAGTCCTAGGCAGGACTCTCGAGCTTGTAGAGCCAGAGGGCCTCCAGCTTGGAAACCTGCTCAGGAACTCAGTGGCAGCCAGGCTTCACCTTCCATGCTTGTGGGCCAGCAGATGGAGCCCTCGCTCCACCGAAAAACTCTCTGCTTTGCCTTCAGCCAGGGAATCGCCTAGCTCAGCTCTCTCTGCCTCAAGCAGAAACTCGAGGGTGCACCCAGCCTGCAGAGAGAAGAGTGCCTTTTCCTGAGCACTGCTATGCTGTGGCAGCTCCCTGAAGGCCTCCTGGGGCCTTCTCTGCCCTCACCCAGTCGTGCCATTCGGCCCACCCGGGGAGCAAAGGGCCCCCTCGGCAGGGCTCAGGGTACGGCCTGTGTGTGTTTTCAGGGCTGGGAAAGGGCAGATCCAGAAGCTGGGTGTGCGCTTGGGAATGGGGCCTGATGGGCATAGCCGGCCTTCCCTGGTTGGGAAGCAGGAGATCTGGGGCCTCCGAGCCGCATGCACAGCCCCTCCCTGGATGCCCCTCTTGCTTCTTCTCTGCTGCCAAGCCTCTCTCACCACACGTGCGTCTCATCGAAAGGAGCAGGCTGCTTGCCATTCTTTGCAAGGACCTCACCCCACAGGCCTCGTTTCCTCGAACGGGAGTGCACATTGACCCAGAGCCTCCAGAGGAGCTGCTGTCTCTCCAGCCACAAAGGCCTGCAGCCGAATCCATGACAGCCTGCTGCATGGAGGGCTCCTATGGGAGAGTGCCATACATCCCAGGCGGGTGCTCTCTGGCACACCGCTTTCCATGGGCAAACACTGTGTGTGCCAAGTGTCTCCTGTGTGCAGAAAATGTAGCCCCGGTGCCCGAGGTGCAGGGAATCCTCTTTGGACCCAGAGCAATGTGCTCGGCAGGCCTCCCGTGCTGGGAGAGCCTCCACTTCCCCAACTGTCCAAGGGCCTCAGGAGCACACTTCGAGGGAGTGTGGGTCTGACAGGCAGAACGGCCCGAGTGAGGCACGTGGATGGCAGGCCAAAGCCATCCCTAGGGCCTGTGCTGGCCTAGGCCACTGCCAGCCAGCAGGGCCTCGACAGAGCACAGTTCATTCGAGTAGGCCCCAGGGGGTTGCCTGTGTGTCTCTTGCCCTGCTGGGAAGCTGCAGGTCCAGAGGCTGTGTGTGCTCGGGGCCACTGGGGCCTGAGCACAAAACCGTCAGGACCCCACTCTCAAGCAGGACTCCTGCCACCTCGGCGCTGCCTGCCACACCCCCTTGCTGCCCGCACTGTCTCCACTGCTGGCAGGCCTCTGTGTGCACAGCCCAGTCTCTGCCAAGGGAACAAGGGGCTGGCTCGCCCCTTGCTAGGACCTCCTCCTACAGCACTCTGGACCAGGGCACACACGCCCCTGGACCAGCAGCCTGCAAGGAAGCTGCAGCTGAGCCAGCCACAAAGGCCTGCAGCCCTGGGCAGGGAGCCTTCTGCTAAGGACAGCTTTCCCACTCCAAAGCCCTGCAGGAGTGCCTGGAGGCTCAGGCCTGCAGCGTTTTCCATCACAGAGCACTGGGTGCCCAAAGCCTCCCCTGAGGCTTCCGAGCACCCTGCAGCCCACAGGCCCTTGGCACCCACTCTGTTGCCAGAGGCAAGTCCTAGGCAGGACTCTCGAGCTTGTAGAGCCAGAGGGCCTCCAGCTTGGAAACCTGCTCAGGAACTCAGTGGCAGCCAGGCTTCACCTTCCATGCTTGTGGGCCAGCAGATGGAGCCCTCGCTCCACCGAAAAACTCTCTGCTTTGCCTTCAGCCAGGGAATCGCCTAGCTCAGCTCTCTCTGCCTCAAGCAGAAACTCGAGGGTGCACCCAGCCTGCAGAGAGAAGAGTGCCTTTTCCTGAGCACTGCTATGCTGTGGCAGCTCCCTGAAGGCCTCCTGGGGCCTTCTCTGCCCTCACCCAGTCGTGCCATTCGGCCCACCCGGGGAGCAAAGGGCCCCCTCGGCAGGGCTCAGGGTACGGCCTGTGTGTGTTTTCAGGGCTGGGAAAGGGCAGATCCAGAAGCTGGGTGTGCGCTTGGGAATGGGGCCTGATGGGCATAGCCGGCCTTCCCTGGTTGGGAAGCAGGAGATCTGGGGCCTCCGAGCCGCATGCACAGCCCCTCCCTGGATGCCCCTCTTGCTTCTTCTCTGCTGCCAAGCCTCTCTCACCACACGTGCGTCTCATCGAAAGGAGCAGGCTGCTTGCCATTCTTTGCAAGGACCTCACCCCACAGGCCTCGTTTCCTCGAACGGGAGTGCACATTGACCCAGAGCCTCCAGAGGAGCTGCTGTCTCTCCAGCCACAAAGGCCTGCAGCCGAATCCATGACAGCCTGCTGCATGGAGGGCTCCTATGGGAGAGTGCCATACATCCCAGGCGGGTGCTCTCTGGCACACCGCTTTCCATGGGCAAACACTGTGTGTGCCAAGTGTCTCCTGTGTGCAGAAAATGTAGCCCCGGTGCCCGAGGTGCAGGGAATCCTCTTTGGACCCAGAGCAATGTGCTCGGCAGGCCTCCCGTGCTGGGAGAGCCTCCACTTCCCCAACTGTCCAAGGGCCTCAGGAGCACACTTCGAGGGAGTGTGGGTCTGACAGGCAGAACGGCCCGAGTGAGGCACGTGGATGGCAGGCCAAAGCCATCCCTAGGGCCTGTGCTGGCCTAGGCCACTGCCAGCCAGCAGGGCCTCGACAGAGCACAGTTCATTCGAGTAGGCCCCAGGGGGTTGCCTGTGTGTCTCTTGCCCTGCTGGGAAGCTGCAGGTCCAGAGGCTGTGTGTGCTCGGGGCCACTGGGGCCTGAGCACAAAACCGTCAGGACCCCACTCTCAAGCAGGACTCCTGCCACCTCGGCGCTGCCTGCCACACCCCCTTGCTGCCCGCACTGTCTCCACTGCTGGCAGGCCTCTGTGTGCACAGCCCAGTCTCTGCCAAGGGAACAAGGGGCTTGCTCGCCCCTTGCTAGGACCTCCTCCTACAGCACTCTGGACCAGGGCACACACGCCCCTGGACCAGCAGCCTGCAAGGAAGCTGCAGCTGAGCCAGCCACAAAGGCCTGCAGCCCTGGGCAGGGAGCCTTCTGCTAAGGACAGCTTTCCCACTCCAAAGCCCTGCAGGAGTGCCTGGAGGCTCAGGCCTGCAGCGTTTTCCATCACAGAGCACTGGGTGCCCAAAGCCTCCCCTGCGGCTTCCGAGCACCCTCCAACCCACAGGCCCTTGGCACCCACTCTGTTGCCAGAGGCAAGTCCTAGGCAGGACTCTCGAGCTTGTAGAGCCAGAGGGCCTCCAGCTTGGAAACCTGCTCAGGAACTCAGTGGCAGCCAGGCTTCACCTTCCATGCTTGTGGGCCAGCAGATGGAGCCCTCGCTCCACCGAAAAACTCTCTGCTTTGCCTTCAGCCAGGGAATCGCCTAGCTCAGCTCTCTCTGCCTCAAGCAGAAACTCGAGGGTGCACCCAGCCTGCAGAGAGAAGAGTGCCTTTTCCTGAGCACTGCTATGCTGTGGCAGCTCCCTGAAGGCCTCCTGGGGCCTTCTCTGCCCTCACCCAGTCGTGCCATTCGGCCCACCCGGGGAGCAAAGGGCCCCCTCGGCAGGGCTCAGGGTACGGCCTGTGTGTGTTTTCAGGGCTGGGAAAGGGCAGATCCAGAAGCTGGGTGTGCGCTTGGGAATGGGGCCTGATGGGCATAGCCGGCCTTCCCTGGTTGGGAAGCAGGAGATCTGGGGCCTCCGAGCCGCATGCACAGCCCCTCCCTGGATGCCCCTCTTGCTTCTTCTCTGCTGCCAAGCCTCTCTCACCACACGTGCGTCTCATCGAAAGGAGCAGGCTGCTTGCCATTCTTTGCAAGGACCTCACCCCACAGGCCTCGTTTCCTCGAACGGGAGTGCACATTGACCCAGAGCCTCCAGAGGAGCTGCTGTCTCTCCAGCCACAAAGGCCTGCAGCCGAATCCATGACAGCCTGCTGCATGGAGGGCTCCTATGGGAGAGTGCCATACATCCCAGGCGGGTGCTCTCTGGCACACCGCTTTCCATGGGCAAACACTGTGTGTGCCAAGTGTCTCCTGTGTGCAGAAAATGTAGCCCCGGTGCCCGAGGTGCAGGGAATCCTCTTTGGACCCAGAGCAATGTGCTCGGCAGGCCTCCCGTGCTGGGAGAGCCTCCACTTCCCCAACTGTCCAAGGGCCTCAGGAGCACACTTCGAGGGAGTGTGGGTCTGACAGGCAGAACGGCCCGAGTGAGGCACGTGGATGGCAGGCCAAAGCCATCCCTAGGGCCTGTGCTGGCCTAGGCCACTGCCAGCCAGCAGGGCCTCGACAGAGCACAGTTCATTCGAGTAGGCCCCAGGGGGTTGCCTGTGTGTCTCTTGCCCTGCTGGGAAGCTGCAGGTCCAGAGGCTGTGTGTGCTCGGGGCCACTGGGGCCTGAGCACAAAACCGTCAGGACCCCACTCTCAAGCAGGACTCCTGCCACCTCGGCGCTGCCTGCCACACCCCCTTGCTGCCCGCACTGTCTCCACTGCTGGCAGGCCTCTGTGTGCACAGCCCAGTCTCTGCCAAGGGAACAAGGGGCTGGCTCGCCCCTTGCTAGGACCTCCTCCTACAGCACTCTGGACCAGGGCACACACGCCCCTGGACCAGCAGCCTGCAAGGAAGCTGCAGCTGAGCCAGCCACAAAGGCCTGCAGCCCTGGGCAGGGAGCCTTCTGCTAAGGACAGCTTTCCCACTCCAAAGCCCTGCAGGAGTGCCTGGAGGCTCAGGCCTGCAGCGTTTTCCATCACAGAGCACTGGGTGCCCAAAGCCTCCCCTGAGGCTTCCGAGCACCCTGCAGCCCACAGGCCCTTGGCACCCACTCTGTTGCCAGAGGCAAGTCCTAGGCAGGACTCTCGAGCTTGTAGAGCCAGAGGGCCTCCAGCTTGGAAACCTGCTCAGGAACTCAGTGGCAGCCAGGCTTCACCTTCCATGCTTGTGGGCCAGCAGATGGAGCCCTCGCTCCACCGAAAAACTCTCTGCTTTGCCTTCAGCCAGGGAATCGCCTAGCTCAGCTCTCTCTGCCTCAAGCAGAAACTCGAGGGTGCACCCAGCCTGCAGAGAGAAGAGTGCCTTTTCCTGAGCACTGCTATGCTGTGGCAGCTCCCTGAAGGCCTCCTGGGGCCTTCTCTGCCCTCACCCAGTCGTGCCATTCGGCCCACCCGGGGAGCAAAGGGCCCCCTCGGCAGGGCTCAGGGTACGGCCTGTGTGTGTTTTCAGGGCTGGGAAAGGGCAGATCCAGAAGCTGGGTGTGCGCTTGGGAATGGGGCCTGATGGGCATAGCCGGCCTTCCCTGGTTGGGAAGCAGGAGATCTGGGGCCTCCGAGCCGCATGCACAGCCCCTCCCTGGATGCCCCTCTTGCTTCTTCTCTGCTGCCAAGCCTCTCTCACCACACGTGCGTCTCATCGAAAGGAGCAGGCTGCTTGCCATTCTTTGCAAGGACCTCACCCCACAGGCCTCGTTTCCTCGAACGGGAGTGCACATTGACCCAGAGCCTCCAGAGGAGCTGCTGTCTCTCCAGCCACAAAGGCCTGCAGCCGAATCCATGACAGCCTGCTGCATGGAGGGCTCCTATGGGAGAGTGCCATACATCCCAGGCGGGTGCTCTCTGGCACACCGCTTTCCATGGGCAAACACTGTGTGTGCCAAGTGTCTCCTGTGTGCAGAAAATGTAGCCCCGGTGCCCGAGGTGCAGGGAATCCTCTTTGGACCCAGAGCAATGTGCTCGGCAGGCCTCCCGTGCTGGGAGAGCCTCCACTTCCCCAACTGTCCAAGGGCCTCAGGAGCACACTTCGAGGGAGTGTGGGTCTGACAGGCAGAACGGCCCGAGTGAGGCACGTGGATGGCAGGCCAAAGCCATCCCTAGGGCCTGTGCTGGCCTAGGCCACTGCCAGCCAGCAGGGCCTCGACAGAGCACAGTTCATTCGAGTAGGCCCCAGGGGGTTGCCTGTGTGTCTCTTGCCCTGCTGGGAAGCTGCAGGTCCAGAGGCTGTGTGTGCTCGGGGCCACTGGGGCCTGAGCACAAAACCGTCAGGACCCCACTCTCAAGCAGGACTCCTGCCACCTCGGCGCTGCCTGCCACACCCCCTTGCTGCCCGCACTGTCTCCACTGCTGGCAGGCCTCTGTGTGCACAGCCCAGTCTCTGCCAAGGGAACAAGGGGCTTGCTCGCCCCTTGCTAGGACCTCCTCCTACAGCACTCTGGACCAGGGCACACACGCCCCTGGACCAGCAGCCTGCAAGGAAGCTGCAGCTGAGCCAGCCACAAAGGCCTGCAGCCCTGGGCAGGGAGCCTTCTGCTAAGGACAGCTTTCCCACTCCAAAGCCCTGCAGGAGTGCCTGGAGGCTCAGGCCTGCAGCGTTTTCCATCACAGAGCACTGGGTGCCCAAAGCCTCCCCTGCGGCTTCCGAGCACCCTCCAGCCCACAGGCCCTTGGCACCCACTCTGTTGCCAGAGGCAAGTCCTAGGCAGGACTCTCGAGCTTGTAGAGCCAGAGGGCCTCCAGCTTGGAAACCTGCTCAGGAACTCAGTGGCAGCCAGGCTTCACCTTCCATGCTTGTGGGCCAGCAGATGGAGCCCTCGCTCCACCGAAAAACTCTCTGCTTTGCCTTCAGCCAGGGAATCGCCTAGCTCAGCTCTCTCTGCCTCAAGCAGAAACTCGAGGGTGCACCCAGCCTGCAGAGAGAAGAGTGCCTTTTCCTGAGCACTGCTATGCTGTGGCAGCTCCCTGAAGGCCTCCTGGGGCCTTCTCTGCCCTCACCCAGTCGTGCCATTCGGCCCACCCGGGGAGCAAAGGGCCCCCTCGGCAGGGCTCAGGGTACGGCCTGTGTGTGTTTTCAGGGCTGGGAAAGGGCAGATCCAGAAGCTGGGTGTGCGCTTGGGAATGGGGCCTGATGGGCATAGCCGGCCTTCCCTGGTTGGGAAGCAGGAGATCTGGGGCCTCCGAGCCGCATGCACAGCCCCTCCCTGGATGCCCCTCTTGCTTCTTCTCTGCTGCCAAGCCTCTCTCACCACACGTGCGTCTCATCGAAAGGAGCAGGCTGCTTGCCATTCTTTGCAAGGACCTCACCCCACAGGCCTCGTTTCCTCGAACGGGAGTGCACATTGACCCAGAGCCTCCAGAGGAGCTGCTGTCTCTCCAGCCACAAAGGCCTGCAGCCGAATCCATGACAGCCTGCTGCATGGAGGGCTCCTATGGGAGAGTGCCATACATCCCAGGCGGGTGCTCTCTGGCACACCGCTTTCCATGGGCAAACACTGTGTGTGCCAAGTGTCTCCTGTGTGCAGAAAATGTAGCCCCGGTGCCCGAGGTGCAGGGAATCCTCTTTGGACCCAGAGCAATGTGCTCGGCAGGCCTCCCGTGCTGGGAGAGCCTCCACTTCCCCAACTGTCCAAGGGCCTCAGGAGCACACTTCGAGGGAGTGTGGGTCTGACAGGCAGAACGGCCCGAGTGAGGCACGTGGATGGCAGGCCAAAGCCATCCCTAGGGCCTGTGCTGGCCTAGGCCACTGCCAGCCAGCAGGGCCTCGACAGAGCACAGTTCATTCGAGTAGGCCCCAGGGGGTTGCCTGTGTGTCTCTTGCCCTGCTGGGAAGCTGCAGGTCCAGAGGCTGTGTGTGCTCGGGGCCACTGGGGCCTGAGCACAAAACCGTCAGGACCCCACTCTCAAGCAGGACTCCTGCCACCTCGGCGCTGCCTGCCACACCCCCTTGCTGCCCGCACTGTCTCCACTGCTGGCAGGCCTCTGTGTGCACAGCCCAGTCTCTGCCAAGGGAACAAGGGGCTTGCTCGCCCCTTGCTAGGACCTCCTCCTACAGCACTCTGGACCAGGGCACACACGCCCCTGGACCAGCAGCCTGCAAGGAAGCTGCAGCTGAGCCAGCCACAAAGGCCTGCAGCCCTGGGCAGGGAGCCTTCTGCTAAGGACAGCTTTCCCACTCCAAAGCCCTGCAGGAGTGCCTGGAGGCTCAGGCCTGCAGCGTTTTCCATCACAGAGCACTGGGTGCCCAAAGCCTCCCCTGCGGCTTCCGAGCACCCTCCAGCCCACAGGCCCTTGGCACCCACTCTGTTGCCAGAGGCAAGTCCTAGGCAGGACTCTCGAGCTTGTAGAGCCAGAGGGCCTCCAGCTTGGAAACCTGCTCAGGAACTCAGTGGCAGCCAGGCTTCACCTTCCATGCTTGTGGGCCAGCAGATGGAGCCCTCGCTCCACCGAAAAACTCTCTGCTTTGCCTTCAGCCAGGGAATCGCCTAGCTCAGCTCTCTCTGCCTCAAGCAGAAACTCGAGGGTGCACCCAGCCTGCAGAGAGAAGAGTGCCTTTTCCTGAGCACTGCTATGCTGTGGCAGCTCCCTGAAGGCCTCCTGGGGCCTTCTCTGCCCTCACCCAGTCGTGCCATTCGGCCCACCCGGGGAGCAAAGGGCCCCCTCGGCAGGGCTCAGGGTACGGCCTGTGTGTGTTTTCAGGGCTGGGAAAGGGCAGATCCAGAAGCTGGGTGTGCGCTTGGGAATGGGGCCTGATGGGCATAGCCGGCCTTCCCTGGTTGGGAAGCAGGAGATCTGGGGCCTCCGAGCCGCATGCACAGCCCCTCCCTGGATGCCCCTCTTGCTTCTTCTCTGCTGCCAAGCCTCTCTCACCACACGTGCGTCTCATCGAAAGGAGCAGGCTGCTTGCCATTCTTTGCAAGGACCTCACCCCACAGGCCTCGTTTCCTCGAACGGGAGTGCACATTGACCCAGAGCCTCCAGAGGAGCTGCTGTCTCTCCAGCCACAAAGGCCTGCAGCCGAATCCATGACAGCCTGCTGCATGGAGGGCTCCTATGGGAGAGTGCCATACATCCCAGGCGGGTGCTCTCTGGCACACCGCTTTCCATGGGCAAACACTGTGTGTGCCAAGTGTCTCCTGTGTGCAGAAAATGTAGCCCCGGTGCCCGAGGTGCAGGGAATCCTCTTTGGACCCAGAGCAATGTGCTCGGCAGGCCTCCCGTGCTGGGAGAGCCTCCACTTCCCCAACTGTCCAAGGGCCTCAGGAGCACACTTCGAGGGAGTGTGGGTCTGACAGGCAGAACGGCCCGAGTGAGGCACGTGGATGGCAGGCCAAAGCCATCCCTAGGGCCTGTGCTGGCCTAGGCCACTGCCAGCCAGCAGGGCCTCGACAGAGCACAGTTCATTCGAGTAGGCCCCAGGGGGTTGCCTGTGTGTCTCTTGCCCTGCTGGGAAGCTGCAGGTCCAGAGGCTGTGTGTGCTCGGGGCCACTGGGGCCTGAGCACAAAACCGTCAGGACCCCACTCTCAAGCAGGACTCCTGCCACCTCGGCGCTGCCTGCCACACCCCCTTGCTGCCCGCACTGTCTCCACTGCTGGCAGGCCTCTGTGTGCACAGCCCAGTCTCTGCCAAGGGAACAAGGGGCTTGCTCGCCCCTTGCTAGGACCTCCTCCTACAGCACTCTGGACCAGGGCACACACGCCCCTGGACCAGCAGCCTGCAAGGAAGCTGCAGCTGAGCCAGCCACAAAGGCCTGCAGCCCTGGGCAGGGAGCCTTCTGCTAAGGACAGCTTTCCCACTCCAAAGCCCTGCAGGAGTGCCTGGAGGCTCAGGCCTGCAGCGTTTTCCATCACAGAGCACTGGGTGCCCAAAGCCTCCCCTGCGGCTTCCGAGCACCCTCCAACCCACAGGCCCTTGGCACCCACTCTGTTGCCAGAGGCAAGTCCTAGGCAGGACTCTCGAGCTTGTAGAGCCAGAGGGCCTCCAGCTTGGAAACCTGCTCAGGAACTCAGTGGCAGCCAGGCTTCACCTTCCATGCTTGTGGGCCAGCAGATGGAGCCCTCGCTCCACCGAAAAACTCTCTGCTTTGCCTTCAGCCAGGGAATCGCCTAGCTCAGCTCTCTCTGCCTCAAGCAGAAACTCGAGGGTGCACCCAGCCTGCAGAGAGAAGAGTGCCTTTTCCTGAGCACTGCTATGCTGTGGCAGCTCCCTGAAGGCCTCCTGGGGCCTTCTCTGCCCTCACCCAGTCGTGCCATTCGGCCCACCCGGGGAGCAAAGGGCCCCCTCGGCAGGGCTCAGGGTACGGCCTGTGTGTGTTTTCAGGGCTGGGAAAGGGCAGATCCAGAAGCTGGGTGTGCGCTTGGGAATGGGGCCTGATGGGCATAGCCGGCCTTCCCTGGTTGGGAAGCAGGAGATCTGGGGCCTCCGAGCCGCATGCACAGCCCCTCCCTGGATGCCCCTCTTGCTTCTTCTCTGCTGCCAAGCCTCTCTCACCACACGTGCGTCTCATCGAAAGGAGCAGGCTGCTTGCCATTCTTTGCAAGGACCTCACCCCACAGGCCTCGTTTCCTCGAACGGGAGTGCACATTGACCCAGAGCCTCCAGAGGAGCTGCTGTCTCTCCAGCCACAAAGGCCTGCAGCCGAATCCATGACAGCCTGCTGCATGGAGGGCTCCTATGGGAGAGTGCCATACATCCCAGGCGGGTGCTCTCTGGCACACCGCTTTCCATGGGCAAACACTGTGTGTGCCAAGTGTCTCCTGTGTGCAGAAAATGTAGCCCCGGTGCCCGAGGTGCAGGGAATCCTCTTTGGACCCAGAGCAATGTGCTCGGCAGGCCTCCCGTGCTGGGAGAGCCTCCACTTCCCCAACTGTCCAAGGGCCTCAGGAGCACACTTCGAGGGAGTGTGGGTCTGACAGGCAGAACGGCCCGAGTGAGGCACGTGGATGGCAGGCCAAAGCCATCCCTAGGGCCTGTGCTGGCCTAGGCCACTGCCAGCCAGCAGGGCCTCGACAGAGCACAGTTCATTCGAGTAGGCCCCAGGGGGTTGCCTGTGTGTCTCTTGCCCTGCTGGGAAGCTGCAGGTCCAGAGGCTGTGTGTGCTCGGGGCCACTGGGGCCTGAGCACAAAACCGTCAGGACCCCACTCTCAAGCAGGACTCCTGCCACCTCGGCGCTGCCTGCCACACCCCCTTGCTGCCCGCACTGTCTCCACTGCTGGCAGGCCTCTGTGTGCACAGCCCAGTCTCTGCCAAGGGAACAAGGGGCTTGCTCGCCCCTTGCTAGGACCTCCTCCTACAGCACTCTGGACCAGGGCACACACGCCCCTGGACCAGCAGCCTGCAAGGAAGCTGCAGCTGAGCCAGCCACAAAGGCCTGCAGCCCTGGGCAGGGAGCCTTCTGCTAAGGACAGCTTTCCCACTCCAAAGCCCTGCAGGAGTGCCTGGAGGCTCAGGCCTGCAGCGTTTTCCATCACAGAGCACTGGGTGCCCAAAGCCTCCCCTGCGGCTTCCGAGCACCCTCCAGCCCACAGGCCCTTGGCACCCACTCTGTTGCCAGAGGCAAGTCCTAGGCAGGACTCTCGAGCTTGTAGAGCCAGAGGGCCTCCAGCTTGGAAACCTGCTCAGGAACTCAGTGGCAGCCAGGCTTCACCTTCCATGCTTGTGGGCCAGCAGATGGAGCCCTCGCTCCACCGAAAAACTCTCTGCTTTGCCTTCAGCCAGGGAATCGCCTAGCTCAGCTCTCTCTGCCTCAAGCAGAAACTCGAGGGTGCACCCAGCCTGCAGAGAGAAGAGTGCCTTTTCCTGAGCACTGCTATGCTGTGGCAGCTCCCTGAAGGCCTCCTGGGGCCTTCTCTGCCCTCACCCAGTCGTGCCATTCGGCCCACCCGGGGAGCAAAGGGCCCCCTCGGCAGGGCTCAGGGTACGGCCTGTGTGTGTTTTCAGGGCTGGGAAAGGGCCGATCCAGAAGCTGGGTGTGCGCTTGGGAATGGGGCCTGATGGGCATAGCCGGCCTTCCCTGGTTGGGAAGCAGGAGATCTGGGGCCTCCGAGCCGCATGCACAGCCCCTCCCTGGATGCCCCTCTTGCTTCTTCTCTGCTGCCAAGCCTCTCTCACCACACGTGCGTCTCATCGAAAGGAGCAGGCTGCTTGCCATTCTTTGCAAGGACCTCACCCCACAGGCCTCGTTTCCTCGAACGGGAGTGCACATTGACCCAGAGCCTCCAGAGGAGCTGCTGTCTCTCCAGCCACAAAGGCCTGCAGCCGAATCCATGACAGCCTGCTGCATGGAGGGCTCCTATGGGAGAGTGCCATACATCCCAGGCGGGTGCTCTCTGGCACACCGCTTTCCATGGGCAAACACTGTGTGTGCCAAGTGTCTCCTGTGTGCAGAAAATGTAGCCCCGGTGCCCGAGGTGCAGGGATTCCTCTTTGGACCCAGAGCAATGTGCTCGGCAGGCCTCCCGTGCTGGGAGAGCCTCCACTTCCCCAACTGTCCAAGGGCCTCAGGAGCACACTTCGAGGGAGTGTGGGTCTGACAGGCAGAACGGCCCGAGTGAGGCACGTGGATGGCAGGCCAAAGCCATCCCTAGGGCCTGTGCTGGCCTAGGCCACTGCCAGCCAGCAGGGCCTCGACAGAGCACAGTTCATTCGAGTAGGCCCCAGGGGGTTGCCTGTGTGTCTCTTGCCCTGCTGGGAAGCTGCAGGTCCAGAGGCTGTGTGTGCTCGGGGCCACTGGGGCCTGAGCACAAAACCGTCAGGACCCCACTCTCAAGCAGGACTCCTGCCACCTCGGCGCTGCCTGCCACACCCCCTTGCTGCCCGCACTGTCTCCACTGCTGGCAGGCCTCTGTGTGCACAGCCCAGTCTCTGCCAAGGGAACAAGGGGCTTGCTCGCCCCTTGCTAGGACCTCCTCCTACAGCACTCTGGACCAGGGCACACACGCCCCTGGACCAGCAGCCTGCAAGGAAGCTGCAGCTGAGCCAGCCACAAAGGCCTGCAGCCCTGGGCAGGGAGCCTTCTGCTAAGGACAGCTTTCCCACTCCAAAGCCCTGCAGGAGTGCCTGGAGGCTCAGGCCTGCAGCGTTTTCCATCACAGAGCACTGGGTGCCCAAAGCCTCCCCTGCGGCTTCCGAGCACCCTCCAGCCCACAGGCCCTTGGCACCCACTCTGTTGCCAGAGGCAAGTCCTAGGCAGGACTCTCGAGCTTGTAGAGCCAGAGGGCCTCCAGCTTGGAAACCTGCTCAGGAACTCAGTGGCAGCCAGGCTTCACCTTCCATGCTTGTGGGCCAGCAGATGGAGCCCTCGCTCCACCGAAAAACTCTCTGCTTTGCCTTCAGCCAGGGAATCGCCTAGCTCAGCTCTCTCTGCCTCAAGCAGAAACTCGAGGGTGCACCCAGCCTGCAGAGAGAAGAGTGCCTTTTCCTGAGCACTGCTATGCTGTGGCAGCTCCCTGAAGGCCTCCTGGGGCCTTCTCTGCCCTCACCCAGTCGTGCCATTCGGCCCACCCGGGGAGCAAAGGGCCCCCTCGGCAGGGCTCAGGGTACGGCCTGTGTGTGTTTTCAGGGCTGGGAAAGGGCAGATCCAGAAGCTGGGTGTGCACTTGGGAATGGGGCCTGATGGGCATAGCCGGCCTTCCCTGGTTGGGAAGCAGGAGATCTGGGGCCTCCGAGCCGCATGCACAGCCCCTCCCTGGATGCCCCTCTTGCTTCTTCTCTGCTGCCAAGCCTCTCTCACCACACGTGCGTCTCATCGAAAGGAGCAGGCTGCTTGCCATTCTTTGCAAGGACCTCACCCCACAGGCCTCGTTTCCTCGAACGGGAGTGCACATTGACCCAGAGCCTCCAGAGGAGCTGCTGTCTCTCCAGCCACAAAGGCCTGCAGCCGAATCCATGACAGCCTGCTGCATGGAGGGCTCCTATGGGAGAGTGCCATACATCCCAGGCGGGTGCTCTCTGGCACACCGCTTTCCATGGGCAAACACTGTGTGTGCCAAGTGTCTCCTGTGTGCAGAAAATGTAGCCCCGGTGCCCGAGGTGCAGGGAATCCTCTTTGGACCCAGAGCAATGTGCTCGGCAGGCCTCCCGTGCTGGGAGAGCCTCCACTTCCCCAACTGTCCAAGGGCCTCAGGAGCACACTTCGAGGGAGTGTGGGTCTGACAGGCAGAACGGCCCGAGTGAGGCACGTGGATGGCAGGCCAAAGCCATCCCTAGGGCCTGTGCTGGCCTAGGCCACTGCCAGCCAGCAGGGCCTCGACAGAGCACAGTTCATTCGAGTAGGCCCCAGGGGGTTGTCTGTGTGTCTCTTGCCCTGCTGGGAAGCTGCAGGTCCAGAGGCTGTGTGTGCTCGGGGCCACTGGGGCCTGAGCACAAAACCGTCAGGACCCCACTCTCAAGCAGGACTCCTGCCACCTCGGCGCTGCCTGCCACACCCCCTTGCTGCCCGCACTGTCTCCACTGCTGGCAGGCCTCTGTGTGCACAGCCCAGTCTCTGCCAAGGGAACAAGGGGCTTGCTCGCCCCTTGCTAGGACCTCCTCCTACAGCACTCTGGACCAGGGCACACACGCCCCTGGACCAGCAGCCTGCAAGGAAGCTGCAGCTGAGCCAGCCACAAAGGCCTGCAGCCCTGGGCAGGGAGCCTTCTGCTAAGGACAGCTTTCCCACTCCAAAGCCCTGCAGGAGTGCCTGGAGGCTCAGGCCTGCAGCGTTTTCCATCACAGAGCACTGGGTGCCCAAAGCCTCCCCTGCGGCTTCCGAGCACCCTCCAACCCACAGGCCCTTGGCACCCACTCTGTTGCCAGAGGCAAGTCCTAGGCAGGACTCTCGAGCTTGTAGAGCCAGAGGGCCTCCAGCTTGGAAACCTGCTCAGGAACTCAGTGGCAGCCAGGCTTCACCTTCCATGCTTGTGGGCCAGCAGATGGAGCCCTCGCTCCACCGAAAAACTCTCTGCTTTGCCTTCAGCCAGGGAATCGCCTAGCTCAGCTCTCTCTGCCTCAAGCAGAAACTCGAGGGTGCACCCAGCCTGCAGAGAGAAGAGTGCCTTTTCCTGAGCACTGCTATGCTGTGGCAGCTCCCTGAAGGCCTCCTGGGGCCTTCTCTGCCCTCACCCAGTCGTGCCATTCGGCCCACCCGGGGAGCAAAGGGCCCCCTCGGCAGGGCTCAGGGTACGGCCTGTGTGTGTTTTCAGGGCTGGGAAAGGGCAGATCCAGAAGCTGGGTGTGCGCTTGGGAATGGGGCCTGATGGGCATAGCCGGCCTTCCCTGGTTGGGAAGCAGGAGATCTGGGGCCTCCGAGCCGCATGCACAGCCCCTCCCTGGATGCCCCTCTTGCTTCTTCTCTGCTGCCAAGCCTCTCTCACCACACGTGCGTCTCATCGAAAGGAGCAGGCTGCTTGCCATTCTTTGCAAGGACCTCACCCCACAGGCCTCGTTTCCTCGAACGGGAGTGCACATTGACCCAGAGCCTCCAGAGGAGCTGCTGTCTCTCCAGCCACAAAGGCCTGCAGCCGAATCCATGACAGCCTGCTGCATGGAGGGCTCCTATGGGAGAGTGCCATACATCCCAGGCGGGTGCTCTCTGGCACACCGCTTTCCATGGGCAAACACTGTGTGTGCCAAGTGTCTCCTGTGTGCAGAAAATGTAGCCCCGGTGCCCGAGGTGCAGGGAATCCTCTTTGGACCCAGAGCAATGTGCTCGGCAGGCCTCCCGTGCTGGGAGAGCCTCCACTTCCCCAACTGTCCAAGGGCCTCAGGAGCACACTTCGAGGGAGTGTGGGTCTGACAGGCAGAACGGCCCGAGTGAGGCACGTGGATGGCAGGCCAAAGCCATCCCTAGGGCCTGTGCTGGCCTAGGCCACTGCCAGCCAGCAGGGCCTCGACAGAGCACAGTTCATTCGAGTAGGCCCCAGGGGGTTGCCTGTGTGTCTCTTGCCCTGCTGGGAAGCTGCAGGTCCAGAGGCTGTGTGTGCTCGGGGCCACTGGGGCCTGAGCACAAAACCGTCAGGACCCCACTCTCAAGCAGGACTCCTGCCACCTCGGCGCTGCCTGCCACACCCCCTTGCTGCCCGCACTGTCTCCACTGCTGGCAGGCCTCTGTGTGCACAGCCCAGTCTCTGCCAAGGGAACAAGGGGCTGGCTCGCCCCTTGCTAGGACCTCCTCCTACAGCACTCTGGACCAGGGCACACACGCCCCTGGACCAGCAGCCTGCAAGGAAGCTGCAGCTGAGCCAGCCACAAAGGCCTGCAGCCCTGGGCAGGGAGCCTTCTGCTAAGGACAGCTTTGCCACTCCAAAGCCCTGCAGGAGTGCCTGGAGGCTCAGGCCTGCAGCGTTTTCCATCACAGAGCACTGGGTGCCCAAAGCCTCCCCTGCGGCTTCCGAGCACCCTCCAACCCACAGGCCCTTGGCACCCACTCTGTTGCCAGAGGCAAGTCCTAGGCAGGACTCTCGAGCTTGTAGAGCCAGAGGGCCTCCAGCTTGGAAACCTGCTCAGGAACTCAGTGGCAGCCAGGCTTCACCTTCCATGCTTGTGGGCCAGCAGATGGAGCCCTCGCTCCACCGAAAAACTCTCTGCTTTGCCTTCAGCCAGGGAATCGCCTAGCTCAGCTCTCTCTGCCTCAAGCAGAAACTCGAGGGTGCACCCAGCCTGCAGAGAGAAGAGTGCCTTTTCCTGAGCACTGCTATGCTGTGGCAGCTCCCTGAAGGCCTCCTGGGGCCTTCTCTGCCCTCACCCAGTCGTGCCATTCGGCCCACCCGGGGAGCAAAGGGCCCCCTCGGCAGGGCTCAGGGTACGGCCTGTGTGTGTTTTCAGGGCTGGGAAAGGGCAGATCCAGAAGCTGGGTGTGCGCTTGGGAATGGGGCCTGATGGGCATAGCCGGCCTTCCCTGGTTGGGAAGCAGGAGATCTGGGGCCTCCGAGCCGCATGCACAGCCCCTCCCTGGATGCCCCTCTTGCTTCTTCTCTGCTGCCAAGCCTCTCTCACCACACGTGCGTCTCATCGAAAGGAGCAGGCTGCTTGCCATTCTTTGCAAGGACCTCACCCCACAGGCCTCGTTTCCTCGAACGGGAGTGCACATTGACCCAGAGCCTCCAGAGGAGCTGCTGTCTCTCCAGCCACAAAGGCCTGCAGCCGAATCCATGACAGCCTGCTGCATGGAGGGCTCCTATGGGAGAGTGCCATACATCCCAGGCGGGTGCTCTCTGGCACACCGCTTTCCATGGGCAAACACTGTGTGTGCCAAGTGTCTCCTGTGTGCAGAAAATGTAGCCCCGGTGCCCGAGGTGCAGGGAATCCTCTTTGGACCCAGAGCAATGTGCTCGGCAGGCCTCCCGTGCTGGGAGAGCCTCCACTTCCCCAACTGTCCAAGGGCCTCAGGAGCACACTTCGAGGGAGTGTGGGTCTGACAGGCAGAACGGCCCGAGTGAGGCACGTGGATGGCAGGCCAAAGCCATCCCTAGGGCCTGTGCTGGCCTAGGCCACTGCCAGCCAGCAGGGCCTCGACAGAGCACAGTTCATTCGAGTAGGCCCCAGGGGGTTGCCTGTGTGTCTCTTGCCCTGCTGGGAAGCTGCAGGTCCAGAGGCTGTGTGTGCTCGGGGCCACTGGGGCCTGAGCACAAAACCGTCAGGACCCCACTCTCAAGCAGGACTCCTGCCACCTCGGCGCTGCCTGCCACACCCCCTTGCTGCCCGCACTGTCTCCACTGCTGGCAGGCCTCTGTGTGCACAGCCCAGTCTCTGCCAAGGGAACAAGGGGCTTGCTCGCCCCTTGCTAGGACCTCCTCCTACAGCACTCTGGACCAGGGCACACACGCCCCTGGACCAGCAGCCTGCAAGGAAGCTGCAGCTGAGCCAGCCACAAAGGCCTGCAGCCCTGGGCAGGGAGCCTTCTGCTAAGGACAGCTTTCCCACTCCAAAGCCCTGCAGGAGTGCCTGGAGGCTCAGGCCTGCAGCGTTTTCCATCACAGAGCACTGGGTGCCCAAAGCATCCCCTGCGGCTTCCGAGCACCCTCCAACCCACAGGCCCTTGGCACCCACTCTGTTGCCAGAGGCAAGTCCTAGGCAGGACTCTCGAGCTTGTAGAGCCAGAGGGCCTCCAGCTTGGAAACCTGCTCAGGAACTCAGTGGCAGCCAGGCTTCACCTTCCATGCTTGTGGGCCAGCAGATGGAGCCCTCGCTCCACCGAAAAACTCTCTGCTTTGCCTTCAGCCAGGGAATCGCCTAGCTCAGCTCTCTCTGCCTCAAGCAGAAACTCGAGGGTGCACCCAGCCTGCAGAGAGAAGAGTGCCTTTTCCTGAGCACTGCTATGCTGTGGCAGCTCCCTGAAGGCCTCCTGGGGCCTTCTCTGCCCTCACCCAGTCGTGCCATTCGGCCCACCCGGGGAGCAAAGGGCCCCCTCGGCAGGGCTCAGGGTACGGCCTGTGTGTGTTTTCAGGGCTGGGAAAGGGCAGATCCAGAAGCTGGGTGTGCGCTTGGGAATGGGGCCTGATGGGCATAGCCGGCCTTCCCTGGTTGGGAAGCAGGAGATCTGGGGCCTCCGAGCCGCATGCACAGCCCCTCCCTGGATGCCCCTCTTGCTTCTTCTCTGCTGCCAAGCCTCTCTCACCACACGTGCGTCTCATCGAAAGGAGCAGGCTGCTTGCCATTCTTTGCAAGGACCTCACCCCACAGGCCTCGTTTCCTCGAACGGGAGTGCACATTGACCCAGAGCCTCCAGAGGAGCTGCTGTCTCTCCAGCCACAAAGGCCTGCAGCCGAATCCATGACAGCCTGCTGCATGGAGGGCTCCTATGGGAGAGTGCCATACATCCCAGGCGGGTGCTCTCTGGCACACCGCTTTCCATGGGCAAACACTGTGTGTGCCAAGTGTCTCCTGTGTGCAGAAAATGTAGCCCCGGTGCCCGAGGTGCAGGGAATCCTCTTTGGACCCAGAGCAATGTGCTCGGCAGGCCTCCCGTGCTGGGAGAGCCTCCACTTCCCCAACTGTCCAAGGGCCTCAGGAGCACACTTTGAGGGAGTGTGGGTCTGACAGGCAGAACGGCCCGAGTGAGGCACGTGGATGGCAGGCCAAAGCCATCCCTAGGGCCTGTGCTGGCCTAGGCCACTGCCAGCCAGCAGGGCCTCGACAGAGCACAGTTCATTCGAGTAGGCCCCAGGGGGTTGCCTGTGTGTCTCTGGCCCTGCTGGGAAGCTGCAGGTCCAGAGGCTGTGTGTGCTCGGGGCCACTGGGGCCTGAGCACAAAACTGTCAGGACCCCACTCTCAAGCAGGACTCCTGCCACCTCGGCGCTGCCTGCCACACCCCCTTGCTGCCCGCACTGTCTCCACTGCTGGCAGGCCTCTGTGTGCACAGCCCAGTCTCTGCCAAGGGAACAAGGGGCTTGCTCGCCCCTTGCTAGGACCTCCTCCTACAGCACTCTGGACCAGGGCACACACGCCCCTGGACCAGCAGCCTGCAAGGAAGCTGCAGCTGAGCCAGCCACAAAGGCCTGCAGCCCTGGGCAGGGAGCCTTCTGCTAAGGACAGCTTTCCCACTCCAAAGCCCTGCAGGAGTGCCTGGAGGCTCAGGCCTGCAGCGTTTTCCATCACAGAGCACTGGGTGCCCAAAGCCTCCCCTGCGGCTTCCGAGCACCCTGCAGCCCACAGGCCCTTGGCACCCACTCTGTTGCCAGAGGCAAGTCCTAGGCAGGACTCTCGAGCTTGTAGAGCCAGAGGGCCTCCAGCTTGGAAACCTGCTCAGGAACTCAGTGGCAGCCAGGCTTCACCTTCCATGCTTGTGGGCCAGCAGATGGAGCCCTCGCTCCACCGAAAAACTCTCTGCTTTGCCTTCAGCCAGGGAATCGCCTAGCTCAGCTCTCTCTGCCTCAAGCAGAAACTCGAGGGTGCACCCAGCCTGCAGAGAGAAGAGTGCCTTTTCCTGAGCACTGCTATGCTGTGGCAGCTCCCTGAAGGCCTCCTGGGGCCTTCTCTGCCCTCACCCAGTCGTGCCATTCGGCCCACCCGGGGAGCAAAGGGCCCCCTCGGCAGGGCTCAGGGTACGGCCTGTGTGTGTTTTCAGGGCTGGGAAAGGGCAGATCCAGAAGCTGGGTGTGCGCTTGGGAATGGGGCCTGATGGGCATAGCCGGCCTTCCCTGGTTGGGAAGCAGGAGATCTGGGGCCTCCGAGCCGCATGCACAGCCCCTCCCTGGATGCCCCTCTTGCTTCTTCTCTGCTGCCAAGCCTCTCTCACCACACGTGCGTCTCATCGAAAGGAGCAGGCTGCTTGCCATTCTTTGCAAGGACCTCACCCCACAGGCCTCGTTTCCTCGAACGGGAGTGCACATTGACCCAGAGCCTCCAGAGGAGCTGCTGTCTCTCCAGCCACAAAGGCCTGCAGCCGAATCCATGACAGCCTGCTGCATGGAGGGCTCCTATGGGAGAGTGCCATACATCCCAGGCGGGTGCTCTCTGGCACACCGCTTTCCATGGGCAAACACTGTGTGTGCCAAGTGTCTCCTGTGTGCAGAAAATGTAGCCCCGGTGCCCGAGGTGCAGGGAATCCTCTTTGGACCCAGAGCAATGTGCTCGGCAGGCCTCCCGTGCTGGGAGAGCCTCCACTTCCCCAACTGTCCAAGGGCCTCAGGAGCACACTTCGAGGGAGTGTGGGTCTGACAGGCAGAACGGCCCGAGTGAGGCACGTGGATGGCAGGCCAAAGCCATCCCTAGGGCCTGTGCTGGCCTAGGCCACTGCCAGCCAGCAGGGCCTCGACAGAGCACAGTTCATTCGAGTAGGCCCCAGGGGGTTGCCTGTGTGTCTCTTGCCCTGCTGGGAAGCTGCAGGTCCAGAGGCTGTGTGTGCTCGGGGCCACTGGGGCCTGAGCACAAAACCGTCAGGACCCCACTCTCAAGCAGGACTCCTGCCACCTCGGCGCTGCCTGCCACACCCCCTTGCTGCCCGCACTGTCTCCACTGCTGGCAGGCCTCTGTGTGCACAGCCCAGTCTCTGCCAAGGGAACAAGGGGCTTGCTCGCCCCTTGCTAGGACCTCCTCCTACAGCACTCTGGACCAGGGCACACACGCCCCTGGACCAGCAGCCTGCAAGGAAGCTGCAGCTGAGCCAGCCACAAAGGCCTGCAGCCCTGGGCAGGGAGCCTTCTGCTAAGGACAGCTTTCCCACTCCAAAGCCCTGCAGGAGTGCCTGGAGGCTCAGGCCTGCAGCGTTTTCCATCACAGGGCACTGGGTGCCCAAAGCCTCCCCTGCGGCTTCCGAGCACCCTCCAACCCACAGGCCCTTGGCACCCACTCTGTTGCCAGAGGCAAGTCCTAGGCAGGACTCTCGAGCTTGTAGAGCCAGAGGGCCTCCAGCTTGGAAACCTGCTCAGGAACTCAGTGGCAGCCAGGCTTCACCTTCCATGCTTGTGGGCCAGCAGATGGAGCCCTCGCTCCACCGAAAAACTCTCTGCTTTGCCTTCAGCCAGGGAATCGCCTAGCTCAGCTCTCTCTGCCTCAAGCAGAAACTCGAGGGTGCACCCAGCCTGCAGAGAGAAGAGTGCCTTTTCCTGAGCACTGCTATGCTGTGGCAGCTCCCTGAAGGCCTCCTGGGGCCTTCTCTGCCCTCACCCAGTCGTGCCATTCGGCCCACCCGGGGAGCAAAGGGCCCCCTCGGCAGGGCTCAGGGTACGGCCTGTGTGTGTTTTCAGGGCTGGGAAAGGGCAGATCCAGAAGCTGGGTGTGCGCTTGGGAATGGGGCCTGATGGGCATAGCCGGCCTTCCCTGGTTGGGAAGCAGGAGATCTGGGGCCTCCGAGCCGCATGCACAGCCCCTCCCTGGATGCCCCTCTTGCTTCTTCTCTGCTGCCAAGCCTCTCTCACCACACGTGCGTCTCATCGAAAGGAGCAGGCTGCTTGCCATTCTTTGCAAGGACCTCACCCCACAGGCCTCGTTTCCTCGAACGGGAGTGCACATTGACCCAGAGCCTCCAGAGGAGCTGCTGTCTCTCCAGCCACAAAGGCCTGCAGCCGAATCCATGACAGCCTGCTGCATGGAGGGCTCCTATGGGAGAGTGCCATACATCCCAGGCGGGTGCTCTCTGGCACACCGCTTTCCATGGGCAAACACTGTGTGTGCCAAGTGTCTCCTGTGTGCAGAAAATGTAGCCCCGGTGCCCGAGGTGCAGGGAATCCTCTTTGGACCCAGAGCAATGTGCTCGGCAGGCCTCCCGTGCTGGGAGAGCCTCCACTTCCCCAACTGTCCAAGGGCCTCAGGAGCACACTTCGAGGGAGTGTGGGTCTGACAGGCAGAACGGCCCGAGTGAGGCACGTGGATGGCAGGCCAAAGCCATCCCTAGGGCCTGTGCTGGCCTAGGCCACTGCCAGCCAGCAGGGCCTCGACAGAGCACAGTTCATTCGAGTAGGCCCCAGGGGGTTGCCTGTGTGTCTCTTGCCCTGCTGGGAAGCTGCAGGTCCAGAGGCTGTGTGTGCTCGGGGCCACTGGGGCCTGAGCACAAAACCGTCAGGACCCCACTCTCAAGCAGGACTCCTGCCACCTCGGCGCTGCCTGCCACACCCCCTTGCTGCCCGCACTGTCTCCACTGCTGGCAGGCCTCTGTGTGCACAGCCCAGTCTCTGCCAAGGGAACAAGGGGCTTGCTCGCCCCTTGCTAGGACCTCCTCCTACAGCACTCTGGACCAGGGCACACACGCCCCTGGACCAGCAGCCTGCAAGGAAGCTGCAGCTGAGCCAGCCACAAAGGCCTGCAGCCCTGGGCAGGGAGCCTTCTGCTAAGGACAGCTTTCCCACTCCAAAGCCCTGCAGGAGTGCCTGGAGGCTCAGGCCTGCAGCATTTTCCATCACAGGGCACTGGGTGCCCAAAGCCTCCCCTGCGGCTTCCGAGCACCCTCCAACCCACAGGCCCTTGGCACCCACTCTGTTGCCAGAGGCAAGTCCTAGGCAGGACTCTCGAGCTTGTAGAGCCAGAGGGCCTCCAGCTTGGAAACCTGCTCAGGAACTCAGTGGCAGCCAGGCTTCACCTTCCATGCTTGTGGGCCAGCAGATGGAGCCCTCGCTCCACCGAAAAACTCTCTGCTTTGCCTTCAGCCAGGGAATCGCCTAGCTCAGCTCTCTCTGCCTCAAGCAGAAACTCGAGGGTGCACCCAGCCTGCAGAGAGAAGAGTGCCTTTTCCTGAGCACTGCTATGCTGTGGCAGCTCCCTGAAGGCCTCCTGGGGCCTTCTCTGCCCTCACCCAGTCGTGCCATTCGGCCCACCCGGGGAGCAAAGGGCCCCCTCGGCAGGGCTCAGGGTACGGCCTGTGTGTGTTTTCAGGGCTGGGAAAGGGCAGATCCAGAAGCTGGGTGTGCGCTTGGGAATGGGGCCTGATGGGCATAGCCGGCCTTCCCTGGTTGGGAAGCAGGAGATCTGGGGCCTCCGAGCCGCATGCACAGCCCCTCCCTGGATGCCCCTCTTGCTTCTTCTCTGCTGCCAAGCCTCTCTCACCACACGTGCGTCTCATCGAAAGGAGCAGGCTGCTTGCCATTCTTTGCAAGGACCTCACCCCACAGGCCTCGTTTCCTCGAACGGGAGTGCACATTGACCCAGAGCCTCCAGAGGAGCTGCTGTCTCTCCAGCCACAAAGGCCTGCAGCCGAATCCATGACAGCCTGCTGCATGGAGGGCTCCTATGGGAGAGTGCCATACATCCCAGGCGGGTGCTCTCTGGCACACCGCTTTCCATGGGCAAACACTGTGTGTGCCAAGTGTCTCCTGTGTGCAGAAAATGTAGCCCCGGTGCCCGAGGTGCAGGGAATCCTCTTTGGACCCAGAGCAATGTGCTCGGCAGGCCTCCCGTGCTGGGAGAGCCTCCACTTCCCCAACTGTCCAAGGGCCTCAGGAGCACACTTCGAGGGAGTGTGGGTCTGACAGGCAGAACGGCCCGAGTGAGGCACGTGGATGGCAGGCCAAAGCCATCCCTAGGGCCTGTGCTGGCCTAGGCCACTGCCAGCCAGCAGGGCCTCGACAGAGCACAGTTCATTCGAGTAGGCCCCAGGGGGTTGCCTGTGTGTCTCTTGCCCTGCTGGGAAGCTGCAGGTCCAGAGGCTGTGTGTGCTCGGGGCCACTGGGGCCTGAGCACAAAACAGTCAGGACCCCACTCTCAAGCAGGACTCCTGCCACCTCGGCGCTGCCTGCCACACCCCCTTGCTGCCCGCACTGTCTCCACTGCTGGCAGGCCTCTGTGTGCACAGCCCAGTCTATGCCAAGGGAACAAGGGGCTGGCTCGCCCCTTGCTAGGACCTCGTCCTACAGCACTCTGGACCAGGGCACACACGCCCCTGGACCAGCAGCCTGCAAGGAAGCTGCAGCTGAGCCAGCCACAAAGGCCTGCAGCCCTGGGCAGGGAGCCTTCTGCTAAGGACAGCTTTCCCACTCCAAAGCCCTGCAGGAGTGCCTGGAGGCTCAGGCCTGCAGCGTTTTCCATCACAGAGCACTGGGTGCCCAAAGCCTCCCCTGCGGCTTCCGAGCACCCTCCAACCCACAGGCCCTTGGCACCCACTCTGTTGCCAGAGGCAAGTCCTAGGCAGGACTCTCGAGCTTGTAGAGCCAGAGGGCCTCCAGCTTGGAAACCTGCTCAGGAACTCAGTGGCAGCCAGGCTTCACCTTCCATGCTTGTGGGCCAGCAGATGAAGCCCTCGCTCCACCGAAAAACTCTCTGCTTTGCCTTCAGCCAGGGAATCGCCTAGCTCAGCTCTCTCTGCCTCAAGCAGAAACTCGAGGGTGCACCCAGCCTGCAGAGAGAAGAGTGCCTTTTCCTGAGCACTGCTATGCTGTGGCAGCTCCCTGAAGGCCTCCTGGGGCCTTCTCTGCCCTCACCCAGTCGTGCCATTCGGCCCACCCGGGGAGCAAAGGGCCCCCTCGGCAGGGCTCAGGGTACGGCCTGTGTGTGTTTTCAGGGCTGGGAAAGGGCAGATCCAGAAGCTGGGTGTGCGCTTGGGAATGGGGCCTGATGGGCATAGCCGGCCTTCCCTGGTTGGGAAGCAGGAGATCTGGGGCCTCCGAGCTGCATGCCCATCCCCTCCCTGGATGCCCCTCTTGCTTTCTCTCTGCTGCCAAGCCTCTCTCACCACACGTGCGTCTCATCGAAAGGAGCAGGCTCCTTGCCATTCTTTGCAAGGACCTCACCCCACAGGCCTCGTTTCCTCGAACGGGAGTGCACACTGACCCAGAGCCTCCAGAGGAGCTGCTGTCTCTCCAGCCACAAAGGCCTGCAGCTGACTCCACGACAGCCTGCTGCATGGAGGGCGTCTATGGGAGAGGGCCATACATCCCAGGTTGGTGCCTCTCTGGCACACCGCTTTCCATGGGCAGACACGGTGTGTGCCAAGTGTCTCCTGTGTGCAGAAATTGTAGTCCCGGTGCCCGCGGTGCAGGGAATCCTCTTTGCACCCAGAGCAATGTGCTGGGCAGGCCTCCCATGCTGGGAGAGCCTCCACTTCCCCCAACTGTCCAAGGGCCTCAGGAGCACACTTCGAGGGAGTGGTGGGTCTGACAGGCAGAACGGCCCGAGTGAGGAACGTGGATGGCAGGCCAAAGCCAGCCCTAGGGCCTGTGCTGGCCTAGGCCACTGCCAGCCAGCAGGGCCTCGACAGAGCACAGTTCATTCGAGTAGGCCCCAGGGGCTTGCCTGTGTGCCTCTTGCCCTGCTGGGAAGCTGCAGGTCCAGAGGCTGTGTGAGCCCGGGGCCACTGGGGCCTGAGCACAAAACCGTCAGGACCCCACTCTCAAGCAGGACTCCTGCCACCTCGGCGCTGCCTGCCACACCCCCTTGCTGCCCGCACTGTCTTCACTGCTGGCAGGCCTCTGTGTGCACAGCCCAGTCTCTGCCAAGGGAACAAGGGGCTTGCTCGCCCCTTGCTAGGACCTCGTCCTACAGCACTCTGGACCAGGGCACACACGCCTGCAAGGAAGCTGCAGCTGAGCCAGCCACAAAGGCCTGCAGCCCTGGGCAGGGAGCCTTCTGCTAAGGACAGCTTTGCCACTCCAAAGCCCTGCAGGAGTTCCTGGAGGCTCAGGCCTGCAGCGTTTTCCATCACAGGGCACTGGGTGCCCAAAGCCTCCCCTGCGGCTTCCGAGCACCCTGCAGCCCACAGGCCCTTGGCCCCCACTCTGTTGCCAGAGGCAAGTCCTAGGCAGGACTCTCGAGCTTGTAGAGCCACAGGGCCTCCAGCTTGGAAACCTGCTCAGGAACTCAGTGGCAGCCAGGCTTCACCTTCCATGCTTGTCGGCAAGCAGATGGAGCCCTCGCTCCACCGAAAAACTCTCTGCTTTGCCTTCAGCCAGGGAATCGCCTAGCTCAGCTCTCTCTGCCTCAAGCAGAAACTCGAGGGTGCATCCAGCCTGCAGAAAGAAGAGTGCCTTTTCCTGAGCACTGCTCTGCTCTGGCAGCTCCCTGAAGGCCTTCTGGGGCCTTCTCTGCCCTCACCCAGTCGTGCCATTCGGCCCACCCGGGGAGCAAAGGTGCCCCCTCGGCAGGGCTCAGGGTACGGCCTGTGTGTGTTTTCAGGGCTGGGAAAGGGCCGATCCAGAAGCTGGGTGTGCACTTGGGAATGGGGCCTGGTGGGCCTAGCCGGCCTTCCCTGGTTGGGAAGCAGGAGATCTGGGGCCTCCGAGCTGCATGCCCATCCCCTCCCTGGATGCCCCTCTTGCTTTCTCTCTGCTGCCAAGCCTCTCTCACCACACGTGCCTCTCATCGAAAGGAGCAGGCTCCTTGCCATTCTTTGCAAGGACCTCACCCCACAGGCCTCGTTTCCTCGAACGGGAGTGCACACTGACCCAGAGCCTCCAGAGGAGCTGCTGTCTCTCCAGCCACAAAGGCCTGCAGCTGACTCCACGACAGCCTGCTGCATGGAGGGCGTCTATGGGAGAGGGCCATACATCCCAGGTTGGTGCCTCTCTGGCACACCGCTTTCCATGGGCAGACACGGTGTGTGCCAAGTGTCTCCTGTGTGCAGAAATTGTAGTCCCGGTGCCCGCGGTGCAGGGAATCCTCTTTGCACCCAGAGCAATGTGCTGGGCAGGCCTCCCATGCTGGGAGAGCCTCCACTTCCCCCAACTGTCCAAGGGCCTCAGGAGCACACTTCGAGGGAGTGGTGGGTCTGACAGGCAGAACGGCCCGAGTGAGGAACGTGGATGGCAGGCCAAAGCCAGCCCTAGGGCCTGTGCTGGCCTAGGCCACTGCCAGCCAGCAGGGCCTCGACAGAGCACAGTTCATTCGAGTAGGCCCCAGGGGCTTGCCTGTGTGCCTCTTGCCCTGCTGGGAAGCTGCAGGTCCAGAGGCTGTGTGAGCCCGGGGCCACTGGGGCCTGAGCACAAAACCGTCAGGACCCCACTCTCAAGCAGGACTCCTGCCACCTCGGCGCTGCCTGCCACACCCCCTTGCTGCCCGCACTGTCTTCACTGCTGGCAGGCCTCTGTGTGCACAGCCCAGTCTCTGCCAAGGGAACAAGGGGCTTGCTCGCCCCTTGCTAGGACCTCGTCCTACAGCACTCTGGACCAGGGCACACACGCCCCTGGACCAGCAGCCTGCAAGGAAGCTGCAGCTGAGCCAGCCACAAAGGCCTGCAGCCCTGGGCAGGGAGCCTTCTGCTAAGGACAGCTTTGCCACTCCAAAGCCCTGCAGGAGTTCCTGGAGGCTCAGGCCTGCAGCGTTTTCCATCACAGGGCACTGGGTGCCCAAAGCCTCCCCTGCGGCTTCCGAGCACCCTGCAGCCCACAGGCCCTTGGCCCCCACTCTGTTGCCAGAGGCAAGTCCTAGGCAGGACTCTCGAGCTTGGAGAGCCACAGGGCCTCCAGCTTGGAAACCTGCTCAGGAACTCAGTGGCAGCCAGGCTTCACCTTCCATGCTTGTCGGCAAGCAGATGGAGCCCTCGCTCCACCGAAAAACTCTCTGCTTTGCCTTCAGCCAGGGAATCGCCTAGCTCAGCTCTCTCTGCCTCAAGCAGAAACTCGAGGGTGCATCCAGCCTGCAGAAAGAAGAGTGCCTTTTCCTGAGCACTGCTCTGCTCTGGCAGCTCCCTGAAGGCCTTCTGGGGCCTTCTCTGCCCTCACCCAGTCGTGCCATTCGGCCCACCCGGGGAGCAAAGGTGCCCCCTCGGCAGGGCTCAGGGTACGGCCTGTGTGTGTTTTCAGGGCTGGGAAAGGGCCGATCCAGAAGCTGGGTGTGCACTTGGGAATGGGGCCTGGTGGGCCTAGCCGGCCTTCCCTGGTTGGGAAGCAGGAGATCTGGGGCCTCCGAGCTGCATGCCCATCCCCTCCCTGGATGCCCCTCTTGCTTCCTCTCTGCTGCCAAGCCTCTCTCACCACACGTGCGTCTCATCGAAAGGAGCAGGCTGCTTGCCATTCTTTGCAAGGACCTCACCCCACAGGCCTCGTTTCCTCGAACGGGAGTGCACACTGACCCAGAGCCTCCAGAGGAGCTGCTGTCTCTCCAGCCACAAAGGCCTGCAGCTGACTCCACGACAGCCTGCTGCATGGAGGGCGTCTATGGGAGAGGGCCATACATCCCAGGTTGGTGCCTCTCTGGCACACCGCTTTCCATGGGCACACACGGTGTGTGCCAAGTGTCTCCTGTGTGCAGAAAATGTAGTCCCGGTGCCCGCGGTGCAGGGAATCCTCTTTGCACCCAGAGCAATGTGCTGGGCAGGCCTCCCATGCTGGGAGAGCCTCCACTTCCCCCAACTGTCCAAGGGCCTCAGGAGCACACTTCGAGGGAGTGGTGGGTCTGACAGGCAGAACGGCCCGAGTGAGGAACGTGGATGGCAGGCCAAAGCCAGCCCTAGGGCCTGTGCTGGCCTAGGCCACTGCCAGCCAGCAGGGCCTCGACAGAGCACAGTTCATTCGAGTAGGCCCCAGGGGCTTGCCTGTGTGCCTCTTGCCCTGCTGGGAAGCTGCAGGTCCAGAGGCTGTGTGAGCCCGGGGCCACTGGGGCCTGAGCACAAAACCGTCAGGACCCCACTCTCAAGCAGGACTCCTGCCACCTCGGCGCTGCCTGCCACACCCCCTTGCTGCCCGCACTGTCTTCACTGCTGGCAGGCCTCTGTGTGCACAGCCCAGTCTCTGCCAAGGGAACAAGGGGCTTGCTCGCCCCTTGCTAGGACCTCCTCCTACAGCACTCTGGACCAGGGCACACACGCCCCTGGACCAGCAGCCTGCAAGGAAGCTGCAGCTGAGCCAGCCACAAAGGCCTGCAGCCCTGGGCAGGGAGCCTTCTGCTAAGGACAGCTTTGCCACTCCAAAGCCCTGCAGGAGTTCCTGGAGGCTCAGGCCTGCAGCGTTTTCCATCACAGGGCACTGGGTGCCCAAAGCCTCCCCTGCGGCTTCCGAGCACCCTGCAGCCCACAGGCCCTTGGCCCCCACTCTGTTGCCAGAGGCAAGTCCTAGGCAGGACTCTCGAGCTTGGAGAGCCACAGGGCCTCCAGCTTGGAAACCTGCTCAGGAACTCAGTGGCAGCCAGGCTTCACCTTCCATGCTTGTCGGCAAGCAGATGGAGCCCTCGCTCCACCGAAAAACTCTCTGCTTTGCCTTCAGCCAGGGAATCGCCTAGCTCAGCTCTCTCTGCCTCAAGCAGAAACTCGAGGGTGCATCCAGCCTGCAGAAAGAAGAGTGCCTTTTCCTGAGCACTGCTCTGCTCTGGCAGCTCCCTGAAGGCCTTCTGGGGCCTTCTCTGCCCTCACCCAGTCGTGCCATTCGGCCCACCCGGGGAGCAAAGGTCCCCCCTCGGCAGGGCTCAGGGTACGGCCTGTGTGTGTTTTCAGGGCTGGGAAAGGGCCGATCCAGAAGCTGGGTGTGCACTTGGGAATGGGGCCTGGTGGGCCTAGCCGGCCTTCCCTGGTTGGGAAGCAGGAGATCTGGGGCCTCCGAGCTGCATGCCCATCCCCTCCCTGGATGCCCCTCTTGCTTTCTCTCTGCTGCCAAGCCTCTCTCACCACACGTGCCTCTCATCGAAAGGAGCAGGCTGCTTGCCATTCTTTGCAAGGACCTCACCCCACAGGCCTCGTTTCCTCGAACGGGAGTGCACACTGACCCAGAGCCTCCAGAGGAGCTGCTGTCTCTCCAGCCACAAAGGCCTGCAGCTGACTCCACGACAGCCTGCTGCATGGAGGGCGTCTATGGGAGAGGGCCATACATCCCAGGTTGGTGCCTCTCTGGCACACCGCTTTCCATGGGCACACACGGTGTGTGCCAAGTGTCTCCTGTGTGCAGAAAATGTAGTCCCGGTGCCCGCGGTGCAGGGAATCCTCTTTGCACCCAGAGCAATGTGCTGGGCAGGCCTCCCATGCTGGGAGAGCCTCCACTTCCCCCAACTGTCCAAGGGCCTCAGGAGCACACTTCGAGGGAGTGGTGGGTCTGACAGGCAGAACGGCCCGAGTGAGGAACGTGGATGGCAGGCCAAAGCCATCCCTAGGGCCTGTGCTGGCCTAGGCCACTGCCAGCCAGCAGGGCCTCGACAGAGCACAGTTCATTCGAGTAGGCCCCAGGGGCTTGCCTGTGTGTCTCTTGCCCTGCTGGGAAGCTGCAGGTCCAGAGGCTGTGTGTGCCCGGGGCCACTGGGGCCTGAGCACAAAACCGTCAGGACCCCACTCTCAAGCAGGACTCCTGCCACCTCGGCGCTGCCTGCCACACCCCCTTGCTGCCCGCACTGTCTTCACTGCTGGCAGGCCTCTGTGTGCACAGCCCAGTCTCTGCCAAGGGAACAAGGGGCTTGCTCGCCCCTTGCTAGGACCTCCTCCTACAGCACTCTGGACCAGGGCACACACGCCCCTGGACCAGCAGCCTGCAAGGAAGCTGCAGCTGAGCCAGCCACAAAGGCCTGCAGCCCTGGGCAGGGAGCCTTCTGCTAAGGACAGCTTTGCCACTCCAAAGCCCTGCAGGAGTTGCTGGAGGCTCAGGCCTGCAGCGTTTTCCATCACAGGGCACTGGGTGCCCAAAGCCTCCCCTGCGGCTTCCGAGCACCCTGCAGCCCACAGGCCCTTGGCCCCCACTCTGTTGCCAGAGGCAAGTCCTAGGCAGGACTCTCGAGCTTGGAGAGCCACAGGGCCTCCAGCTTGGAAACCTGCTCAGGAACTCAGTGGCAGCCAGGCTTCACCTTCCATGCTTGTCGGCAAGCAGATGAAGCCCTCGCTCCACCGAAAAACTCTCTGCTTTGCCTTCAGCCAGGGAATCGCCTAGCTCAGCTCTCTCTGCCTCAAGCAGAAACTCGAGGGTGCATCCAGCCTGCAGAAAGAAGAGTGCCTTTTCCTGAGCACTGCTCTGCTCTGGCAGCTCCCTGAAGGCCTTCTGGGGCCTTCTCTGCCCTCACCCAGTCGTGCCATTCGGCCCACCCGGGGAGCAAAGGTGCCCCCTCGGCAGGGCTCAGGGTACGGCCTGTGTGTGTTTTCAGGGCTGGGAAAGGGCCGATCCAGAAGCTGGGTGTGCACTTGGGAATGGGGCCTGGTGGGCCTAGCCGGCCTTCCCTGGTTGGGAAGCAGGAGATCTGGGGCCTCCGAGTTGCATGCCCATCCCCTCCCTGGATGCCCCTCTTGCTTTCTCTCTGCTGCCAAGCCTCTCTCACCACACGTGCCTCTCATCGAAAGGAGCAGGCTGCTTGCCATTCTTTGCAAGGACCTCACCCCACAGGCCTCGTTTCCTCGAACGGGAGTGCACACTGACCCAGAGCCTCCAGAGGAGCTGCTGTCTCTCCAGCCACAAAGGCCTGCAGCTGACTCCACGACAGCCTGCTGCATGGAGGGCGTCTATGGGAGAGGGCCATACATCCCAGGTGGGTGCCTCTCTGGCACACCGCTTTCCATGGGCAGACACGGTGTGTGCCAAGTGTCTCCTGTGTGCAGAAAATGTAGTCCCGGTGCCCGCGGTGCAGGGAATCCTCTTTGCACCCAGAGCAATGTGCTGGGCAGGCCTCCCATGCTGGGAGAGCCTCCACTTCCCCCAACTGTCCAAGGGCCTCAGGAGCACACTTCGAGGGAGTGGTGGGTCTGACAGGCAGAACGGCCCGAGTGAGGCACGTGGATGGCAGGCCAAAGCCATCCCTAGGGCCTGTGCTGGCCTAGGCCACTGCCAGCCAGCAGGGCCTCGACAGAGCACAGTTCATTCGAGTAGGCCCCAGGGGCTTGCCTGTGTGCCTCTTGCCCTGCTGGGAAGCTGCAGGTCCAGAGGCTGTGTGAGCCCGGGGCCACTGGGGCCTGAGCACAAAACCGTCAGGACCCCACTCTCAAGCAGGACTCCTGCCACCTCGGCGCTGCCTGCCACACCCCCTTGCTGCCCGCACTGTCTTCACTGCTGGCAGGCCTCTGTGTGCACAGCCCAGTCTCTGCCAAGGGAACAAGGGGCTTGCTCGCCCCTTGCTAGGACCTCCTCCTACAGCACTCTGGACCAGGGCACACACGCCCCTGGACCAGCAGCCTGCAAGGAAGCTGCAGCTGAGCCAGCCACAAAGGCCTGCAGCGCTGGGCAGGGAGCCTTCTGCTAAGGACAGCTTTCCCACTCCAAAGCCCTGCAGGAGTTGCTGGAGGCTCAGGCCTGCAGCATTTTCCATCACAGGGCACTGGGTGCCCAAAGCCTCCCCTGCGGCTTCCGAGCACCCTGCAGCCCACAGGCCCTTGGCCCCCACTCTGTTGCCAGAGGCAAGTCCTAGGCAGGACTCTCGAGCTTGGAGAGCCACAGGGCCTCCAGCTTGGAAACCTGCTCAGGAACTCAGTGGCAGCCAGGCTTCACCTTCCATGCTTGTCGGCAAGCAGATGGAGCCCTCGCTCCACCGAAAAACTCTCTGCTTTGCCTTCAGCCAGGGAATCGCCTAGCTCAGCTCTCTCTGCCTCAAGCAGAAACTCGAGGGTGCATCCAGCCTGCAGAAAGAAGAGTGCCTTTTCCTGAGCACTGCTCTGCTCTGGCAGCTCCCTGAAGGCCTTCTGGGGCCTTCTCTGCCCTCACCCAGTCGTGCCATTCGGCCCACCCGGGGAGCAAAGGTCCCCCCTCGGCAGGGCTCAGGGTACGGCCTGTGTGTGTTTTCAGTGCTGGGAAAGGGCCGATCCAGAAGCTGGGTGTGCACTTGGGAATGGGGCCTGGTGGGCCTAGCCGGCCTTCCCTGGTTGGGAAGCAGGAGATCTGGGGCCTCCGAGCTGCATGCCCATCCCCTCCCTGGATGCCCCTCTTGCTTTCTCTCTGCTGCCAAGCCTCTCTCACCACACGTGCCTCTCATCGAAAGGAGCAGGCTGCTTGCCATTCTTTGCAAGGACCTCACCCCACAGGCCTCGTTTCCTCGAACGGGAGTGCACACTGACCCAGAGCCTCCAGAGGAGCTGCTGTCTCTCCAGCCACAAAGGCCTGCAGCTGACTCCACGACAGCCTGCTGCATGGAGGGCGTCTATGGGAGAGGGCCATACATCCCAGGTGGGTGCCTCTCTGGCACACCGCTTTCCATGGGCAGACACGGTGTGTGCCAAGTGTCTCCTGTGTGCAGAAAATGTAGTCCCGGTGCCCGCGGTGCAGGGAATCCTCTTTGCACCCAGAGCAATGTGCTGGGCAGGCCTCCCATGCTGGGAGAGCCTCCACTTCCCCCAACTGTCCAAGGGCCTCAGGAGCACACTTCGAGGGAGTGGTGGGTCTGACAGGCAGAACGGCCCGAGTGAGGCACGTGGATGGCAGGCCAAAGCCATCCCTAGGGCCTGTGCTGGCCTAGGCCACTGCCAGCCAGCAGGGCCTCGACAGAGCACAGTTCATTCGAGTAGGCCCCAGGGGCTTGCCTGTGTGCCTCTTGCCCTGCTGGGAAGCTGCAGGTCCAGAGGCTGTGTGAGCCCGGGGCCACTGGGGCCTGAGCACAAAACCGTCAGGACCCCACTCTCAAGCAGGACTCCTGCCACCTCGGCGCTGCCTGCCACACCCCCTTGCTGCCCGCACTGTCTTCACTGCTGGCAGGCCTCTGTGTGCACAGCCCAGTCTCTGCCAAGGGAACAAGGGGCTTGCTCGCCCCTTGCTAGGACCTCCTCCTACAGCACTCTGGACCAGGGCACACACGCCCCTGGACCAGCAGCCTGCAAGGAAGCTGCAGCTGAGCCAGCCACAAAGGCCTGCAGCGCTGGGCAGGGAGCCTTCTGCTAAGGACAGCTTTCCCACTCCAAAGCCCTGCAGGAGTTGCTGGAGGCTCAGGCCTGCAGCATTTTCCATCACAGGGCACTGGGTGCCCAAAGCCTCCCCTGCGGCTTCCGAGCACCCTGCAGCCCACAGGCCCTTGGCCCCCACTCTGTTGCCAGAGGCAAGTCCTAGGCAGGACTCTCGAGCTTGTAGAGCCACAGGGCCTCCAGCTTGGAAACCTGCTCAGGAACTCAGTGGCAGCCAGGCTTCACCTTCCATGCTTGTCGGCAAGCAGATGGAGCCCTCGCTCCACCGAAAAACTCTCTGCTTTGCCTTCAGCCAGGGAATCGCCTAGCTCAGCTCTCTCTGCCTCAAGCAGAAACTCGAGGGTGCATCCAGCCTGCAGAAAGAAGAGTGCCTTTTCCTGAGCACTGCTCTGCTCTGGCAGCTCCCTGAAGGCCTTCTGGGGCCTTCTCTGCCCTCACCCAGTCGTGTCATTTGGCCCACCCGGGGAGCAAAGGTCCCCCCTCGGCAGGGCTCAGGGTACGGCCTGTGTGTGTTTTCAGGGCTGGGAAAGGGCCGATCCAGAAGCTGGGTGTGCACTTGGGAATGGGGCCTGGTGGGCCTAGCCGGCCTTCCCTGGTTGGGAAGCAGGAGATCTGGGGCCTCCGAGCTGCATGCCCATCCCCTCCCTGGATGCCCCTCTTGCTTTCTCTCTGCTGCCAAGCCTCTCTCACCACACGTGCCTCTCATCGAAAGGAGCAGGCTGCTTGCCATTCTTTGCAAGGACCTCACCCCACAGGCCTCGTTTCCTCGAACGGGAGTGCACACTGACCCAGAGCCTCCAGAGGAGCTGCTGTCTCTCCAGCCACAAAGGCCTGCAGCTGAATCCACGACAGCCTGCTGCATGGAGGGCGTCTATGGGAGAGGGCCATACATCCCAGGTGGGTGCCTCTCTGGCACACCGCTTTCCATGGGCAGACACGGTGTGTGCCAAGTGTCTCCTGTGTGCAGAAAATGTAGTCCCGGTGCCCGCGGTGCAGGGAATCCTCTTTGCACCCAGAGCAATGTGCTGGGCAGGCCTCCCATGCTGGGAGAGCCTCCACTTCCCCCAACTGTCCAAGGGCCTCAGGAGCACACTTCGAGGGAGTGGTGGGTCTGACAGGCAGAACGGCCCGAGTGAGGCACGTGGATGGCAGGCCAAAGCCATCCCTAGGGCCTGTGCTGGCCTAGGCCACTGCCAGCCAGCAGGGCCTCGACAGAGCACAGTTCATTCGAGTAGGCCCCAGGGGCTTGCCTGTGTGCCTCTTGCCCTGCTGGGAAGCTGCAGGTCCAGAGGCTGTGTGAGCCCGGGGCCACTGGGGCCTGAGCACAAAACCGTCAGGACCCCACTCTCAAGCAGGACTCCTGCCACCTCGGCGCTGCCTGCCACACCCCCTTGCTGCCCGCACTGTCTTCACTGCTGGCAGGCCTCTGTGTGCACAGCCCAGTCTCTGCCAAGGGAACAAGGGGCTTGCTCGCCCCTTGCTAGGACCTCCTCCTACAGCACTCTGGACCAGGGCACACACGCCCCTGGACCAGCAGCCTGCAAGGAAGCTGCAGCTGAGCCAGCCACAAAGGCCTGCAGCCCTGGGCAGGGAGCCTTCTGCTAAGGACAGCTTTGCCACTCCAAAGCCCTGCAGGAGTTCCTGGAGGCTCAGGCCTGCAGCGTTTTCCATCACAGGGCACTGGGTGCCCAAAGCCTCCCCTGCGGCTTCCGAGCACCCTGCAGCCCACAGGCCCTTGGCCCCCACTCTGTTGCCAGAGGCAAGTCCTAGGCAGGACTCTCGAGCTTGTAGAGCCACAGGGCCTCCAGCTTGGAAACCTGCTCAGGAACTCAGTGGCAGCCAGGCTTCACCTTCCATGCTTGTCGGCAAGCAGATGGAGCCCTCGCTCCACCGAAAAACTCTCTGCTTTGCCTTCAGCCAGGGAATCGCCTAGCTCAGCTCTCTCTGCCTCAAGCAGAAACTCGAGGGTGCATCCAGCCTGCAGAAAGAAGAGTGCCTTTTCCTGAGCACTGCTCTGCTCTGGCAGCTCCCTGAAGGCCTTCTGGGGCCTTCTCTGCCCTCACCCAGTCGTGCCATTCGGCCCACCCGGGGAGCAAAGGTCCCCCCTCTGCAGGGCTCAGGGTACGGCCTGTGTGTGTTTTCAGGGCTGGGAAAGGGCCGATCCAGAAGCTGGGTGTGCACTTGGGAATGGGGCCTGGTGGGCCTAGCCGGCCTTCCCTGGTTGGGAAGCAGGAGATCTGGGGCCTCCGAGCTGCATGCCCATCCCCTCCCTGGATGCCCCTCTTGCTTTCTCTCTGCTGCCAAGCCTCTCTCACCACACGTGCCTCTCATCGAAAGGAGCAGGCTGCTTGCCATTCTTTGCAAGGACCTCACCCCACAGGCCTCGTTTCCTCGAACGGGAGTGCACACTGACCCAGAGCCTCCAGAGGAGCTGCTGTCTTTCCAGCCACAAAGGCCTGCAGCTGAATCCACGACAGCCTGCTGCATGGAGGGCGTCTATGGGAAAGGGCCATACATCCCAGGTTGGTGCCTCTCTGGCACACCGCTTTCCATGGGCACACACGGTGTGTGCCAAGTGTCTCCTGTGTGCAGAAAATGTAGTCCCGGTGCCCGCGGTGCAGGGAATCCTCTTTGCACCCAGAGCAATGTGCTGGGCAGGCCTCCCATGCTGGGAGAGCCTCCACTTCCCCCAACTGTCCAAGGGCCTCAGGAGCACACTTCGAGGGAGTGGTGGGTCTGACAGGCAGAACGGCCCGAGTGAGGCACGTGGATGGCAGGCCAAAGCCATCCCTAGGGCCTGTGCTGGCCTAGGCCACTGCCAGCCAGCAGGGCCTCGACAGAGCACAGTTCATTCGAGTAGGCCCCAGGGGCTTGCCTGTGTGTCTCTTGCCCTGCTGGGAAGCTGCAGGTCCAGAGGCTGTGTGAGCCCGGGGCCACTGGGGCCTGAGCACAAAACCGTCAGGACCCCACTCTCAAGCAGGACTCCTGCCACCTCGGCGCTGCCTGCCACACCCCCTTGCTGCCCGCACTGTCTTCACTGCTGGCAGGCCTCTGTGTGCACAGCCCAGTCTCTGCCAAGGGAACAAGGGGCTTGCTCGCCCCTTGCTAGGACCTCCTCCTACAGCACTCTGGACCAGGGCACACACGCCCCTGGACCAGCAGCCTGCAAGGAAGCTGCAGCTGAGCCAGCCACAAAGGCCTGCAGCCCTGGGCAGGGAGTCTTCTGCTAAGGACAGCTTTGCCACTCCAAAGCCCTGCAGGAGTTCCTGGAGGCTCAGGCCTGCAGCGTTTTCCATCACAGGGCACTGGGTGCCCAAAGCCTCCCCTGCGGCTTCCGAGCACCCTGCAGCCCACAGGCCCTTGGCCCCCACTCTGTTGCCAGAGGCAAGTCCTAGGCAGGACTCTCGAGCTTGTAGAGCCACAGGGCCTCCAGCTTGGAAACCTGCTCAGGAACTCAGTGGCAGCCAGGCTTCACCTTCCATGCTTGTCGGCAAGCAGATGGAGCCCTCGCTCCACCGAAAAACTCTCTGCTTTGCCTTCAGCCAGGGAATCGCCTAGCTCAGCTCTCTCTGCCTCAAGCAGAAACTCGAGGGTGCATCCAGCCTGCAGAAAGAAGAGTGCCTTTTCCTGAGCACTGCTCTGCTCTGGCAGCTCCCTGAAGGCCTTCTGGGGCCTTCTCTGCCCTCACCCAGTCGTGCCATTCGGCCCACCCGGGGAGCAAAGGTCCCCCCTCGGCAGGGCTCAGGGTACGGCCTGTGTGTGTTTTCAGGGCTGGGAAAGGGCCGATCCAGAAGCTGGGTGTGCACTTGGGAATGGGGCCTGGTGGGCCTAGCCGGCCTTCCCTGGTTGGGAAGCAGGAGATCTGGGGCCTCCGAGCTGCATGCCCATCCCCTCCCTGGATGCCCCTCTTGCTTTCTCTCTGCTGCCAAGCCTCTCTCACCACACGTGCCTCTCATCGAAAGGAGCAGGCTGCTTGCCATTCTTTGCAAGGACCTCACCCCACAGGCCTCGTTTCCTCGAACGGGAGTGCACACTGACCCAGAGCCTCCAGAGGAGCTGCTGTCTCTCCAGCCACAAAGGCCTGCAGCTGACTCCACGACAGCCTGCTGCATGGAGGGCGTCTATGGGAGAGGGCCATACATCCCAGGTGGGTGCCTCTCTGGCACACCGCTTTCCATGGGCACACACGGTGTGTGCCAAGTGTCTCCTGTGTGCAGAAAATGTAGTCCCGGTGCCCGCGGTGCAGGGAATCCTCTTTGCACCCAGAGCAATGTGCTGGGCAGGCCTCCCATGCTGGGAGAGCCTCCACTTCCCCCAACTGTCCAAGGGCCTCAGGAGCACACTTCGAGGGAGTGGTGGGTCTGACAGGCAGAACGGCCCGAGTGAGGCACGTGGATGGCAGGCCAAAGCCAGCCCTAGGGCCTGTGCTGGCCTAGGCCCCTGCCAGCCAGCAGGGCCTCGACAGAGCACAGTTCATTCGAGTAGGCCCCAGGGGCTTGCCTGTGTGCCTCTTGCCCTGCTGGGAAGCTGCAGGTCCAGAGGCTGTGTGAGCCCGGGGCCACTGGGGCCTGAGCACAAAACCGTCAGGACCCCACTCTCAAGCAGGACTCCTGCCACCTCGGCGCTGCCTGCCACACCCCCTTGCTGCCCGCACTGTCTTCACTGCTGGCAGGCCTCTGTGTGCACAGCCCAGTCTCTGCCAAGGGAACAAGGGGCTTGCTCGCCCCTTGCTAGGACCTCCTCCTACAGCACTCTGGACCAGGGCACACACGCCCCTGGACCAGCAGCCTGCAAGGAAGCTGCAGCTGAGCCAGCCACAAAGGCCTGCAGCCCTGGGCAGGGAGCCTTCTGCTAAGGACAGCTTTGCCACTCCAAAGCCCTGCAGGAGTTCCTGGAGGCTCAGGCCTGCAGCGTTTTCCATCACAGGGCACTGGGTGCCCAAAGCCTCCCCTGCGGCTTCCGAGCACCCTGCAGCCCACAGGCCCTTGGCCCCCATCTGTTGCCAAAGGGAAGTCCTAGGCAGGACTCTCGAGCTTGGAGAGCCACAGGGCCTCCAGCTTGGAAACCTGCTCAGGAACTCAGTGGCAGCCAGGCTTCACCTTCCATGCTTGTCGGCAAGCAGATGGAGCCCTCGCTCCACCGAAAAACTCTCTGCTTTGCCTTCAGCCAGGGAATCGCCTAGCTCAGCTCTCTCTGCCTCAAGCAGAAACTCGAGGGTGCATCCAGCCTGCAGAAAGAAGAGTGCCTTTTCCTGAGCACTGCTCTGCTCTGGCAGCTCCCTGAAGGCCTTCTGGGGCCTTCTCTGCCCTCACCCAGTCGTGCCATTCGGCCCACCCGGGGAGCAAAGGTGCCCCCTCGGCAGGGCTCAGGGTACGGCCTGTGTGTGTTTTCAGGGCTGGGAAAGGGCCGATCCAGAAGCTGGGTGTGCACTTGGGAATGGGGCCTGGTGGGCCTAGCCGGCCTTCCCTGGTTGGGAAGCAGGAGATCTGGGGCCTCCGAGCTGCATGCCCATCCCCTCCCTGGATGCCCCTCTTGCTTTCTCTCTGCTGCCAAGCCTCTCTCACCACACGTGCGTCTCATCGAAAGGAGCAGGCTCCTTGCCATTCTTTGCAAGGACCTCACCCCACAGGCCTCGTTTCCTCGAACGGGAGTGCACACTGACCCAGAGCCTCCAGAGGAGCTGCTGTCTCTCCAGCCACAAAGGCCTGCAGCTGACTCCACGACAGCCTGCTGCATGGAGGGCGTCTATGGGAGAGGGCCATACATCCCAGGTTGGTGCCTCTCTGGCACACCACTTTCCATGGGCAGACACGGTGTGTGCCAAGTGTCTCCTGTGTGCAGAAATTGTAGTCCCGGTGCCCGCGGTGCAGGGAATCCTCTTTGCACCCAGAGCAATGTGCTGGGCAGGCCTCCCATGCTGGGAGAGCCTCCACTTCCCCCAACTGTCCAAGGGCCTCAGGAGCACACTTCGAGGGAGTGGTGGGTCTGACAGGCAGAACGGCCCGAGTGAGGAACGTGGATGGCAGGCCAAAGCCAGCCCTAGGGCCTGTGCTGGCCTAGGCCACTGCCAGCCAGCAGGGCCTCGACAGAGCACAGTTCATTCGAGTAGGCCCCAGGGGCTTGCCTGTGTGTCTCTTGCCCTGCTGGGAAGCTGCAGGTCCAGAGGCTGTGTGAGCCCGGGGCCACTGGGGCCTGAGCACAAAACCGTCAGGACCCCACTCTCAAGCAGGACTCCTGCCACCTCGGCGCTGCCTGCCACACCCCCTTGCTGCCCGCACTGTCTTCACTGCTGGCAGGCCTCTGTGTGCACAGCCCAGTCTCTGCCAAGGGAACAAGGGGCTTGCTCGCCCCTTGCTAGGACCTCCTCCTACAGCACTCTGGACCAGGGCACACACGCCCCTGGACCAGCAGCCTGCAAGGAAGCTGCAGCTGAGCCAGCCACAAAGGCCTGCAGCCCTGGGCAGGGAGCCTTCTGCTAAGGACAGCTTTGCCACTCCAAAGCCCTGCAGGAGTTCCTGGAGGCTCAGGCCTGCAGCGTTTTCCATCACAGGGCACTGGGTGCCCAAAGCCTCCCCTGCGGCTTCCGAGCACCCTGCAGCCCACAGGCCCTTGGCCCCCACTCTGTTGCCAGAGGCAAGTCCTAGGCAGGACTCTCGAGCTTGTAGAGCCACAGGGCCTCCAGCTTGGAAACCTGCTCAGGAACTCAGTGGCAGCCAGGCTTCACCTTCCATGCTTGTCGGCAAGCAGATGGAGCCCTCGCTCCACCGAAAAACTCTCTGCTTTGCCTTCAGCCAGGGAATCGCCTAGCTCAGCTCTCTCTGCCTCAAGCAGAAACTCGAGGGTGCATCCAGCCTGCAGAAAGAAGAGTGCCTTTTCCTGAGCACTGCTCTGCTCTGGCAGCTCCCTGAAGGCCTCCTGGGGCCTTCTCTGCCCTCACCCAGTCGTGCCATTCGGCCCACCCGGGGAGCAAAGGTCCCCCCTCGGCAGGGCTCAGGGTACGGCCTGTGTGTGTTTTCAGGGCTGGGAAAGGGCCGATCCAGAAGCTGGGTGTGCACTTGGGAATGGGGCCTGGTGGGCCTAGCCGGCCTTCCCTGGTTGGGAAGCAGGAGATCTGGGGCCTCCGAGCTGCATGCCCATCCCCTCCCTGGATGCCCCTCTTGCTTTCTCTCTGCTGCCAAGCCTCTCTCACCACACGTGCGTCTCATCGAAAGGAGCAGGCTGCTTGCCATTCTTTGCAAGGACCTCACCCCACAGGCCTCGTTTCCTCGAACGGGAGTGCACACTGACCCAGAGCCTCCAGAGGAGCTGCTGTCTCTCCAGCCACAAAGGCCTGCAGCTGAATCCACGACAGCCTGCTGCATGGAGGGCGTCTATGGGAGAGGGCCATACATCCCAGGTGGGTGCCTCTCTGGCACACCGCTTTCCATGGGCAGACACGGTGTGTGCCAAGTGTCTCCTGTGTGCAGAAAATGTAGTCCCGGTGCCCGCGGTGCAGGGAATCCTCTTTGCACCCAGAGCAATGTGCTGGGCAGGCCTCCCATGCTGGGAGAGCCTCCACTTCCCCCAACTGTCCAAGGGCCTCAGGAGCACACTTCGAGGGAGTGGTGGGTCTGACAGGCAGAACGGCCCGAGTGAGGCACGTGGATGGCAGGCCAAAGCCAGCCCTAGGGCCTGTGCTGGCCTAGGCCCCTGCCAGTCAGCAGGGCCTCGACAGAGCACAGTTCATTCGAGTAGGCCCCAGGGGCTTGCCTGTGTGCCTCTTGCCCTGCTGGGAAGCTGCAGGTCCAGAGGCTGTGTGTGCCCGGGGCCACTGGGTCCTGAGCACAAAACCGTCAGGACCCCACTCTCAAGCAGGACTCCTGCCACCTCGGCGCTGCCTGCCACACCCCCTTGCTGCCCGCACTGTCTTCACTGCTGGCAGGCCTCTGTGTGCACAGCCCAGTCTCTGCCAAGGGAACAAGGGGCTTGCTCGCCCCTTGCTAGGACCTCGTCCTACAGCACTCTGGACCAGGGCACACACGCCCCTGGACCAGCAGCCTGCAAGGAAGCTGCAGCTGAGCCAGCCACAAAGGCCTGCAGCCCTGGGCAGGGAGCCTTCTGCTAAGGACAGCTTTGCCACTCCAAAGCCCTGCAGGAGTTCCTGGAGGCTCAGGCCTGCAGCGTTTTCCATCACAGGGCACTGGGTGCCCAAAGCCTCCCCTGCGGCTTCCGAGCACCCTGCAGCCCACAGGCCCTTGGCCCCCACTCTGTTGCCAGAGGCAAGTCCTAGGCAGGACTCTCGAGCTTGGAGAGCCACAGGGCCTCCAGCTTGAAAACCTGCTCAGGAACTCAGTGGCAGCCAGGCTTCACCTTCCATGCTTGTCGGCAAGCAGATGGAGCCCTCGCTCCACCGAAAAACTCTCTGCTTTGCCTTCAGCCAGGGAATCGCCTAGCTCAGCTCTCTCTGCCTCAAGCAGAAACTCGAGGGTGCATCCAGCCTGCAGAAAGAAGAGTGCCTTTTCCTGAGCACTGCTCTGCTCTGGCAGCTCCCTGAAGGCCTTCTGGGGCCTTCTCTGCCCTCACCCAGTCGTGCCATTCGGCCCACCCGGGGAGCAAAGGTCCCCCCTCGGCAGGGCTCAGGGTACGGCCTGTGTGTGTTTTCAGGGCTGGGAAAGGGCCGATCCAGAAGCTGGGTGTGCACTTGGGAATGGGGCCTGGTGGGCCTAGCCGGCCTTCCCTGGTTGGGAAGCAGGAGATCTGGGGCCTCCGAGCTGCATGCCCATCCCCTCCCTGGATGCCCCTCTTGCTTTCTCTCTGCTGCCAAGCCTCTCTCACCACACGTGCGTCTCATCGAAAGGAGCAGGCTCCTTGCCATTCTTTGCAAGGACCTCACCCCACAGGCCTCGTTTCCTCGAACGGGAGTGCACACTGACCCAGAGCCTCCAGAGGAGCTGCTGTCTCTCCAGCCACAAAGGCCTGCAGCTGACTCCACGACAGCCTGCTGCATGGAGGGCGTCTATGGGAGAGGGCCATACATCCCAGGTTGGTGCCTCTCTGGCACACCGCTTTCCATGGGCAGACACGGTGTGTGCCAAGTGTCTCCTGTGTGCAGAAATTGTAGTCCCGGTGCCCGCGGTGCAGGGAATCCTCTTTGCACCCAGAGCAATGTGCTGGGCAGGCCTCCCATGCTGGGAGAGCCTCCACTTCCCCCAACTGTCCAAGGGCCTCAGGAGCACACTTCGAGGGAGTGGTGGGTCTGACAGGCAGAACGGCCCGAGTGAGGAACGTGGATGGCAGGCCAAAGCCAGCCCTAGGGCCTGTGCTGGCCTAGGCCCCTGCCAGCCAGCAGGGCCTCGACAGAGCACAGTTCATTCGAGTAGGCCCCAGGGGCTTGCCTGTGTGCCTCTTGCCCTGCTGGGAAGCTGCAGGTCCAGAGGCTGTGTGAGCCCGGGGCCACTGGGGCCTGAGCACAAAACCGTCAGGACCCCACTCTCAAGCAGGACTCCTGCCACCTCGGCGCTGCCTGCCACACCCCCTTGCTGCCCGCACTGTCTTCACTGCTGGCAGGCCTCTGTGTGCACAGCCCAGTCTCTGCCAAGGGAACAAGGGGCTTGCTCGCCCCTTGCTAGGACCTCCTCCTACAGCACTCTGGACCAGGGCACACACGCCCCTGGACCAGCAGCCTGCAAGGAAGCTGCAGCTGAGCCAGCCACAAAGGCCTGCAGCCCTGGGCAGGGAGCCTTCTGCTAAGGACAGCTTTGCCACTCCAAAGCCCTGCAGGAGTTCCTGGAGCCTCAGGCCTGCAGCGTTTTCCATCACAGGGCACTGGGTGCCCAAAGCCTCCCCTGCGGCTTCCGAGCACCCTGCAGCCCACAGGCCCTTGGCCCCCACTCTGTTGCCAGAGGCAAGTCCTAGGCAGGACTCTCGAGCTTGTAGAGCCACAGGGCCTCCAGCTTGGAAACCTGCTCAGGAACTCAGTGGCAGCCAGGCTTCACCTTCCATGCTTGTCGGCAAGCAGATGGAGCCCTCGCTCCACCGAAAAACTCTCTGCTTTGCCTTCAGCCAGGGAATCGCCTAGCTCAGCTCTCTCTGCCTCAAGCAGAAACTCGAGGGTGCATCCAGCCTGCAGAAAGAAGAGTGCCTTTTCCTGAGCACTGCTCTGCTCTGGCAGCTCCCTGAAGGCCTTCTGGGGCCTTCTCTGCCCTCACCCAGTCGTGCCATTCGGCCCACCCGGGGAGCAAAGGTCCCCCCTCGGCAGGGCTCAGGGTACGGCCTGTGTGTGTTTTCAGGGCTGGGAAAGGGCCGATCCAGAAGCTGGGTGTGCACTTGGGAATGGGGCCTGGTGGGCCTAGCCGGCCTTCCCTGGTTGGGAAGCAGGAGATCTGGGGCCTCCGAGGTGCATGCCCATCCCCTCCCTGGATGCCCCTCTTGCTTTCTCTCTGCTGCCAAGCCTCTCTCACCACACGTGCGTCTCATCGAAAGGAGCAGGCTCCTTGCCATTCTTTGCAAGGACCTCACCCCACAGGCCTCGTTTCCTCGAACGGGAGTGCACACTGACCCAGAGCCTCCAGAGGAGCTGCTGTCTCTCCAGCCACAAAGGCCTGCAGCTGACTCCACGACAGCCTGCTGCATGGAGGGCGTCTATGGGAGAGGGCCATACATCCCAGGTTGGTGCCTCTCTGGCACACCGCTTTCCATGGGCAGACACGGTGTGTGCCAAGTGTCTCCTGTGTGCAGAAAATGTAGTCCCGGTGCCCGCGGTGCAGGGAATCCTCTTTGCACCCAGAGCAATGTGCTGGGCAGGCCTCCCATGCTGGGAGAGCCTCCACTTCCCCCAACTGTCCAAGGGCCTCAGGAGCACACTTCGAGGGAGTGGTGGGTCTGACAGGCAGAACGGCCCGAGTGAGGAACGTGGATGGCAGGCCAAAGCCAGCCCTAGGGCCTGTGCTGGCCTAGGCCACTGCCAGCCAGCAGGGCCTCGACAGAGCACAGTTCATTCGAGTAGGCCCCAGGGGCTTGCCTGTGTGCCTCTTGCCCTGCTGGGAAGCTGCAGGTCCAGAGGCTGTGTGAGCCCGGGGCCACTGGGGCCTGAGCACAAAACCGTCAGGACCCCACTCTCAAGCAGGACTCCTGCCACCTCGGCGCTGCCTGCCACACCCCCTTGCTGCCCGCACTGTCTTCACTGCTGGCAGGCCTCTGTGTGCACAGCCCAGTCTCTGCCAAGGGAACAAGGGGCTTGCTCGCCCCTTGCTAGGACCTCCTCCTACAGCACTCTGGACCAGGGCACACACGCCCCTGGACCAGCAGCCTGCAAGGAAGCTGCAGCTGAGCCAGCCACAAAGGCCTGCAGCCCTGGGCAGGGAGCCTTCTGCTAAGGACAGCTTTGCCACTCCAAAGCCCTGCAGGAGTTCCTGGAGGCTCAGGCCTGCAGCATTTTCCATCTCAGGGCACTGGGTGCCCAAAGCCTCCCCTGCGGCTTCCGAGCACCCTGCAGCCCACAGGCCCTTGGCCCCCACTCTGTTGCCAGAGGCAAGTCCTAGGCAGGACTCTCGAGCTTGTAGAGCCACAGGGCCTCCAGCTTGGAAACCTGCTCAGGAACTCAGTGGCAGCCAGGCTTCACCTTCCATGCTTGTCGGCAAGCAGATGAAGCCCTCGCTCCACCGAAAAACTCTCTGCTTTGCCTTCAGCCAGGGAATCGCCTAGCTCAGCTCTCTCTGCCTCAAGCAGAAACTCGAGGGTGCATCCAGCCTGCAGAAAGAAGAGTGCCTTTTCCTGAGCACTGCTCTGCTCTGGCAGCTCCCTGAAGGCCTTCTGGGGCCTTCTCTGCCCTCACCCAGTCGTGCCATTCGGCACACCCGGGGAGCAAAGGTGCCCCCTCGGCAGGGCTCAGGGTACGGCCTGTGTGTGTTTTCAGGGCTGGGAAAGGGCCGATCCAGAAGCTGGGTGTGCACTTGGGAATGGGGCCTGGTGGGCCTAGCCGGCCTTCCCTGGTTGGGAAGCAGGAGATCTGGGGCCTCCGAGCTGCATGCCCATCCCCTCCCTGGATGCCCCTCTTGCCTTCTCTCTGCTGCCAAGCCTCTCTCACCACACGTGCGTCTCATCGAAAGGAGCAGGCTGCTTGCCATTCTTTGCAAGGACCTCACCCCACAGGCCTCGTTTCCTCGAACGGGAGTGCACACTGACCCAGAGCCTCCAGAGGAGCTGCTGTCTCTCCAGCCACAAAGGCCTGCAGCTGAATCCACGACAGACTGCTGCATGGAGGGCGTCTATGGGAGAGGGCCATACATCCCAGGTGGGTGCCTCTCTGGCACACCGCTTTCCATGGGCAGACACGGTGTGTGCCAAGTGTCTCCTGTGTGCAGAAAATGTAGTCCCGGTGCCCGCGGTGCAGGGAATCCTCTTTGCACCCAGAGCAATGTGCTGGGCAGGCCTCCCATGCTGGGAGAGCCTCCACTTCCACCAACTGTCCAAGGGCCTCAGAAGCACACTTCGATGGAGTGGTGGGTCTGACAGGCAGAACGGCCCGAGTGAGGAACGTGGATGGCAGGCCAAAGCCAGCCCTAGGGCCTGTGCTGGCCTAGGCCACTGCCAGCCAGCAGGGCCTCGACAGAGCACAGTTCATTCGAGTAGGCCCCAGGGGCTTGCCTGTGTGCCTCTTGCCCTGCTGGGAAGCTGCAGGTCCAGAGGCTGTGTGAGCCCGGGGCCACTGGGGCCTGAGCACAAAACCGTCAGGACCCCACTCTCAAGCAGGACTCCTGCCACCTCGGCGCTGCCTGCCACACCCCCTTGCTGCCCGCACTGTCTTCACTGCTGGCAGGCCTCTGTGTGCACAGCCCAGTCTCTGCCAAGGGAACAAGGGGCTTGCTCGCCCCTTGCTAGGACCTCCTCCTACAGCACTCTGGACCAGGGCACACACGCCCCTGGACCAGCAGCCTGCAAGGAAGCTGCAGCTGAGCCAGCCACAAAGGCCTGCAGCCCTGGGCAGGGAGCCTTCTGCTAAGGACAGCTTTGCCACTCCAAAGCCCTGCAGGAGTTCCTGGAGGCTCAGGCCTGCAGCATTTTCCATCACAGGGCACTGGGTGCCCAAAGCCTCCCCTGCGGCTTCCGAGCACCCTGCAGCCCACAGGCCCTTGGCCCCCACTCTGTTGCCAGAGGCAAGTCCTAGGCAGGACTCTCGAGCTTGGAGAGCCACAGGGCCTCCAGCTTGGAAACCTGCTCAGGAACTCAGTGGCAGCCAGGCTTCACCTTCCATGCTTGTCGGCAAGCAGATGAAGCCCTCGCTCCACCGAAAAACTCTCTGCTTTGCCTTCAGCCAGGGAATCGCCTAGCTCAGCTCTCTCTGCCTCAAGCAGAAACTCGAGGGTGCATCCAGCCTGCAGAAAGAAGAGTGCCTTTTCCTGAGCACTGCTCTGCTCTGGCAGCTCCCTGAAGGCCTTCTGGGGCCTTCTCTGCCCTCACCCAGTCGTGCCATTCGGCACACCCGGGGAGCAAAGGTGCCCCCTCGGCAGGGCTCAGGGTACGGCCTGTGTGTGTTTTCAGGGCTGGGAAAGGGCCGATCCAGAAGCTGGGTGTGCACTTGGGAATGGGGCCTGGTGGGCCTAGCCGGCCTTCCCTGGTTGGGAAGCAGGAGATCTGGGGCCTCCGAGCTGCATGCCCATCCCCTCCCTGGATGCCCTCTGGCCTTCTCTCTGCTGCCAAGCCTCTCTCACCACACGTGCGTCTCATCGAAAGGAGCAGGCTGCTTGCCATTCTTTGCAAGGACCTCACCCCACAGGCCTCGTTTCCTCGAACGGGAGTGCACACTGACCCAGAGCCTCCAGAGGAGCTGCTGTCTCTCCAGCCACAAAGGCCTGCAGCTGAATCCACGACAGCCTGCTGCATGGAGGGCGTCTATGGGAGAGGGCCATAAATCCCAGGTGGGTGCCTCTCTGGCACACCGCTTTCCATGGGCAGACACGGTGTGTGCCAAGTGTCTCCTGTGTGCAGAAAATGTAGTCCCGGTGCCCGCGGTGCAGGGAATCCTCTTTGCACCCAGAGCAATGTGCTGGGCAGGCCTCCCATGCTGGGAGAGCCTCCACTTCCCCCAACTGTCCAAGGGCCTCAGGAGCACACTTCGAGGGAGTGGTGGGTCTGACAGGCAGAACGGCCCGAGTGAGGCACGTGGATGGCAGGCCAAAGCCATCCCTAGGGCCTGTGCTGGCCTAGGCCACTGCCAGCCAGCAGGGCCTCGACAGAGCACAGTTCATTCGAATAGGCCCCAGGGGCTTGCCTGTGTGCCTCTTGCCCTGCTGGGAAGCTGCAGGTCCAGAGGCTGTGTGAGCCCGGGGCCACTGGGGCCTGAGCACAAAACCGTCAGGACCCCACTCTCAAGCAGGACTCCTGCCACCTCGGCGCTGCCTGCCACACCCCCTTGCTGCCCGCACTGTCTTCACTGCTGGCAGGCCTCTGTGTGCACAGCCCAGTCTCTGCCAAGGGAACAAGGGGCTTGCTCGCCCCTTGCTAGGACCTCCTCCTACAGCACTCTGGACCAGGGCACACACGCCCCTGGACCAGCAGCCTGCAAGGAAGCTGCAGCTGAGCCAGCCACAAAGGCCTGCAGCCCTGGGCAGGGAGCCTTCTGCTAAGGACAGCTTTGCCACTCCAAAGCCCTGCAGGAGTTGCTGGAGGCTCAGGCCTGCAGCATTTTCCATCACAGGGCACTGGGTGCCCAAAGCCTCCCCTGCGGCTTCCGAGCACCCTGCAGCCCACAGGCCCTTGGCCCCCACTCTGTTGCCAGAGGCAAGTCCTAGGCAGGACTCTCGAGCTTGTAGAGCCACAGGGCCTCCAGCTTGGAAACCTGCTCAGGAACTCAGTGGCAGCCAGGCTTCACCTTCCATGCTTGTCGGCAAGCAGATGAAGCCCTCGCTCCACCGAAAAACTCTCTGCTTTGCCTTCAGCCAGGGAATCGCCTAGCTCAGCTCTCTCTGCCTCAAGCAGAAACTCGAGGGTGCATCCAGCCTGCAGAAAGAAGAGTGCCTTTTCCTGAGCACTGCTCTGCTCTGGCAGCTCCCTGAAGGCCTTCTGGGGCCTTCTCTGCCCTCACCCAGTCGTGCCATTCGGCCCACCCGGGAGCAAAGGTGCCCCCTCGGCAGGGCTCAGGGTACGGCCTGTGTGTGTTTTCAGGGCTGGGAAAGGGCCGATCCAGAAGCTGGGTGTGCACTTGGGAATGGGGCCTGGTGGGCCTAGCCGGCCTTCCCTGGTTGGGAAGCAGGAGATCTGGGGCCTCCGAGCTGCATGCCCATCCCCTCCCTGGATGCCCCTCTTGCTTTCTCTCTGCTGCCAAGCCTCTCTCACCACACGTGCGTCTCATCGAAAGGAGCAGGCTGCTTGCCATTCTTTGCAAGGACCTCACCCCACAGGCCTCGTTTCCTCGAACGGGAGTGCACACTGACCCAGAGCCTCCAGAGGAGCTGCTGTCTCTCCAGCCACAAAGGCCTGCAGCTGAATCCACGACAGCCTGCTGCATGGAGGGCGTCTATGGGAGAGGGCCATACATCCCAGGTGGGTGCCTCTCTGGCACACCGCTTTCCATGGGCAGACACGGTGTGTGCCAAGTGTCTCCTGTGTGCAGAAAATGTAGTCCCGGTGCCCGCGGTGCAGGGAATCCTCTTTGCACCCAGAGCAATGTGCTGGGCAGGCCTCCCATGCTGGGAGAGCCTCCACTTCCCCCAACTGTCCAAGGGCCTCAGGAGCACACTTCGAGGGATTGGTGGGTCTGACAGGCAGAACGGCCCGAGTGAGGAACGTGGATGGCAGGCCAAAGCCATCCCTAGGGCCTGTGCTGGCCTAGGCCACTGCCAGCCAGCAGGGCCTCGACAGAGCACAGTTCATTCGAATAGGCCCCAGGGGCTTGTCTGTGTGCCTCTTGCCCTGCTGGGAAGCTGCAGGTCCAGAGGCTGTGTGAGCCCGGGGCCACTGGGGCCTGAGCACAAAACCGTCAGGACCCCACTCTCAAGCAGGACTCCTGCCACCTCGGCGCTGCCTGCCACACCCTCTTGCTGCCCGCACTGTCTTCACTGCTGGCAGGCCTCTGTGTGCACAGCCCAGTCTCTGCCAAGGGAACAAGGGGCTTGCTCGCCCCTTGCTAGGACCTCCTCCTACAGCACTCTGGACCAGGGCACACACGCCCCTGGACCAGCAGCCTGCAAGGAAGCTGCAGCTGAGCCAGCCACAAAGGCCTGCAGCCCTGGGCAGGGAGCCTTCTGCTAAGGACAGCTTTGCCACTCCAAAGCCCTGCAGGAGTTCCTGGAGGCTCAGGCCTGCAGCATTTTCCATCACAGGGCACTGGGTGCCCAAAGCCTCCCCTGCGGCTTCCGAGCACCCTGCAGCCCACAGGCCCTTGGCCCCCACTCTGTTGCCAGAGGCAAGTCCTAGGCAGGACTCTCGAGCTTGTAGAGCCACAGGGCCTCCAGCTTGGAAACCTGCTCAGGAACTCAGTGGCAGCCAGGCTTCACCTTCCATGCTTGTCGGCAAGCAGATGAAGCCCTCGCTCCACCGAAAAACTCTCTGCTTTGCCTTCAGCCAGGGAATCGCCTAGCTCAGCTCTCTCTGCCTCAAGCAGAAACTCGAGGGTGCATCCAGCCTGCAGAAAGAAGAGTGCCTTTTCCTGAGCACTGCTCTGCTCTGGCAGCTCCCTGAAGGCCTTCTGGGGCCTTCTCTGCCCTCACCCAGTCGTGCCATTCGGCCCACCCGGGGAGCAAAGGTGCCCCCTCGGCAGGGCTCAGGGTACGGCCTGTGTGTGTTTTCAGGGCTGGGAAAGGGCCGATCCAGAAGCTGGGTGTGCACTTGGGAATGGGGCCTGGTGGGCCTAGCCGGCCTTCCCTGGTTGGGAAGCAGGAGATCTGGGGCCTCCGAGCTGCATGCCCATCCCCTCCCTGGATGCCCCTCTTGCCTTCTCTCTGCTGCCAAGCCTCTCTCACCACACGTGCGTCTCATCGAAAGGAGCAGGCTGCTTGCCATTCTTTGCAAGGACCTCACCCCACAGGCCTCGTTTCCTCGAACGGGAGTGCACACTGACCCAGAGCCTCCAGAGGAGCTGCTGTCTCTCCAGCCACAAAGGCCTGCAGCTGAATCCACGACAGCCTGCTGCATGGAGGGCGTCTATGGGAGAGGGCCATAAATCCCAGGTGGGTGCCTCTCTGGCACACCGCTTTCCATGGGCAGACACGGTGTGTGCCAAGTGTCTCCTGTGTGCAGAAAATGTAGTCCCGGTGCCCGCGGTGCAGGGAATCCTCTTTGCACCCAGAGCAATGTGCTGGGCAGGCCTCCCATGCTGGGAGAGCCTCCACTTCCCCCAACTGTCCAAGGGCCTCAGGAGCAAACTTCGAGGGAGTGGTGGGTCTGACAGGCAGAACGGCCCGAGTGAGGAACGTGGATGGCAGGCCAAAGCCAGCCCTAGGGCCTGTGCTGGCCTAGGCCACTGCCAGCCAGCAGGGCCTCGACAGAGCACAGTTCATTCGAATAGGCCCCAGGGGCTTGCCTGTGTGCCTCTTGCCCTGCTGGGAAGCTGCAGGTCCAGAGGCTGTGTGAGCCCGGGGCCACTGGGGC